>NW_028270152.1:86019291-86332208 GCF_037043375.1 Chiloscyllium plagiosum | reverse complement strand
TTGAAATATTGCAACACCAAATGGGAGAATTGATGCAGTGTAGCATAAAGTAGGAGTTACGGGGCTGGACAATGTTGAATGGGAGAATTAAACTTGTGCACTCGTAAATAGGAGAATCAGTAAATTGGAGAATTGATGTCAGGCAACAGTTTGTACAGAACATTTTCAGGACATCAGAAAATGGAAGAATTTATGTAGGATGCCAATAACGTGTTCATGGGTAAACATGGGCAGGGAATCAGCAAATAAGGTCAATGTTGCAAAAGTAGAAATCAAATGGAGACTTGACAGGCTAAATGAAATAAAACAATTTAAGAATGGCACTGTTATGTAGGGGATGTGTAATAGGGAGCAAATAAAGGAAGAATGGGTGTACGATAATACTCAATGGGAGAGTTGGTGCAGTTGACCACTAAAGGGGGGATTTGATATAGGGGACACCAGGATTAAAGAATTCTGACAGTAGGCTACGAATTGGGAGAATTATGCCAGGGAAACACTAAATGGCATGAGAGAATTGTGGCACGCTACCAGTAAATAGGAGAATTAGATTAGCGAATGCCTAAATGGTAGTTTTGGTCTATCGCTTCAGGAAATGGAAGAATTAGTATAGGCATATGAATAAATAGAAAAATTGGTGACCATCAGTAAATGGAGATGGTGGACAGATCATTACATTTGAAAATTGGTGGGAGGGCCAATACATTAGAAATTGAAGCAGAGGACATATAAATGGGAGAATGGGGCACAGAATCACTGAAAAGTTGAAATGTCGCGATAATTAATAAAGTGCAGATGCGATTCAACATACCACTAAATGAAAATAAAGTTGGGTAAGGACCAAGTATCTGGAAGAAGTGTATCAGGGAAAAATAAGTTTGGATGCAGGGCATCAATTATTGGAGAATTCAAGCCGGTGCAATTAAAGTAAAAGTGGGAGAATTTGGCACGACAAAACTCAATAGGAAAATTGGTGCAATTCCGGGATTCTTTCACGATTGGTTAAAATGAGAACTGGTGGAGACCAGGTGAGGCCTAAATAGAATCATATAAACACTCATCACGGAAATAAATCCTTCAGACCCACTCGTCCATACCTAATTTTCAATAAATGGTCGGGGGCCACAGAAAATGACAATCATTGCAGAGAATTACTAAATGGAATAATTGTGCTAGACCTTATCTGAATTTGAGAATTGGGTGAAGGATATGTGATAATGGGACAATTGATGTAGTGTCACAATGAATGAATTGAATTATGGTAGGACAATACTGAATGGAAGATTTAGAGTAAGACACTAAATGGAAGAACTGGGCTCTGTTATTCTGTCACTTCCCAGACAACACTGTAGTATTCACTCTGTGACAAATCACTGCCACAGCACTGAACCTCCAGTAATCAGACACTTCTTTTCATTTCAATGTCTGATTACTAAACCACTGACAGTGCTTCAATATCTCACGACTGAACCTGTAATTGAGTAGGATTCCCTCAATTCTGAACACATACACAAAGGCACTGGCTGAGTATTGACCCACTGTTTCTGATGCACTCATTAGTGCCATAGTGAGAACAGAGGCAGTACTGAAGAGAGCAATTAAGGAAATGGAGTCCAAGAGATGCAAAACAAGAAACAAGAAAACAGACCATTCCATCTAAATTGTCAATGTCTAAATTTAAGCATGCTGGTCGTGCACCAGTAATTTGGAGACTCTTTGCAAGGACCTACTGAAAGGGGACTTATTCTCGGATGAGAACTTGGAACAGGCCAACAGATAATGAGAGAATCGGAGCAGTGTAACAGTAAATCTATAGTTAGCAATCCCATGGGTAATGGTTTCGGAACCATCCAAAATTGAATAGAAATAAGATTGCGATTTCCTGGAAGTCAGCAGCTGGATTTGACAATGGCGTGGAAACATGTTGAGGAGTTCATTACGTGGGTAAACCAGAGGCGCAGACTGTGAACTGTCTCCGACTGGATCAGTCTCGATTGCTCTGTAGAGGAATGGACTCAATAGTTAGAGAGCAGATTTTCAAAAATTTTAACTGGTGCGAATTAATGTTCATAGAGGCAATGACTTAATTGGATTATCACCAGACTATTTAATTCAGATACCCAGGTAATTTTCTACGGGTATGGTTTCAATTACACTATAACAAATACAACCAAGTTTATTGTTGGAATAGCCCAGCTTGAACACTGACCTCCATTAGAAAATGAAATCCCGTCCATACCGAGTCTGGTCCATATAGTGAACTTAGAACATAGAACATAGAACAGTACAGCACAGATCAGGCCCTTCAGCTGACGATGCTGTGCCGACCATTGATCCTCATGTAAGGTAAACCGAATGTATGAACCCTCAAATTTCTGCGACCATATGCATGTCCAGCTGTCTCTTAAATATCCCGAATGACCTAGCTTCCACAACTGCTGCTGGCAAAACTTTCCATGCTCTTACAACACCTCTGCGTAAAGAACCCGCCCTGACACCCGTTCAATTCTTTCCGCCAAACAACTGAAAAATATGACCCGTGGTTTTAACAATTTCTGCCCTGGAAAAAAGTCTCTGGCTATCAATTATATCTATGCCAGTCATTATCTTGTACACCTAACTTAGACCTCCTCTCTTCCTTCTTTTTTCCAATGAAAAATGTCCGAGCTCAGTCAACCTCTCTTTGTAAGATAAGCCCTCCATTCCAGGGAGCATCCTGGTAATCCTCCTCTGAACCCTCTCCAAAGGATCCACATCTTTCCTATAATAGGCCGACCAGAACTGGACACAGTATTCCAAGTGCTGTCTAACCAAAGTTTTATAGAGCTGCAACAAAATCTCACGGCTCTTAAACTCAATCCCCCTGTTAATGAAAGCCAAAACACTATAAGGTTTCTTAACAACCCACTCCATTTGGGTGGCAATTTTAAGGGAACTAGATTCCTGCACACCAAGATCCCGCTGTTGCCCCACACTGCCAACAATCCTGTCTTTAATCCTGTACTCAACTTTAAAATTCGACCTTCCAAAATGCATCACTTCGCAATTATCCATGTTGAACTCCATCTGCCACCTCTCGGCCCATCTCTGCATCCTGTCAATGCCACGTTGCAGCCTACAGCTGTCCTCTACACTGTCAATGATACCACCAATCTTTGTGTTGTCTGCAAACTTGCTAATCCATCCTCCAATCTCCTCATCCAAGTCATTAATAAAATTTAAATAGAGTAGAGGCTTAAGAACGGTGCCCTGTAAAACACCACTCACCACTGACTTCCAGGCAGAATACTTTCCTTCCATTATCACTCGCTGTCTTCTGTCGACCAGCCATTTCTGTATCCAGACAGTTAAATTTCCCTGTGTCCAATTCTTCCTGACCTTCTGAATGAGTTTACCCGGGGGGGGAACATTATCAAATATCTTGCTGAAGTCCATATACACCACGTCCACCGCTCGACCCTCATCAACGTGTCTAGAAATATCCTGAAATAACTCAATAAGGTTTGTGAGGTATGTTCTGCCCCTCACAAAGCCGTGCTGACTGCATTGAATCAAGCCATGTTCTTCCAGATGGTCATAAATTCTATGCCTCAGAATCATTTCTAATACTTTGATGACGACAGGCGTGAGACTGACTGGTCTGTAGTTGACGGTGATTTCCCTATTTCCTTTCGTGAAGAGAGGAATTACATTAGCCTTCCTCCAGGCCTCAAGTACGATTCCGGTGGAGAACAAAGATGCAAACATTTTTGCAAGCGGCGAAACAATCACATTTCTTTCTTCCCAAAGCAGCCGTGGACAAATTCGGTCTGTCCCTGGCGACTTGTCAATCTTAATGTTTGTCAAAATTTTCAGCATATCAGCTTTCTCAATCTCTATCCATTCCAGCATCCTTACCTGATCCTCAATGCTTTCATTCACTACAAGGTCCTTTTCTTTAGTAAAGACAGAAGCAAAAAACTCATTTAGGACTTGCCCTACCTCCTCAAGCTCTATAGACAACTTCTCTATGCTATCCCTGATCGGCCCTACTGTTTCTTGGATCATTCTCTTATTCCTCACATACGTGTAAAATGCCTTTGGAATCTCCCTAATCCTTCTTGTCAAGCCTTTTTTGTGCCCCATCCTGGCTCTCCTCAGACCAGTTTTAAGCAGCTTCCTCGCCTGGCTGTAATCATCTAGAACTGAGCAAGATCCTCGCTTCCTCGACCTTATGTAAACTGCCTTCTTTCTTTTGACAAGAAGCTCCTCCGCTCTCGACATCCAAGGTTCCTTTATCTTACCCCTTCGTGGCTGTCTTAGAACAACACCTTTATGCATCACTTGCAAAAACTGTTCCTTAAACAGTCTCCACATGTCTATATTGCCCTTTTCTTTGAACATTTGCTCCCAGTCCATGCTTCCCAATTCACGTCTGATAGCGTCATAGTTTCCTTATCCCCAATTCAATATCCTCCTATTTCCTGGACATTTCCAGAACATTCCTGAAGAAGGGCGTATGCCCGAAACATCGATTCTCCTGCTCCTTTGATGCTGCCTGACCTGCTGCGCTTTACCAGCAAGACAGTTTTTAGCTCTGATCCCCAGCATCTGCGGTTCTCACTTTATTCTCCGATTGTGCCTGCTTCTCTCCTTCTCCATAGCTATGTAGAAATAAGGCAGTTGTGGTCACTATCACCAAAATGCTCTCCGACCACAAGATCTGACACCTGCTCCGGATCATTGCCGAGCACCAAATCTAAAATGGCCTCTCCCCTCGTCGGCCTTTGTTTTAAAAAATTCTCAAGGTCAGGTTCGTAGGAGAGTAGTCTGACACAGAACAAACGACCAAGAGGCGAGACTGCTAGAATATGGGCATTTTATTCCCCGCAGCGTCGCACAACGGGTCTGGCTTATACTCACTCTACATGTTACAAAAACTGGGAGCCGTCAGTTCTCGTAGAGCGGTTGCCAACAACCCACGCTCGGCGGTTAAACGTAACCCCGGAGCAGACTCACCGAACTGGAGACTTTTTCAGCTGATATACTCTTTTCCAGATATAAACATTCATGTGAACAGCAGAGCAAGGCTAAAAAACACATTCCATTCTGGTTACATACAGATAAGAAGATTCACACGGGACTAAGCAACACCTCCATTCCGGTTAGATTCACACATGTATTGGGACATAATTTTTAACCGTTTCACCACATTCCACTGCTTGGAATTTTATTCAGAAATGTCTTGCACGGATGGGACATTTCAGTTGTGAAAAAGAGAAATGCTTTTTGTTCGCTCTCGCTTCCTCTCTCTCTCTCTCTCTCTCTCTCTCTCTCTCTCTCGCTCTCTCTCTCTCTCTCTCTCTCTCTCTCTGTTAGTGCGCTGGCGTGTAGAAGTCTGCCCTCACTGATGTCCTAATTTGAACTCTTGTTTACACAGAACAAATCAGATCCCGGAGTGATCCCGGAGCTCGATGTATCATCGCCTTTGGCTTTGCTTTGTAGTTACATGGTGTTCAATGGTTGACAACTGCTATCGAGTGAACGTTGTACAAAACACAACCTATAATTGCACTGGCATATAACCAACATTACCATGAGTCTTCTATTAAATATAGGGTCGGTTAGGTAACCACAGCAGATTGTCTGACAACACTACATCAACATGT
This sequence comes from Chiloscyllium plagiosum, assembly GCF_037043375.1. Classification (NCBI taxonomy): domain Eukaryota; kingdom Metazoa; phylum Chordata; class Chondrichthyes; order Orectolobiformes; family Hemiscylliidae; genus Chiloscyllium; species Chiloscyllium plagiosum. The sequence continues at coordinate 86,326,560 of NW_028270152.1, read as the reverse complement.
CGTTAGGCATTTCTTGGCAACAATCTACAAATTGCACAAAATAGCCGTTGTGTATCTTTTTTTAATTCATGAACGTTTCTGCAAGTTTATCCCAGTCACATTACATTAACACGATTCACTCCCAATGTCGCGAGAGACTCGAGTTCAACGGAAAAATTGGCTCCGACTGTCCTTTCGATATTCCTTTCAACCGGCTCTTGAGTGATGTTCAAACCTCTTAGCTTCAAGGTACGTCGTCAGGGCACTCCTGTCACCAGCAATCCGAGAACCAAGAACAATACTTTCCACGACTCCTCATGTGTTCCTCAGAAAGGCAATGTAATGATGGGTTCAGGGCTGCTCTTTTACACAAATTCATGAAGTTATTCATTGAGCACTCGGTGAACTGCTTCAGGTCATATTAGTAAAATGAGCTGTTGATATCAATATGAGCTCTCATCAACGAATAAACGTGATTCCGGAGATATTGCTCCATTTCCACAGTGGAAGTGTCTTTTACAGACAATCAATTCGTGAAGTGTGGAAGGAATCATTTATTTTTCAGACTGTTTCATTAGGCTGTGAGGATTGTAGACATTTGTTACTTGAAATAATTGTTTGATATTCCAAAGTACTTAACGTTAAAACAAAAAAACTCAGCACCCTTTTTTGCCCATTGTTCAAGCGCTGGTTCACATTTCGGCTATTTTTGCAGTTTTTACCCATATCACACCCCCACCCATGATCGATCCCACCATGCCCCAACATTGAAAACGAAGGTTGGTTCTGCTGCTGTTGGCCCTTCAGGAAGCAGATTCCAGGCCCAAGGAAAGCAGGCAAGGCAATGGCCGACTGGTATTGTTGCTGGATTGTTCATCCAGAAAACCGCGTAATGTCATTTTGGGGCAGGGTTCTTTACCCGCCATGGTAGATGGTGAAATTTTAATTCAATAAAAATCTGGAATTAAGCGTTTAATGATGATCCGGCGCCTGCTAATACGGAGAATGCAACATCCAATTTCAGTAATATCGGTTCGGGAAGGATGCCGCCATCCTCACCTGGCCTGGCTGCCATATGACTACAAATCCACAGTCATGTGCCAGAAATGAATTTCAAAAACCGCAAAATCGTCACCGTCTTCCTCGGATTCATTTTGAACAATTACCTCTCGGTGTGTTTCTTGTAATTATTGAACTTCATGGCTGAGATGGTCTCACTCGCCGAACTTCAGGAGACATGGCGAAGACTGCCGTTTCCCCTTCTTCAGAAAGCATTGCACGTCAAAAAAATCAGATTTCAAGTTCATTACCACACTGTTAGTGCAGGCTTGCTGTCGACAAATTAGATAGAATGTTTCTTAATTTTAATAAGAGACAATAATTCATAATACTTAACGCATTCTGATTGGCTCTGAGTGTATAATTTCCTCAGAAAATAATCGGCATATCATTCTCTAGCCAACTGTCCGTCAAGTTTCTTTTGCCACCCCTTTCTCGTCACCTCTCCTTCAGCTCTCTTCTTCCTGCCTTTTTTTAAAATTTTTGACCCCACTCTATTAAGTTGTCTTCCTGTCTATTAGAACATTCGCTGGGAACGAATCCCTTTACCCACATCCTCGAAGTTCATCTCTCATTCGTGAAATGCCGTCAATCACATCCACCCAATAAAGTATGACTTTATCTACAAAATATGGACAATAGCTTAATCATCTCGAATTCTGTGGAAGTCCAAGGTAATTTACTCAAAACCCTGAGATTTCTTCATAATTCCACACAAACGACTGAGATCCTAAGCTAATCTTTTCAAACCATCACTGACCAGAAGGTATACTCTGAAATTGTCTGAGATCCGTATATAATACACTTGGATCCTTTCGGTCGCCAGCATTATTGGCTCAAACCTAGAAGATACTGGGTAATCGTCTTGACTTCACAGGGTATCCAGAAAATTCATTTGCCTTTTCTGCGACACCAAACAAATCTTCTGTAAACCGCTGGGATTGCATGCAAGTGCGGTTGGATGCAGTGAGACCTGAGCCATACCTCTTGAATCATCTGTGACAAACGTCGAATAATTTCAGATCTTTTGGAGCTTAAATCGAATCCTCTCAAAACCCAGATTCATTTGCTATAATCATTTGCGGACAAGGTCTAACCCAACCAAAATTTCTGGGACAGCATGTTAATGCTGTCTAACATCTTGGACACTAGCCGAATCCTTTCAAATTTTCAGGGAACACAGGCTGATCATCTCCAATCGTCCCATCATCAGCCTGATCCAACGAAATCTTCCAAGATTCCAGATTTATCTTCTCTTATCTCTGGGAACTCAGGCTTTCAAATAATATTCGACCCCAGGCTAATCCTGCAGAATCATCCAGTACCAGAAACTGATCTTTCTGAATCCTCTGCTACTCTCGATAATTGGTCACCCTCCACTGCAAGCCAACTCTTCCTCTCCAAACAATTAAATCCTGTACGAAGCCGGGAGAATCTCTCGGTTGGTCTCAGGGAGGAGCTTTTCTTTCCTGCACAACAGAGAACCCAGGAAAATTCACGTGAATCGACGTGGACCGGATGCTAAACCTCTGATTTCACCAGGAACACAGGCTGATCCTATCAATACCCCTGCAATCCCATGCTAATCTCTTCATATTATCTATTAGCATCAGTTAATCTCCCTTAATTCTTTTGGACAACTGCTCAATGATCTGGAAATCACCAAGACTCCAGATACATTCACTCAAGACCTCTGAGGCCACTGATAATTCATTCAAACTCTCTGGCGCATCAGCCAACACTTTTATAATACTTTGGGACACGGGCATCACCGACTGAAATCCTCTGAGAACACAGAAGAGCTCACCCTTGAACAAGCTGGGGCCCCAGTTAATCATTTCGAGCCATGTGTGACCGGAGAGTAAATGTCTGTAATCATATGTTTCCTGATATCAATATTTCTAATACTTTGAGGACATAGTTAATCATTTCCAATGCTGAGTGACTCCAGCTCAATGCTCTCACAATCATGTCCAATCTTATCTGTGTTCCACAAAGAGTTTTTCCTTGCAATACCTCCTCGGAAACTCCACTTGCTCCACCAATCCATCCTGCGCACACAGCATTTTCCCTCGCCGCCGCAAGAAGTGTAAAATTTCGGTCTACACCTCCTTGAAAGCCCCCAAAGTATCTTTTCACATCAGGCAGACATGGTCCTGCAGATCCACCAGCTTCATCTATAGTATCCGTAGTTCTCACCATGGGACTCTCTACATTGTGGAGACAGGACGCTAACTCATGGAAACTTTCAGGGAAAATCTCTAGTACAATACTTAACAAGGAACACCACCACCCTGTGCCCGACTACATCAACTTCTTCGGCACTCCCCCAAGGTCATGCAAAACGGCTTCCTCAACCGACAAATCCAAGCCAACCAATAATTGCAGGAAGAACGCCACATCGTCCACCTTACGAAATTTCAAAGACCAAGCATCAACATTGACTTCGCTAGTTTCCAATCTTCCCTACATCCACCTCATCCCAATTACAACCCTCCAATATAGCACAGCCTCCTTGATATTTCCTTCCTACCCACCTGCGACATGCACCCCAGCAAGCTATGACAATTAGACCCTACCTGTCTCTACATTTCACTTTCACAGCTACCATGCCCACAGCCTCCAGCCTAAATTCAATTTAACTGTCAGCCTCGTCCTCCTACTCTGCCACTATTTCTTATAAAAGCTTATACCCGAAACGTCGGCTCACATCATTTTCGGTTGCGCACTGACCTGATGTGCTTTTCCTTTCGAGCTTTTCGACTCTGACTCTCCAAAATTTGCATTCCTCACTTCTCTTCAAGCTGTCATATCAAAGGCCGAACTTTGTTTCCCAGAATGTCCTGGTTCAATAGGCTGCAGCCCTTCCTTCTGCTTAATCATGTTCTCTTCCAGATTACCAAGCAACAGTTCAAAGAAACTGATCTGATTAATGGTAAAATATGCCCTCACTGGTTAAGCACATTGTCACACTTTCGAGTCTGAACTAAAGTGTCTGCAGTGAAGTTTCAGACCGGACCACGATTTTTTAAACATTCATTCTCTTCTATAAAACAGCCAGCTACATATTGATCAAAAGCCACTGTTGTGCGCTAAGACTTACATGAGACGTTAATTTACAAAGATAAGAGTTAATGCAGCGCAGTGACGAGAAAGAGCTTTAACTAGCGACATAGATGGAGTGTGTCTGACACTAGTCATTGGAGTTAATCAATCAAAGGTGTGATTAGATTAGATTAGATTACAGTGTGGAAACAGGCCCTTCGGCTCGACAAGTCCACACCGACCCGCCGAAGCGCAACCCACCCATACCCCTACATTTACCCCTTACCTAACACTACGGGCAATTAAGCATGGCCAATTCACCTTACCTGCACATCTTTGGATTGTGGGAGGAAACCGGAGCACCCAGAGAAACCCCACGCAGACACGGGGAGAACGTGCAAACTCCACACAGCCAGTCGCCCGAGGCGGGAATTGAAGACGGGTCTCTGGCGCTGTGAGGCAGCAGTGCTAACCACTGTGCCACCTTGCCGCCCAAAACATGTAGGATTCTTAATGAGCTCGAGATTTGAAAAGCTGAGAGGATGCTTACATTGATGGGAGCGCCAAGGTCTGTTATCGTAATTTCGGAATAAAGCGGACGATGTTAAAACAGAGATTAGGAATAATTTCATTTGAAAGTGGAAAGCCCTTGGCAGAAAGCTGCAGGGCCATAATTCAGGCTGACGTTGACAAATCGTTGATCATTACGAAAACCAAAGGTCATAAGAAAAATACTGGGAAGCAGACACATGGAATTAACACTCAACCACGATCACAATGAATAGCAGAGCAGGATGGACTGGCCAAAGACCTCCTCCTGTTCTTGTCACATATGGTCATCGAGTGAACTGTAGAGAGCGCTGTAACAGTAACACAGCCTCAGTGAGTATTCCAGTGCAACGACTGCGGACAGGTCTTTCAGTTGGAGTCAAATAAAAGTTGAGAGAATCAATATGCCTGCTTTGTCGATTGGATTAAAATTAATCTGATCGTCCAGCCGGATGAAACAAAGGTCCTGAAATGATGGAGATCCTGCATAAATACCAGGGTAATGACAGAAATATAGATCCTCACCTCAGCTGGTCACCCAACTAAGCAGTCACACCAGGGATAAACTATTCCCCTCCTCCATGTGCAGGATCGATCCAAACTGACATTCAACTGCTGAGCCCATTGAAAATTACATAGTGTTACAGAGTTGTATTCTGGTCGTATTTCATTCATCGTACCACATTCGGCTTCACCTCCCTTTCATATTGCACTATTAGGACAGTAAGCCCCACTACCAGTTGCAATCAAACAAGACTGCATAACTGCAGATAGAGACATTGGGTCAGATTGGGGACAGACGGGTAGAAGTGTAGGCGAGGGCTCGATGGAGTTCAGGAAAACTGGTGGGAGAGGCAACACAACAACGTCGCCTCTTCTCTGTTACATCAGCACACTAATTGCACCCATGCAATCTTCTCTATCGCTGTACCGACATGGCTAATATTGTCACATGACCCTGGCATACTGCTGGCAATGGTGTGTGAGCCCATTCCTAATCTGTTACCCTAGCAATTTCCCGTGACCCTATTCACACTCTGTTCCCCTATCAATGGACTGTGAATGCAATAAAGTTCTGTATGCGTAGCGACAACCTGTGCGACCATCCACACTCTCTTTCCCTAGCAACCCCAGCAACAGCGTGTGAACCAATTCTCACCCTCTTAAACTAGCAATCGTCTGTGAACCCATTCCAACTCTATTCTTCGAGCAACATCCTTTCAGCCCTTCGCCATTCTGTTCCGCTGGGAAGAACTTTAAACCATCTTCACTCTGTTCCCTAGCAACAGCCTGTGAAACCATATCCACTTTGTTCTGGTAGCGTCGTCCTGAGCAAGCACCTCCACTCTGTTTTCCTCCCAACTACGTCTGAGCCCAACAATAATCTGTTCCCCTAACAACATCCTGTGAATATATCCCTCCTCTGTTTCTCCAGCAACGTCCTGAGATATCAAAGCAGTAAGAATTCAGGTATATGAACAGATATCCAGTCACAACAGCCCATGAACTCATTATTTTCACGACACCATTATAAAACGTTTGAACTCATTGCCAGTCTTTTCTCCCTGCAACAGTCTGAATCCATTCCCATTCATTTTGTACCTATCAACGGCCCGTGAAGGCATACCCACTGTGTTCCTTCGACCATTGCATTCCAAATCAGTTCTGCGAACAACAGCTTGTGAAGACATCATCATCTGTTCTCCGGACTGTGACAAATAAACTAATTTCCACTTTGTTCCCGCAGCAAGAGCCTCTGAACCTATTCCCACTCTGTTCGTGTCGCAATGGCCTGTGAAAACAAACCCGTTGGCGTCATTCAGAATGGCATGCAAACCCACTATTTGAGGGAAGTCCGAGCAAAGACCTTTGAACTCATTGCAGTCTTTTCTCCCGATAAACAGCCTGTGATCCCCATCCTCACACTGTTCCCTAAGCAATGGCCTTAAAACCCGTCCCCTCTGTTTTACCCATGAAACGACATGTGACCCCATCCCCACTCTGTTCTCTTAGCAATGGCCTGTGACCCAACTACACTCTGTTGGAAATGCAACGGCCTCTGAACCCATCCCAACTTTATTCTCCTATCAACTATCTCTGACACCATTCTCATGTGTTATCCTCACAACGAGCTGTGGCACGAAACGCACTCTGTTCTAGCAATGGCCTCTGAACTCATGCTGCCTATTCTCTATCAAAACACTGTGAGCCAATTTCCATCATGCTCACCAGCAACGGTCTGTGAATCCATTCCCACTCTATTGTGTGCAACCAGCTCCGCTCTGTTTCTGATGGAACTGACTGTGATCCTATCCCTGAACTTTATTCCTTGCAATGGCCTGTGAACGAATCGTCAGTCTGCTCTCCGAAACCGGATAATGAACTATTCCTCATTCTGTTCTCCGAGTAACCGCCTGCGAACCCATCCCAACTCTGCTCTCCTAGTAACAGACTATGATCCCTTCCCCAGGCTGTCCTCCTAACAATTTTTTTAACACATTCCCAGTCTCTTCTCCTGGCAACGACCTGTGACACTATCTCCACTCCATTTCCGCAACGATAGCATGTGAACCGATTCTCATTGTTTCCCCTAGCAGTGATGTATATACCCATTCCCAGCCTTTTCCCGTATCAAAGGCCTGCAACCCCATTGTCACTGAATTCTCCTTGCAACAAACTGAGAGCCAAACTTCACTCTGGTTTCTGAGGGACTGCCATTGACACTATTCCCTATCTGTTCTTCCAGTAACAGCCTATGACTCATCACTATTATGTTTCCCGAGCAATTATCTATGAAGCCATTCCGATTCATTTGCCGTACCAACGAATTTTGAACGCATCCTCATTCTTTTCTCTTTGAAAGAGAATGTAAATTCATCCCTGCCCTGTTCTCGGAGCACAGCCTGTGTCTCCATACCTACACTGTTACTAGCAACTGCTTATGAACCCATCCCATTCTCTAAACTAGTGATAATCTGTAAATACACCCTCATTCTTTTCTCCTTGCTAGTGACGGTGAATTCGTTCCTGCTCTGTCACTGTAACGATAGACTGTCAATCCTCTCCTACTCTGTTTTCCTTGGAACAGCCAGTGAGCCAATTCCCACTATGCTCCCCAAGCTACCACCTGTGAACCCATCCCCATCCTGTTCGGCGAGTAACGGTCTGTGAACCCAAGCCAACTCTGGTCATCTAGAAACAGCTAGACAATACATCCTCACTCTGTTCTCCTAGCAACCGCCTTTTAACCATACTAAAATTGATCCCCTATCAATGTTATGTGACTCAATACCCACATTCTTCCTATTGCAACATTTTGAGAACCTATCCTCATTCTCTCCTCCATGCAAAAGAATGTCAACCGATCCCCTTCTGTTCACCGAGCCATCTCCACGGAGAAAATCCGGACTCCGTTCTCCCAGCAACAGGTTTTGAACGCATCCATACTCTGTTCCATGAGCAACGTCTGTAATTTTATCCCAACATTGCTATTTTGGGAACTGCTTGTGAAACCATTCCCATTAATGTTTACCTGACAAAGGCCTGTGAATCCATCCTCAGTCTTTTCTCCAAACAAAACCTAAGAACCCAGGCCTATTCTACTCGACCGGCAATGTGCTATCAACCCATCCCGGTCTGTTGCCCTCTTAACGACATGTTAATCCGGAATCACGCTTTTGTCTCGCACTTGTCTATTACTCCATTCCCACTCTGTTGTCCTAGCAACTGCCTATGAACCTAGACCCACAATGTTGACACGGGGAAGGCCTGTGAACACCTTCCCACTCTGGTTATCTATCAATAGACTGTGAAACCTTTCTTACTCTGTCGAACTAGCAATAGCCTGTGAACCGTTTCCCACCCTTTTTACCCTAGCAATAGTCTGTGAAACTATTCTCTCTATTTGCCCTCACAATAAGTTGTTAAACCATGCACACTCTGCTACCCGAGCAATAGTGTTTGAACCGATCCACAATCTTTTCTCCCACAAATGGCCTGTGAACACATCTCCTTGCTGTTACTCTGGCAACAGCCTGTGGCGTCATTCCAACTCTGTTCCCCTAACAACAGAATGTTAGCACATCGAAACTATTTTCAGCTAATGTCCAGTGAACTCGTTCCCATTCTGTTCTCCTTGCAATGGCCTTTGAAGAAATCATCACTCTTTTCGTCGTGCAAGAGACTGTGAATCAATTCCTGCTCTCTAACCGTAGCAAAAGCTCCACAGCTACTTTGTTCTCCTTGCAACCACCAATGAACCAGTTCCCACGCTATTACCCGAGAAAATGCCTGTGATTCGTTCCATACTCTCGAAGCGAGCAAAAGCCTGTGAACACATGCTCACTCTTTTTACACTTGAAAGAGTCTATGAATCCGTCCCTGATCTGTTACCGTATCAACAGCCTCACTCCTACTTTTTTCTCCTAACGACTGCCTGTGATCCAATTCCCACTCTATTTTCCGAGCAAGGTACTGCATACCTATCCCTCTATCCATCTACATTATGTTCTACCAGCAATGCCATCACTGCTGTGTTCCTGTAACAATGGACGGTTAACTCATCACCACTCTTTTATGCCTCTGACTCAACTCCTACTCTGTTCCCCTGGCAACCGACTGTTCAGTTATCTCAAAACTGTTCTAGCAACACCTTGTTCATCTATACCCACAACGCTATCCAGCAAGGACATGTGAATTCTTTCCCACTCCGTTTATCTAGCACAAACATGTGAAGACATTCACATTCTATTTCCCAAGAAATAGCCTGTAACTACATTCCCACTCTCTTGTCCGAGCAAGAGCCTGGAAACACATACCAGCACTGTTAACTTGGGAATAGCCTCCGCGCCTATTCTGTTCCCCTGTCAACAGACTGTGATCTAATCTACACTTTCCCGAGTGCCAGCCCGTAACCCGATCCCAACATTGTCTAACTCACAGTGGCCTGTAAGCTCATTAGGTCTCCTCGCAATGCATTTTGAGCCGATCCTGCTTTCCCAGCAATGCCTTGTGATACATCCCGATTCTTTTCTCCTCCCAACAGAGTGAACCCATCCCAGCAACGGCCCATGAACCCATGCCCACTCTGTTCCATAAATCGCCTCTGAATCATTCCCCACACTTTTCCCATGGTAACGTCCTCTGACCTCTTTCTTGCTGTTTGGACAGCATGGCCTGTGAACCCATCCACGCTCTGTTCCCCATGCAACAGCATGAAATCCCATCCTCAAACTGTCTCCCTCGTAAAAGACTGCTAACTGTGTTCCCCTATCGACGACCTGTGAGCTCATTCAGACACTGTTCTGTTGGAAACGGCTCGTGATCCCATCGCAACACTGTCCCACTCACCAGGGCCGACGAACCAATCCCCTCTCTGTTTTCCTAGCAACGATCTGTGAAATCGTCCCCAATGCGTTCTCCCAGTAACGTCCTATGCTCGTTTCCACTCTGGTCTCTCAGCAATGGCCGATGAACCCAGCTCCACACTGTTACCCGAGCAATAGGTGGTGACCCCGGCCCCCGCCTGATCGATCAGCAACAGCCTTTGGTTCCAGACACAATGTTCTAGAAACGTCATGTGAAACCATGTCCAATCTGTTCTCCTAGAAACGGTTCTGACGCCAGCCCCATTCTGTTCTCCGAGCAATGACCTGTGACCTCATCCCCACGCTCTTCTCACAGCACTGCCTGTGGCTCCCGTAAACAATTTTTCCCGACAACGTCCCGTCAACACATCCCCAACCTGTTGTACTAGCAACGTTCTGTAGACCCATCCTCAATCTGTTCCCCCAGAAACTACCTGTGACAAATCTTTGGCTCTTTTCTCTTCGTAACGACCTGTGAAACCATTCCCACTCGCTTTGCCTACCAAGCGACTGTGAACCGATCAACACAGAATTGTCCGATCGACATCCTGTGAATATATCTCAACACAGGTCCCCGAACAACGTGCACTGAATCCATATTCACGCTGCTTTCCAAGGTCAGACCTCTGACCCAATCCCCATTCTGAAGCCCCTCCCAACAGGCTCTGACCCTTTTCCGATTCTGTTTCCCTTGTATAGCCCCGTGAACCCATCTGCATTCTGTTTTTCTCCTAACAATCTGTGATCCTATCTCTAATCTGTTCTTTGAGCAATGGCTTGTGATCCAACCCTCACTCTGTTTCCCTATCAATGGCCTCTTAACCCATTCGTACTCTGCTCCCATCGCAAATGCATTTGACACCACCATGCATTTGTTCACCTAACAGCGGCCGGTGAATCGTTCCTCACTCTCTTCGCCTGGCAGCGGCCTGTGTCCCCATGATCACTCTATTCCACTAGCAGCGGCCTGTGAACCTATCGCCACTGTGTTCTACTAGTCGTGTTCAGTGAACATATCCCGACTCAATTCTCCTAGCGCTGACCTGTGAACCCATTCGCCATTCTTTTCATCTAGCAATGGTTTGTGAACTTATCCCAACTTTGTTCTCCTTGCAAGGCCTGTGAAGCTATCCCCATATTGCTGAACAATCAATTTCCTGTGAAACCATTCTTAACTATGTTTCCCAGGCAACCAGCTGTGAAGCCAAACTCACTGTTTTCTTCTAACAAACGTCGAAGTACTAATGCCTACACTATTATGTCGTCAATGTCCTGTGATGCCATCCATGCTCTTTTCCTCTTGAAATACTTGCCATCCCATCACAACGTTTATTCTTTCAGCAAAGGCCTATAACTCCATTGACAGATTGTTCGCCTTGCAACTGCTTGTTAAATTATCTTGAACCCTATTCCACTGGTTTCCGCCTGAGAATCATAACTCACAACCTTTCCCCAGAAAAGGCATGTGCACCCATTCCCACTGTATTTATGGAGTAATAGCCTATGAAACCATTCCCACTCTGTTTACTAAGTAACAGCCAGTGGAATCATTCCCACTCTAGTTACCTCGCAATAACTTTTGAACATATTAACACTGGTAAAATCAATGATTGCAGATGCTTGAAACCAGATTCTGGATCAGTGGTGCGAGAAGAGCACAGCAGTTCAGGCAGCATCCAACGAGCAGCGAAGTCGACGTTTCGGGCAAAAGCTCTTCATCAGGAATAAAGGCAGTGAGCCTGAAGCGTGGAGAGATAAGCTAGGAGCTTATCTCTCCACGCTTCAGGCTCACTGCCTTTATTCCTGATAAAGGGCTATTGCCCGAAACGTCGATATCGCTGCTCGTTGGATACTGCCTGAACTGCTGTGCTCGTCCAGCACCACTGATCCAGAACATATTCACACTGTCCGTGCCTCGCAACATCTTGTTAATTCGTTATTTGAGCAGCAGGAAGATCGAGAGCGTCGACCAGGGGCTACCGGTAAGGTGAATTACTGACCTAAATGCATACTTCGTGAACATGCGGCTCACAAACTGAACAGGAGTGGACGCGGTACTGCAGATTGGGTGAACTAATATATTTGGGTGTTAGTAGTACTAGAAGCACTACGTAGGTCATGTCTCCGGCACACCCTTCTCCTCTAACCAAACAAAAGTTGTGTGCTCTGGAGTTTTTTTCTAAAATCTCTTTGGGAATTTATTATCGCAGGAATGGAGTTTAGGGCAACTGATCATTCCTCCCACAGAACGTGAGAGGTATGATTCACCACTGTTTTCCCTGCTGACATCATCTGCTGGAAGTGAACCCAACTCCAGCTCCATGTAAGGGAACGAGAACCAGTTTTGGATAAACTTCTGATAATTCAAGAGGCGGAGAGGGTTAACGAGAGGAGTTACAAGTAGGGAGTCCCACCTCAAGTGCAAGATAAAGACAGCTGGCTTACTGTCAGGGGACAGAAAGGGAAATGGCAGGCAGTGCAAGGAACTCCTGTGGCGAGTCCCCTCAATAATAAGTGTCCCGTTTTGGATACTGTTCAGAGGGACACCATACCAGGGTTAAACAATGGAACACACGGCTCTGGCATAACATTTGACCCTGTTGCTGAGAAGGGAAGGGGGTAGATGATCATAGCATTAGTCATTGTGCACTGCATCATGATTGGGACAAATAGGTGGTTCTTTGTGAACGAGAGACTCACGGATTGTTTGTTGTCTCTCAGATGCCAGATGTGATTTCGTGGACTGTGTTTTCAGGATTCTTGAGGTGTCGGGAAAGCAGTCCCAAGACATGGTTCATATCGTCGACAGCGAGATAGGTAGGAAAAGGGATGGGGATTTTACGCAGAAATACAGGGAGCTACGCGGGAAGCTTAGTGTGACAATAAACAGAGCTGTTATCTCTGGTTTGTTGCCTGTGCGAAATGCTAGCAAGGCGAGGAACAGAGACAGAGTGGAATTGACCGTGTGGCTCCAGGGATGTTTAGAGTTAGAGTTTCGGATACATGGATATTTGGGGCTTATTCTGGGATAGGTGGGACATCTACAAGCAGGATAGTCTGGAGCTGAACTAGTGGGGTACCTTTATTCTTGGGGGAAAGTTTCTAATGCTTTATGGGAGGGGTTGACTTAATTGATCTGGGCATGAGAACCGAGATTATAGTTCCGTTATAGAGGAGTTTGAGAGAAGTGAGGTCAGAAATGAGATTTCAAGGTCGCAAGAGTTCACCGACAAGCAGGAATGTGGTTTGAAGCTGGTCTACTTCAACTCCAGGAGCATCCGGAATAAGGTAGGTGAACTTCCAGCATGGGTTGGTACCCAGACATACCATGTTGTTTCAATTTCGGGGTCATGGATAGAGCAGGGACAGGAATGGTTGTTGCAGTTTCCGGGGTTTATGTGTTCAGTAGGAACAGAGAAGATGGTAAAAGGTTGGAGGAGTGGCATTGTCAGTCAATCACAGTATAATGCTTGCAGAAAAGATGTTTGAGGACTCGCCTACTGAGGTACTTCCTGTTGTGGATAGAAGTACGAAATGAGCGGTCAAACTGTTGGTAGTTATCTACAGGGCTTCGAATAGATCGAGCGATAGAGAAGAATGGATAGCAAAGCTAATTCTGGACAGAAGCGTGAATAACATGCCGGTTGTTATGGAGGCCGATAACTTTCCAACTATTGACTGGAAAAACTAGAGTTCGAGTGCTTTAAATGGTCTAGTTTATGTCCGACGTGTGCAAGATTGTTTCCTGTAGATACTATCCAACTAGCCTGTAAGTAAACTAGCCAACAAGGGGCAAATCCACATTGGATTTAATACTGCGAATTTAACAAAGCCAGGTGTTGAATTGGAAGTATAAGCACTTTCCTGAGAGTGAACACAATTCGGTTATGTTTACTTTCACGTTAGAACAGGATAGGTATATGAAGTAGGCAAGATTCAATGCTGGAGGAAAGGCAATTATGATGCGATTAGGCAAGATTTCGGGTGCATGCGATGGGGAAGGATATCACAGGAGATGGGAACAATTGAATGTGGAGCTTATTATCCGAACAGCACCTTCGTACCCTTGAAAAGTGTGTTATAATCAGGCACTGCGGAAGTAATCGAGCGACGAATCTTCGTTAACTAGGGCAGCTAAATTCTTGTCAAGAGCAAGAAGAATGCATAATATAGGATGAGACGTGGAGGCTCAGTCAGGGCGGTTGAGAGTTACAATTAGCCAAGATTAGCCTGAACAGAGAGCTAAGAAAAAGCAGCAGGGGGCATGAGAAGTCGTTGGCTGACAGGAGCAATGAAAGCCCTAAAGATTTATACAGGTATTTCAGAACTAAAAATAAATACGAGAGAATAATTAGGGCCAGTCAAGTATAGTTTTGGAAAATTGTACGCGGAGTCCAATGAGGTATGGGAAGCCCTAATTGAATAAACTTTATCTGTTTTCACACTAGAAGAAGACATTACAGTCGAGAAGAATACTAAGATGCCGGCTACTAGACTACACGTGATTGAGTGCCACGAGGAAGAGATGTTGGCAATTCTTGGGAGTGCTAAAATTGATAAGTCACCGGGCTGGATCCCATCATTCCTATAATTTTCTGGGAAGCCAGGGAGAAGATTGAGAAACATTGGCTTTGATCTATACGTCATCACTATCAACAGGAAGAGTCCGAGAAAACTCCAGGATAAAAAAAAGTTTGCTCCCTTGGTCAAGAAAGGGAGGAGAGTCTACCTGAAAAGCATACACGAGTGAGCCTGACTTCGGTTGTGGGTAAAGTGTTGGAAAAAGATATAAGAGATGCCATTTATAACCATCTCGAGAGGAATATGTTCATTAGAGATAGTAAAAGCGGTTCTGCGTAGAGAAGGTCGTGTATCTCCAATCTTATTGAATTATTTTAGATGGAAAATAAACAGGTGGATGAGGGTGAAGCAGTTGATGTGCTGTGCATGCATTTCAGTTAGGTGTTCGACAATGTTCCCCACAGTTGGCGACCGCACAAAATATGGAGGCATAGGATTGATGGTGAATTAGCGGTTTGGATAATAAGCTGGCTTGCTAAAATTAGAGAGAGGGTGATGGTTGATTGGAAATGTTGATCCTGGAGTTCACTTGCTATTGGTGTACCGCAGGGGTCACTGCTCCTTGTCATTTTTATAAATGTCCGAAATGGGCCCATAGAATGATGGGTTAGTAAATACGCGAATGACACTGAGGTCGGTGGATTAATGAATAATGCTGAAAAATGTTGCATGTTACAGAGGGAAATAGATAAGCTGCACAGGTGGGCTGAGAAGTAGCAAATGGAGTTTAATGCGTAAAAGTGTGAGGTGATTGACATTGGAAGAAGTAACAGGACTAAATAAATTGCGGCTAATGGTAAAAGTCTTAGTGTATAAGAGCAGAGAGATCTCGGTGTCCATGTACACAGATGCCTGAAAGTTGCCACCCAGTTTGCATATTGTTGTTAAGAAAGTATATGGCGTGTTACCTTTTATTGTTCGAGGTATTGAGTTTCAAAGCCACAAAGTCATGCTGCAACTGTACAAAATTTGCTGTGGCCACACTTAAACTACTGCGTACATTTTTGCTCACCACATTATAGGAAGCATGTGTCGGTTTGGGAAGGGTTCCAGAAGTTTTACTGGGATGTTTGCCTGGTTTGGAGTGAAGGTACGTGAGCCAAGGCGGAGGGACTTGAGGCTGTTTTCATCAGAGAGAAGAAGGTTGAGAAGTGACGTAATTGATACATGAAAAATGATCAGCCAGTTATATATGGTGGACAGTGAAAGCATTTTTCCATGGATGGTCATGGCTTCAACGAGGTGAAATAGTGAAAGATTGAGGGTGGCAAGTATTGGACAGATGTCGAAGGTCGTTTCTTTACCCAGCGTCATAGGGTCATGGAAATCACTGCCTGCAACAATTGTTATCTTGCCTTGTTGAAGGGCACTAAAACGGACTGAGAACACATTCCCAATCTGTTCTCCTGGGAACATCCTTTGCACACATCCCCCGCTCTGTTCCCCAACCAATTGCCTATGAATCCATCCCGTCTTTTTCCTGAGTAATGACCTTTGAATAAATCCTAACTCTCTTTCTTGAGCAATAGCCTGTGAACCCATCTTCACACTGGTCTCCAAGTAACGGCCTGTGAACCCACCTCCACTTCTGTTCTCCTAGCAACGGTCTCTGAAATCATTCCCACCCTGTTCATCCAGCAACAGGCTGTGAGCAAATCGCCACTCTGAGCCCCAAGCAACGGCCTGTCACCCCATCCATCATGTGTTCCGCTAATTGCGGCCGATGAACGCATGCCCACTGTTATCACCCAGCAATGTCCGGTAGCCCACCTCCACTCTGATCTCGTAGCAACGTCCTGTGAATACATCCTTGCTCTGCTCCACTAACAACTGCTTGATAAACCATTCACACTGTGTTCTTCCAGTAATGGCCTATGAACCCATCTACATTGTTTTCTCTTGAGAGCGACCTGCGATCCCATCTGTCTATGCTCCACTAGCAAAGGCCTGTGAGCCTATTTCCACTCATTCCTGTTAGGAATAGCCTATGAACCCATCCCCACTCTGTTTTCCTGGCAGCGAACAGTGTTCCCTTCCTCAGTCAGTACTCCTGGCAACTGTCCCTGAAGTCATTCTCTCTGTCTTCCTACATGAGCGGCCTATCAACACATCCCTCGTCTGCTTTTCATCAAATGGGATTGTGGATCCATCCTCACTCTCTTCTCCTCATTACATACAGTGACACTGTCTGCACTCTGTTCTCCGAGCAACGACCTGTAAAACTAGACCTACTTTTCTTTCATGGCAATGGCCCGAAAACACATCTACACTCTGTATTCCCGGCAATCGTCACTTAAACAGTCATCGCGCCGTTTCCCTCGCAACAGCCAGGGAGCCCATCTCCTTGTGTTCCCCGAGCAACTGCCTGTCATCCAATCGCCGCGTTGTTCTCCAGCAACAGTCTCTGAAACCATCCTCACTCTCTTCCACTAGCAATGACCTGTGGACCCATCCTTTCTCTGTTGTCCATCCAACGTCCTGTGACATTTCAATACTCCATTCTCCCAGTAAGGGCCTATTAACCGATACCAAATCTGTACTTCCAGGAATTGCTTATGAACTCACCCCACGCTTTTCTCCTAGCAACAGTCTGTGACCCCATGGACACTCTTTTCCCCTATCAATGACCTCTAAGCCCATCCCACTCTGCTTGGCAACGACCTGTAACCACATCCCGACCCGGACCTCCTCGCAACATCCTGAACCAGCCCCGTTCCGTTCCCCTACCAATGGTCTGTGTATCCATTCTCAATGATTTCCCCTTGCAATTGTCTGTGGATCTATCACCACTCTGTTCTCCTAACAGCGGCCTGTGACCCCATCACCACTCTGTTCCCCTAGGAACGGGCAGTGAAACAATCCAAATACTCAGCTCCGTGCAACGTCCTGCGAACGCATCCCTTTTCTGTTCTCTTGGAACCGCCCTGTGACGATATCCCCAATCTCTTCTCCTAGAAACGGCCTGTGAACTGATACGAACTCTTTCCTTCTAGCAGTTGCCTGTGAACTCACGCCCACGCGTTTTGTTCCGAACAACAGTCTGTGACTCCATCCCCGCTCTGTTCTCCTAACAACTGCCTGTGACCCCATCGCCATCCTTTTTCCCTAGATACGGTCTGCGAAGCAATTTCCAATTGTCTTCCCCTAGCAACGGTCTCTGGACCAAGCCCCACTTTGTTCTCGTTGCAACAGTCTATGCCCCCATCGCCAAACCCTTCCTGAATCAATGGCTTGTATTACCAGCCGAACTCTGCTCTCCTTGCAACGGCCTGTGTAGCCGTCCTCTCCCTCATGTCCTAACATCGGCCTATGACACCATTGTTTTTTTCCCCCGAGCTCCAGTCTGTGAACAAATCCCAAATCTCTTCCCCCAGCAACGGCCTGTGGACAAATGCACACAATGTTCTCCCAGAAAGAGTTCCTGAATCCTCTTTCTCTCTCTTTTCCCATAGGAACGACAAATGAACACTTCTCTGCACTGTTCCCAATGCAATGGCCGGTGAACCCATCCTCAGCTTCTTCTCTGCACTACATACTGTGAACCGTTCCGCGCTGTGCTCTCCGAGCAGCGGCCTGTGAAAACAGACCCACTCCGCTTTCAAAGAAATGGCGTGTGAACCAAACAACATTCTGTTCTCCCTACAACAGTTCCTGAAAACATCCTCACTCTGCTGTGCTCGCAGCAGCCTGTGAACTCATCCCCTTTGAGTTACCCTAGCAACTGGCAGTGAACCAATCACCATTATGTTCTCCAAGCAACGGTCTCTAAAATAATCCTTACACTGTTCCTTCTACAACTTGTGAACCCATCCAAATTCTGTTCCCCTCGCAACGGTCTGCAAACCCAAACAAATCTGTCGTTGTACTAATGGCCTGTGAACCAAATGCCTCTCTGTTTTCCCAGGAATGGAGTGTGAACCCGTCCGCACTTTTTATTCCCTTTATTGAACATTGAATCCATTCCTACTCTGTTCCACTAACAACGGCATGTGACATCATTGCCACTCCGTTTTCCGTGTAACAGTCTGCCATCCAATCCCTACACTCTTCCACTAGCAATGGCTTGTGAACCCATTGTCATTCTGCTCTCCTCACAATGATCGGTGTACCCATCCCAATTCTCTTGCCCAAGCAACAGCCTGTGATCCAATCCACGTTTTTATTCGAATAGCAACGGCCTATAAGCGGCACGGTGGCATAGAGGTTAGCACTGCTGCCTCACAGCGCCAGAGACCCGGGTTCAATTCTGTGTGTGTGTGACGTTCACACATTCTCCCCGTGTCTGCATGGGATTCCTCATGGTGCTCCGGTTTCCTCCCACATTCCAAAAATGTGCAGGTTAGGTGAATTGGCCATGCCAAATTGTTCGTAGTGTTAGGTGAAAGGGTAAATGGAGGGGAATCGGTTTGGGTGGGTTGCGCTTCAGCGGGTTGGTTGGACTTGTTGGGCTGACCGGCCTGTTTCCACACTGTAATTAATCTTAAAAAAAACACATGTTGAATCTGTTCACCTCGCCACAACCTGTACGATCATCATTACCGCAAACTCCTTGCAAAGTCCTTTGAACTCATCCTTGCCCTGTTCCCCTATCAATGGTCGGCGAACCCATCCCCACTCTGTTCCTCTAACAACTGCCTGTGACCTCATTGACACTCAGTTCTCCGAGCAACGGTCTGTGAACCAGTCCTAACTCTCTTCACCTGGCAATGGACTGTGAACCCAACTTCACTGTGTTCTCATTGCAACGGCGTGTGATTCCATCACCAATGTTTTCCTTGCAAAATGGCCCGTGAAATCATCCCTAATTTGTACTGTTACCAATGGCCTGTGAGGAATTCCCTACTCTGTTCTCCAAGAAAAAACACATGGTCTCAGGCTCACTCTGTCGTTCTTTCAATGGCCAGTGACTCCAATCACAATCTATTCCTCTAGCAAGAGCCTATGAACCCAATCGCACTTTGCTCAAATAGCAATGTTCATGTTACATATCTCTACTCTGTACCCCGAGCAAAAGCCTGTGAAACAATTGTGACACAGTTTTCACTGTAAAGTACTGGCACGTATCCCTTCTCTGTTCTATTCGCAACGACCTGTGACCACATTACTGTTCTGTCTTCTTAGTAATAGCCTGTGTACCAATGCTAACTCTGCTCCCGTAGCTACTGGTTGTGAACCCAACGCCACACGGCCCTAGTAACGGTCTGGAAGCAAATCCCCAACACTGTTCCCAAGCAACGGCCTGTGTATCTATCACGATACCTCTCCCCGACGAACAAACTGTAAACCCATCTCCATTCTGCTTCCCTATCAACGGCATGTGAAACCATCCCCACAACGTTTTCCTGAGAAAACCCTTGTTACACATCTCCACTCTTCCCCGAGCGATGGCTTGTAAACCCATCCCAACTCTGTTCACCTAACAAACGTCCGTGGATCCATCCTCACACTGTTTTCCCAATAACGGACTGTGAGCTCACCCCTACTGTGTTCTCCTGCCAGCGGCCTGTGTCGCCATCCCCACTCAATTCACCTAGTGACTGCCAGGGAAGACATGCCCACTCTATTCTTCTAGCAACAGACACTAACTCAGTGGTCTTCTAGCAATGGTCTTTGAAACCATTTTCATTCTATTCTTCTAGCAATGACATGTGAAGACGTCCCCAGTCAATTTCCCTTGCCTTTGGATTATTGCCATTCTTTTCTACTAGCAACGACCTGTGAACACATCCCCTCCCTGTTCTCAAAACAAAGGCCTGTGAACCCATCATCACTCTTTTCTCCTTACAACAAACTGCGACACCGTTGGCACTGCTTACTTCAAGTGGCAGCCTGTGAACCCATCGCCACGGAAGGGAACACAAGCGTGACGTAAATCGGAATGGGAGGGGGGATGTTGGGAGGTAGAGAGAGTGCAAGATGGAGTTTGAGTGATGGTGAATATGGCAGGGTGAATAACACCAGAAGGGAAAACAAAGACGGAGTGAATTGAACCCAACTCCTGCACTCCACCGTCGTTTCCTCCCCTTCACTGATTACCAGGACTCGGGGCTGTGTCTGTCTCTCTAAAAATCAGCTTCATCAACAGAAAGCAAAACAACAATATAGCTCATTCTGCTGCTTGGTACATTTTAAAGTACAATGTTTATTCTTTTGCAATGGAATTTATGGGTGCCGTCAGTGGGATGGTGCCTTTTCTGACTGATCTCAGTGTTGAGAGACACAGTGAACGGCTCCAGTCAGCCGTTCAGAGATAAGGTTGGACAAGCCGCCACTACACTCAATCTGTTTCCATAGCGTCAGGCTGCTTCGTTACTTAAGCACTGAACTGTAATGATAAAATCCCGCATGGATTGATTAATGAGTGATATTCAATGATTCATGAATTTGAATAAAGGAATATTTCAGGACATTCTTCAGTTGCTGTCTGAACTTCGTCTGGGTTATGGCAAAAATCGCGGTGTTTGTGCAGCAACTGAACAGCTGCAGCATGAAGCCCTAAGCCCGCACAAAAGGATGGAAAGACACAGGGGGATACACGATATACCGCATTCGCCCCCATATGGAACACACCATTAGAAGTGACCACAACAGGATGAAATTGGCTGAGATCACAAACAGTAGAATAATAGGTTTTCTTCGAGTTTTCATTTCTGTGTCACACTGAACGCTTCCATTGGTATGAGCCCGGAGTCTCCGGCGGGCTCTGCTGGTCACTAAAACGTGTCTGACGGTGAAAACCTTGAACAGCAGAATCAGGAGAAATGATAATACGGGGTCAGAATGTTGTGGACGAACTCGATATGGGCCAGACACGAGAGGATTGAACAGCCAACAAAACCAGGGTGTGTTCCCCAGCCGATACCGATTTGTGAGCATAAAATACCAGAAAATGTTCTTTACACAGCTCTGCACAGTCACTGTTGCCAGAAGTACAGCCGCTGGTTTCGCCCTGCAATATTTAGTTTTCACCTTCTGGCAACAAATGGCCACAAATCGATCGAAGGCGAATGTGACGGTGAACCAGACAGAACAGTCAGTAGCTGCAAAAAGCAACACGGCGTGAATATGACATACTCGGATAGAGCGCATCAGAATATATGACTGTTCTCGATAAAGAATGGGGATGTGTCTTAATATTAGCTCGAGGATAATGGCCAGTAGATGCGCAGCTGCCATGGCCCCCAGGTAATATCTGACACATGGAAACAATCCACAATCTTTATAAAGCAGGACATAGATCGTCATTACGTTAACTGTAAGGAAGGAAAATAAACAAGTTATCAATCAGCCTGGAAGCAAAGTTTGATTGAGGACTCAGTGAGATCTACAAGCATGTCATTGCATTCAGAGATTTTCTAGAATAATTGGAACTGAAGTAAGAAATAGAAAGGTCTCAAATATTCAAGAAACGTGATGCAAAAGAGTAGAAACCATCCCTCCACATACACACGCACACACATCCGTAAGAACAGATGGTTTTTTGAGAATTCCGACACACGACCATTCGAGAGCAGACATAGGTCAGTTCTTTCCAGTTCTTAATGCAGAGGGTGAAAACTTTGCTGTACTGAAGGACTCTCTCCCAGTTCCTTGAAGACATATGGAGCTTGTAAATTTCTGTCTTTCCATCAAAATCATGTTCAATCCTCTGTCGTGAAGAAACGTAAATGAAAAGAAAACGTATTTCCCTCTTTACCTGCCAGAGCGGACCTCAAATAATGTCTCCTTCTCCCTGGAACGGGATCTCGTCCATCACTGCCGTCCCGCCGTTCAAAAATATTGTCAGATATGGATGTTTAGGGGAATGTAGGTCCGAGATTATTCAGGGTACTTTCGGGTGCAGAATGTTGCGGGACATGTCGGCTGCAGAGTGTTCTGGGGAACGTCGGTTATAGAATATCCCGGGGTATGTCTGGTATAGATTGTGATAGAATCAGGAAGACCCACATCAGAAAGACCCTTCTGCCCATTGAGTTTGGTGAGACCCACTCAGCTGCATGGAGGGAATCACTCCCGAAATTCAACTCAATTGGCATGTTGCAGAACAAAATAAAATACAGACTCTGCCAATCGTACATATTATATTACTTATTCATACGTCTACCAGAACTCCATTTCAGTTTTGTAAAATGTTCTGGACATTCAGTTCCAAATATCAGTCACCTTGTCACCCTGTCCCTCTGATGCCGTTAAATCAGATCCTTTTCCCTCAATGTATGCACGAAATAGGTATACTTCCAGCACACAGGCAAAGTCTCAGCCTCATATTGAAGATGTCACTCACTGTGTTATATGGCACTATGTCCTGTGAAATAGGTATACTTCCAACGGACTGTTTTGAGAATACAACACACATACAGAGTGCCTTTCATTCATATTTTACTCATTACTCCCTGCTCCATTGTATTCCATATATTCACCTGTCAAGAAACAGTCTGACTTCGTCATACTCACCTAATCAGACCAGTTGAGTAGTGTTTCATGCAACTATATCACCATCCCTGTGTCTACCCTGACCCAGCGGCAAGACACACCCACCAGTGGTGGAGGCAACGTGTGATACAGTCAGGAATGGAGTTACCCTGAAATTCTCCAAAATTGATTACAGAACCCGGGAAATCACTTGGAAAAAAATTAGAGATCGTCAAGGAAATCTGATGGTGGATATCTCCTTCCCTACACAAGACCATTTAGTGAATAATCAGCTCATCCTCGATATTGAAAACAAATCCGAGGAAGCATTGAGGAGGACAAAGACACAGAACATACTCCTTATATGGTACATCACCACACCATGTCCATCACCAAGAATGATTCCATGGGCCCACCAATGCCTCGGCAGGGTGAGGTCTCTATTACACAGCAGATAGGCTGTGGGAAGTGATGGGGGAAGTAACAAGGGGAAACATTCTCATCAAACTATTGTCACAGATGTATCTGTCACTAACAGTATCTGTAGGAGCAGCCAGCACACAGGCAAAGTCCCAGCCTCATATTGAAGATGTCACTCACTGTGTTATATGGCATTATGTCCTGTGAAATAGGTATACTTCCAAAGGACCAAGAAAGCAGACACTGAGCATCATAAGGCACTGTGGGTTATCAGCAACTGTGGCATAAATGGCTTTCCCTCCATCATAAAGTCAAAAAAGGGCTCTTCCCTGATGGTCCCAAAATGTTCCGCACTATTTGCAGCTTTCCTATACTGAGGCAAGTCTATTTAGCCCATCAACAACTTTAAAGGGGAGAAGAATGAGGTCAATCAACTATTCGAAACTCAGCAATTGGAGCAGATAATTTAAGTTCTCATGTCTGTTCCACAGCATTCGGAAGGTAACATTCAACATTTCAAGGCTGTTACATATGAATCCGTCGAGGAGATTTTACTTCGCCGAAAGTGGGGATGAATTAGTGATTAATTAGTCTTCATCGGTTTAACAGAAATTAATGACCACAGTGACACAGTGACTCAGTGACCACTGCTGGGTCCTCAATGTTTTGAAATACGTCTACATAACAATGGTACGATAAATGGAACAAAATAATACATAGATTTATCAATGATGCTAAGGTTGACAGGAAACGAATTAATCAAGACAGATGATCGGTAAATGGATAACCAATGGTTAATTCGGCTGATGGAATATAACGTGGGAAACTGGGGACCTTTGAATTTTTCAGGAAGATTAAAAGACTGTATGCTATTGAAATGAAGAGGGATTACATGAATTGTTGATACACTGTTTACTGGAGGGTACACTCTGACATTGAGACATCCGAAGTGGTGCTCTGTCTCGATGATAATCTGCTCACTGATGTTGCACTGGCTCCATTACTCTCAGATCACATTGGATATTTTGAAGTGGTGGGTTGTCTGTGTGCAGTGATGAGGGGAAGGGTTTTTGAGCCGTGAATCAATGGCACAGCCTTTATGAGAGAAGTCATCCCTTTTTGATACGTGCAGAGCCGAAGGCGATGGGAAAGGCGAACTGTTTCTGAATGAAGAGGCTGCAGCTGCTGCCAACACAATGGATATTCAACACGTGATGTACTGCGTTGGTCTCACTGCAACATCAATAGGCTGAGAGTTGGAGGGTTCAACCATGAGAATGACAACATGGGCCACACGGTGGCACAGTGGTTAGCACTGTTGCCTCACAGCGCCAGAGACACGCGGTCAATTCCCGTCTCGGGCAACTGTCTGTGTGGAGTTTTCACATTCTCCCCGTGTCTGCGTGGGTCCCCTCCGGGTGCTCCAGTTTCCTCCCACAGTCCAATAATGTGCATGTCAGGTGAATTGGTCATGCTAAATTGCCCGTAGTGTTAGGTGAAGGGGAAATGGAGGGGAATGGGTCGGGGTGGGTTGCCATTCGGAGGGTCGGTGTGGACTTGTTGGGTCTGTTTCCACACCGTAAGTAATCTAAAAAAACAAAGAATTTGCTATATCAGCTGCATTTATTCATTATATCGCATTCTCAGTCCACCTTACAGGTCCAGTCCTGACATAAACCCAGAGGAGATTTCGGTTGAGCACAGAACGCTGTGTAGACTAAGCTCCATTTCTTCAAACAAACTTTAATCTCCCCAGAGTGGAAAACTGTGCAGATCACCGTGCATTCCGCTAAATACCCTGACTAGATATCTGTCCAGAACCGGGAGCTCATTCACACCATCAGTACAGCCGGACTGAGGACCAACTGAGTGAAGCATTTTGGAAGAGGTTGAGATGAATTTTATTTCACTTTCTCTAACATTCAATGTGTTCTAATGTACTCTTTCAAATTATAGTGAGAATAGATTGCAAAGACCTGAAACTAACCCAGTGGCAGCACATGGGCTAGCAATGGGCATCGTCATCTCCTTCTGTTTATATCTCAGGGGTAGCATTGCAAGCAATTGGATTAAACTGCTCTGAGTCTCCAAAGTAATTCTTTGAAGAAGGAAACAGCTGTGAAATGTAGTAAAGGTGGCAGCAGAGTTGGAAAGATTCATCCAGTTCTCCTCTGCACCGCTCAATCTTCTACGTATTTCCTATGTTTCTGTATTCTGGAGTGTATTATTGCCATTCTATAACATTTCGAAGTTATTGGAGGCAAAAGAAGGAGCTGTGTTGTAGACAAGAGGCTGGCGCTTTGAGGTGAGTCCATCATGGAATTCCCATACTGGAGGTAGGCGTGGGGAGGGGAAGCCCAGAGGTCTTTCCCACAGCAGAGACTGGCGCGTGGAGGCGAGCCCAGAGTGGTGTTCCAGATCAGAGTCTCACGTGGGTAGTTGCTCTCGGCAAGGTTTCCCAGACTCGAGACTGGCGTGGGGTGGCAAGTTCTGGAAGGGAGTCCCAGACTACAGGTTGGTGCAGGGAGGCGATTTCCAGAGTGGAGTTCCAGACTGCAGTCTGGAGCCGGGAGGCTAGTCCAGGAGGTTGTCGCAGACTGGAAGCTGGTGCGTGGAGGGGTGTTCCATGGGGGAGCCGCAGACTGGAGATTGTCACGGGAACAGTCAGCCCAGTACAGTCTGGAGACTCGGCTCATGCAGTTTGGAGACTGTCCCAAGTGCATTCTGAAGATTGGGCCTGGTGCGGTCTGGAGACTAGGCCCGGTGTTGTCAGGATATTGGGCCCAGTGCGATCTGGAGACTGGGCCCGTTGCGTTCTGAAGGCTCGGCTTGGTGCAGTCTGGAGGCTGGGCCCCGTGCAGTCTGGAGACTTGGTGTGGTGCAATCTATAGACTCGCTGTTGGCACAGACTCCGGTGAAATTTCTGCTAATCTGGTCCATTGTTGTTTTCTTTCCTGTTCTTCTGTTGGACTTTCATTTATTATTGTCTCAATTTATCACCAAATACTTGAGAATCTGCACCTCAGCACCTGTACCTAGGATGGCGACTTGAGCAAAGAGATTGCAAACTTTTTTACTGCGCCCATTGCAGTGCACGTTCCAATATAGCCACTTCAATTAAACTGTGAGAGTCAATGCTTTGATGCCTTTTTTCCAAGCATTAATCCCTGAAGAAGGCCTTATGCCCGAAACGTCGATTCTCCTGTTCCTTTGATGCTGCCTGACCTGCTGCGCTTTTCTAGCAACAGGTTTTTTAGCTCTGATCTCCAGCATGTGCAGTCCTCACTTTCTCCGAGTTGCCTTTTTTCCAAACAAAACTCTTGCTTGTGCAGTGGTGGGAGAGGCCACCAGAGGATTATATTGCAAATTTTTAAACACAAGAGGGACAGACAGACGGAGGGAAAGTTAGGTGAAAGATTTTGATCGCCATTTCAATGGATTCAGTCCCAAAACAACTGAAACCAAATGCTCAGAGATGCAGACAACGCTCAGAGTTGCTCAAAGACGCTCAGAGATGCATACACTATTATGCTGAACAGCACACAATAGCACAAGCGGTACTTCATGCCCACCTTGTTATCCAATAAGATCATGGCCTCAAATTTATTTCCTCTTGGGAGATAAGGCAGGGAAAGTGACTGAGCCATGAGAGTGGGATTAAATTGGGACCAGTGACTGTAAATCACTTAGTTAGAAAACAATTATGGAAAAGGATAGGCGTGATCGACATTTAATGATATAAATTTGGGGAAGGCCAATTTTGACGGTGTGAGGAGGGAGCTTTCGAAAGATGATTGGTGTAAACTGTTCACAGGTAAGGAGAGGTATGGCAAGTGGATTTTTTTTTTATTTCCAACGCGAAATAACGAGTGTTCAGGGACAGAATGGCCGTTTTAGTGTGAAGGGCAGTGCTAACAGGATTAGAGAAGACGACATTACAGGTGATATTGAGGCTCTTGTCAAGAAACCAGAGGGAAGTACATGTCAGGTATCTGCAGCTTGGATCAAAGTGAACCCCTTCAGCATCATACGGGGTGCCGAGGGACACATGCAAGGGAAATCAGGTGCGAAAAAGTTGACATGAGATAAGTTCGGCAACGAGGGTTAACGAGAATCGAAAGAGACTCTGAAAGTGTATTAAGTTAATAAGAGAAACTAGAGGTTGACTAGGGCCCGTTAAGTATCAAAGGGCCATCTATGTGTGAAACCACAGTAGTTGAATAAGGTTAATTCGGTTTATTGTGACATGAAGACCATGAAAAGTGTACGAGTTGCTACATGTATTGTAATCATAGGTACAAAGGTCACTCCCCCCCCACACACCCCACTACAGACACAGAATCTTGTTGATCAGCAGAAAATTAAATAAATCAAAATTAAAATATAAAGCATTGCAGTCCTTCGGATAAAGGTGGAAAAACAAAGAAACACTGTCATGCATTGATCAACACAATCCATTCGGGCCTAGCAATGCTTGAGTTCAAACCCATCACAAGGACTTGACTTCCCATCCACCAGTGCCCGTCAAATTGTCCCGATAGATGGGTGAGATCCTACACAAATAAACCGCGTCAGTATTTGATATTCAGAAAGGCATGGAAGAGAGATATCTTTGGGGAAATACATGCATGTAACCACGTTTTGAAATGAGACTACATTACAGAAAAGGAAACGCTGGAGTTCTTAAAATGCATAATTGCAGCGAAAGCCCAGAATGTGTTTCAGTGTATCCCGGGCGAATGTGTAATGCCAGTGATGCAATTTTGGAGCTTAGAGCTGAGACACGTGTATCATTCTTTATCGTTCAGAAAAAGAATCACTGGACACGATCCGTTTGCTCTGATTTCAGTGGAGAGATGCAGCACACCTGCTGACCTTTACAAGCAACTCTTGTTTTTGTTTCTAATTTTCAGCATCCACATTTTCTTCGGTTTTGTTTGTGCCATTGGCAGCCATGGATAAGGGGCTGAATGACTGGAACGCAGCTCATGTTGTGACATGAGTGTAAAAACCCCAACCTGGAAAAAAGACAGGGAACTACAGACTGGTGAGTCCAAAGTCAGTGATGGCTACGTGTTTCGAGGAGATTCTGAGAGACAGGATTTACCAGTATTCTGAAAGGCCGGGACTGATTAGGAACAGTCAGCACGGTTTTGTGCGTGGGAACATGCGTCTCACAAACTTAATTGAAAAATTTCAAGAAGTGACCAAGAAGATAGATGAAGGAAAAGCAGCATACATTATCAACGTGGAGCTCAGTGGGGCCAAACGAGATTTCGCACTGGAGACAGGTGAATAAGGTTAGATCACAGGGAAACAGGGAGAGCGAGCCAATTAGATACAAATTTGGCTGGACAGTCAGAAACAAAGGGTGGTGTGAGATATCCGTTGTTACAATTGAAGGCCTGTGACCCGTGGTGTGCCACGATGAGCAGTGTTGGGTCCACTGGTGTTTGTTATTTTATAAATGATTCGAATGAGAGTATAGGAAGCGTGCACATTAAGTTTAGAAATGACAACATAATTGGCAATATAGTGGACAGTGAAAAAGGTCATCTGAGAGGATAACGAGATCTTGATAAAATTGGACACTAAACTGAGCTTCATGCTGATAAATATGTGAGGTGTTGCATTTTGTAAGGCAAAACAGGGCAGGATTTACACTGTTAACGATGGGCACCTGTCGAACAGAGACATAGTGGTGCAGGTGTATTGTTACTTGAAAGGGACATTACAGGAAGACAGGGCAGTGAATGAAGAGCTAGAGATTATGCAGTTGTGGAAATTTCACTGGATTCCGAATCCAGACAAGGGTAATGCTCTGGCAGCTTGTGGAAGTTAGAACTTTCTAATAAAATATCGAGATGTAAAACAGGCGACCAGGTGGCTCAGTGATTAGCACTTTTGCATCACAGGAAGCCGATTTCGATTCTCAGCAACGGTGTGTGCCTGGGTGGATTTGCACACTCTCCACGTGTCTGCGTGCGTTTCTCCCGGTTGTTCCAGTTTCCACCCACAATCCAAATATGCACAGATTTAGCGAATTATCCATGCTAAATTGCTCAAAGTGTTCAAGGGTGTATAGGGTATCTACATTAGCAGGTAATAATACGGACGGAGAATGGGTCTGGATGGGTGACGTTTCATAGAGTCGGTGTGGATGTTTTGAGCCAAAGGGCTTGATTCCAAACTGTAGGGATTCCGTGAAAATATGGTGTAAGTAAAAGTGAACTTAAAGTCAACATCGATTGTAAACCGCAATTTGCTTCTTAAGAAGCAAATTGCCTGCGTCTTCCTCGTCTCGCCTAAATTTGACCCAGACGCATGTGATAAACTCTTCAATTGTCTCTGAACCGGTCAATCAAGGCACTGAATTCTTCAAACTGCTCCGAGGGCTTAAAGGA
This sequence comes from Chiloscyllium plagiosum, assembly GCF_037043375.1. NCBI lineage: Eukaryota > Metazoa > Chordata > Chondrichthyes > Orectolobiformes > Hemiscylliidae > Chiloscyllium > Chiloscyllium plagiosum. Next base: position 86,296,745 of record NW_028270152.1, on the reverse strand, counting down.
TAAAACCGGAAAGACACCGGGCACCAGCCTCAGTATCGGAAAAGGGAATGGGGAACATCGTCCTGCCGATCCAGCAGAGACCTCTTTCCTAATATTGGAGAGCTTGTGACAACATTTAGAGAGCTTTCAAACAGATTGAACAGAACCATGTGGAAAGGAGTAGGCCATAGAACACATAGAGCCTCCAGCATTCTAATTCATTATCGAACATTCCCTCAATGCACCTATTCCACACAACGTGCACATATCCCCAAATGAGATTAACCATCGGGAAAAAAATAAACAACAGTAGTCCACGTGGTCTATCGATTTTGTTTCACGTGTCACACTCGTTGATTCAAAGCGATTTAGCTCTAAGGCTATAACTGAATTGTAGACAACATTTTTTTTAATTGAGCGAGCTACCGTTTACTGTTAAGTGATTGCATTCCCGGCACCAGCTGAACAGCAAAACACAGCCTCAGAATGCTCTGTCTGCAAAGTGCACATTTAGTATGTTCAGCTAAATCAGGAATGCAAGCCTTGAAACTTGGTCTTAAACTTGGAATTGTAGTCTACATTTAAAACGAACTCAATTTCAAATCGAGGGGATACTCTCGAGGAAAACTGGAATTCCAGGTCGGCATCACGTGGTCAGTCGGCTCACGTGCTTTCTGGTGAAGTGCTTCATTCAAGATACACTGCAGTATCAGTGATCGTCATGTTAAAGTGTTATATTTGCAGTATTATTTCTTTACAATATACAGTTTAAAGATTTACTTAGATGGTGCTATTGTGTGTGTAAGACTAACTTTATTTTTTGTTTTTTACTGATACTTTCAGAATATCGCCTCAAGACTGTTTTCACATAGACCCTATTACTGACATTGTAGATTTTCTACAACACAGCCACCGCATTATAGAACAACTAACACTAATCATGTTTGATGCTCTACCTTCACAATGTACTCCAGACCTCTCCCATCGCTCTCGTGTCGTGAAATCGTTTGTTATATGCAGTACATTGGCTTCCACAGATTTATGTGGTAGACAATTCCCCAGATTCACCAGTGTCTGAGTTCGACGTTTATTCTCATCTCAATGCAGTTTGGCTTACCTGCACCTAATGCAGTGCCCCCTTACTTTAGACGTCGCAGCCACGGGAATAATCATTGCTGCTTCCAATCTGTCTCCGTTCTTCTTTTTGAACACCAATGAATACGGTCCCATTCGACCCAAACTCTGCTACTACAAAAAGTCTGTCATCCCAACGATCAATCTGGTCGTCCTTCCCTGCACTCCCTCAATGTCAAGTTTGCTCTTCATTCGTTACGGAGACGAAACCTGCACACAATACTGCACAGTGCTCGAAATATAGTCTCTGCAAGGTCCTGTAGAGCTGCAGTAAGACAGCCTTTCTCTTGCACTCAAACTACCGCGAAATGAAGTTTAACGGACCGTTTTTCTTCCTAACTGCTGTCAGCTCCTGCAATATTGTTTTCACTGGCTGGTGAGTAAGGAGATCCACATCCTTTTCAATATTACAGCTACCCACTTGGTGGGTATATGGCACTAGTCAATGTGCCAACGCCAGTCCCAAAATTGGCTTCTGGCATCAGAACTCACTGCTGTGCATGGAACCCGGAGATCTGCGCATCATGAAACAAAAAAATGAGCAGAAAACCCTTAATTCATAAAGGTTTTCTTTTCAAACAATTGCTTTTCAGATGGTAGGCTGCCATTCTGTTTTTCCCACTAAAGTGCAAAATGTCACATGAACAAATATTGCATGTTATTTGCCACGTCTTTGCCTATTCAATCTATCGTCTCAATCACCTTGGAGCGTTTTTACATCCTCCTCACACATTCAAAATCCAACTTCGCTTCGTGCCATCCGCAGCGTTGGAAATATTGTGATTGATTTCCTTAGCTGATTCTTTGAAAAAGTACTGGGAAAAGCTGGGTTCCAAGCCCCGATTCCTGTGAGACTCAACAAGCCTTTGAATCCAATAAAATGATCCTTTTGTTCTGGTGCTTCCAGTGCAAGGGCTCATGTGCCATGACTTGTCTGGTGGGAAGTTTTCCTTTTCTTTTTTTGTAACGCCTCCATTTTCTTTTTTAACTTATTTACCTAGCTGCTTGTGCAGCACAGACAGCAGTGAACGGCGAACGCGTGCAAACTGAGCGAACTGAAGGCGCGTACATCGAGAGGTCTCAAGCCGGGCCCAGGGTATGGGACCTCGAGCTCAGCCAAGTGCGGAGGAGAGTGAGTACCTACTTACTTTTCTGGAGCAAGCACAGTACCTGAAATCAGCTGCAGCTACGTCTGCAGAGGGGACATGGGCGAGGTAGGCCCAGCAGCAAAAGATGAGGCCTGATGATTGGAGATTACTTTTTTGTTTGAATCCTAAACTGTTGGTTAAATAGCAAATTTTGGGAAGATACCCTGGCAACATCGATGAGGTGAACCCAGCAGTGATAGACTTGACTCTGACATTGGAGGGTCTGGTACGGAGTGCCACGAAGAAGAGATGGAAGATTATTGGCCGACTGGTAAAGATGGCGCCTGGGGATCAGTAACCTCCATGTTGCTGGGGTCCGATGTGGATGGCGCTGAAGCTTCTGTCGAGGCATGTGGGTTAAAGCATCGTCGATGGTTATAAAATTCCTTTGGACTGATAGCCTCTCTTCAAGTGTGTCTTTGATTTTATTCATTTTCTTAAAGTTTCAAATAGGTGCTGTTGTGCGGCAACAAAGGAAAGTTTTTCAGTGGATTTTATTGCAAATACACTGTAAAATAAACCTGATAGCAAAGTTAAGTTCAAAAAGTACGCAATGTTCCCTGTTAGCTCTCCAATTATAAAACCATGTCCAATCATTAACCTCAGTTCCATAAAATTGATTTTTGCACAACAGCCTTGCGATTTCATCAAAAACTTTTCTGAAAATCCAAACATTTTGCAGATATTGCTTTTTCATAATGTATGATTAAGTCAATTTCTCAAATATAATTTCAGCTCATAAATGTACGTTGAATTTATCTATGTTTAATTTCAGTCCCAATAATTTCTCCAAAACAATGCATTTACAATCCTGATACCTTCTCTCAACTTCAAACACTTCTCTTTAAACTTGTGTTTTATTCTTCTTGGTCCTTTGACTCAAACAACAACTGCTCTCCATCCAACTTGTTTTTGCCCCTCTAATCTTATACTTCTGAAACTTGTGCCTGTCCGCCTTCGCTGATCCAACGTCTCTTCGTAGCTGATATGCTCCATCCGAGGGAACAGTCTGGTGAATATTCTATGCAATTCCTCCAGCGTAATCAGATCCTTGATGTAAAGTGCTGATCAGGACTGCACAAAACATTCCATCTTTTGAAGATCCAAGATCTTTAGCTTGCCTGCAGTGTGGAAACAGAACCTTCGGCCCAGCAGGTCCACACCGATCCTCCAAAGAGCAACCCACCCAGACCCATTCTCCTGCATTCACCACTGACTCATGCGCCTAACACTATGGGCAATTTAGCATGGCAAATTCACCTAACCTGCACATCTTTGGACTGTGGGAGGAAACTGGAGCAGCCGGAGAAAAACCATGCAAACACGGAGAGAATGTGCAAACTCCACACAGACAGTTGCCCGAGGTGGGAATTGAACCCGGGTTTCTTGCGCTGTGAGACCGCAGTGGTAACCACTGAGCCACCGTGCCATCTTGTTATACATCTTATAAGTTATGTTTCGATGCATAAATGCTTAGCCTGCATTCCCGTGTGCCTTCTTAACTAACACATTACACTGTCCAGTAGTATTCAGGAATCTGTGGAGAAGCACCATCTGAGCTTCCTGGTGTGCTGCCATTCATTGAGTACACCCCTGTCTGGTTCCTTCTAACAAGGTGCAGCATCTCGTATTTATCAGAGTTTCATTCCATCTACCATTGATCTGCCATATTATAATTACTTCTATATCTGCATATAACATCAGAACTTCCTCCTCACTGACAACCAACTGGCCAAACTTTGTTCAAACACAAGCTTAAGTATCACACACTCCCCGCCCCCGCTAACTTTGCATCTACATAATTTATGAATACCACATATAATAAGGAATGCAGCACTGATCTCTGTGGTACACCAGGGTACACTGGTCTTCAGTGAAAACAAAAAAAAAACATCTACAACTGCCCTCTGTCTCCTGCCACGAAAACAATTTTCGTTGCAATATTCCAAGTTGCACTTGATGCAATGAGATTTTACTTTCTTTGTCAGTTTCCCATGTGAGGCTTTGTCAAAGGATTTGCTGCTAAACGTCAAAAAGGCCACATAAAAAAAGGATGATGAAGGAGCAAAGCTCGAAAAGCGAGTGTTTACAAATAATCTATTTAACTATAGCCTGGTCTTGGGTGGAATTAGCTTCATTTTTTCTGTTAAATTCATGCTGACAACCTCTGATCAGACATTGCCTCGATACATGTCAATCAATTTTCTCCTCCTCTGTCTTCTCCAATAGTTTCTCTAACACTGATCAGATTTGCACTGGTGTATAATTCCCAGGTCCGTGTCTACCACCCTTCCAGTAAAGCGCGACAGCAGCAGCTGTTCTCCAGTCCTCTGGCATCTCTGGCTCCCACGAGGACAGATTCGAATTAACCATTTGAGCGAGGACCCTTCCGCCCTTGTCTCCGAGAGCAGCCTGTGATAAAACTCATCTGTACCTGATAATCAGTTCAATTTTATACCAGAAAAAGCCGGCAATCCCTGCTTTCCTTTTTTTTGTATCAATCTATTGAACAGCTTCACAGTCCATCTCTGTCCCTGATGCTCCTTCGCCCAAGCCAAACAGATGAGAAGCACTCACGTAACAAACTATCAATTTTCTTAATCTTGACACACCAAGTTCCCCTTTGGTTTGTATTAGATCCTAATTGTTCCCTGATTATTCTGTTCATTTTGGTGAACGTGTAGACTTTTTTGGTACTTTTGCGTCAGTCAGTCCCTTTATTTGAATTTTCTAAGTTTTACTGCAATCACCTCTAATGCGTTGAATCACGATAAAACGCAGATTTATTTTCTCCATCAAATATTCTTTACTCTGTGAAGATAGACATGAAAGTAATTGTTTAATTTCTCTGTAATTTCCCATTTCTCTGCAAGAAAATGTCGTGTCCGGATAGTCACCGTTCCACACCTAACCCTGCCTTCCCTTCCCTTTCAGTATAGAGGCGTTTGGTCGTCCTTATGTTTCTTGTTAGTTTGCATTCTTGTTCTTTTGGATTTTCTTTTAGGTTCATTGGTCCTACTTTCCTGGTCCCAAATTTCTCTGAATCCATAGTTGAACAGAATACGTGGCATTTTTGGCGCTGATTCCTTTGATGTCATGCAATTTTTAACCTATTTTCATAACCATCGTTGAATCACCTTACTTTTTTGCTGTTTGCACGATAGTGGATAATATATATATAGTACATGTTACAGTGTTTATTTAAACAACGGCCATTCCTTGCCTTGCAATAAATCTTTCTCATACACTTATCCACATCACTGAAGACAATTTGTTCCTCATACTTTCATGCCTTGCATGAGTTAGGTTTATAAACACAATTTGAAATAAAAATTGTTTTGTATTCAGACGTCTTATAAAATCCAATTTTCTATGATCACTATTCCCAAAAGCTCCTTTTCAGCAGGGTTTTCAATTAGCCCTTCTTATCACACATCATCCAATCGAAAACTTTCTAATCTCTACCTCAGTGTTCATCAGACTCTGAAAGCAAACCATCTCATACACACTCATAAAACTCCATATCTCACAGCTATCGCATTCACTTGAGTTAACACGATTTAGGTGTAACATCAAGCTGTCAATTATTACAGCTCTACCCGCAAGCGTGTATGTCTATTTGCTGTTTTACAACATGATCGACATTTGTATTACAGTTTTGTCTTTGATATATAATTCACGTCAATATTTCCTCCTCCTTACCAGATTTTATGGAAGCTGAGCAACGTGAGCTCTGTGGAGATTAATGGCTGATTCATGTGAGCTGTTCATTTTCAGACCACAGGCCCCAATTATTTGCGACCTATTACTAGGATGAGAGGTTTGAAAATCTCACAGCCTTATTTTCAGATGATACTAAAACAGATGGAAAAGTAGGTTCATGAAATCTAAATGCATATAAAGTGCAAGTGGCCTTGGATAGTTTCGAAGAATGAGCTAACATATTACACAAAGAATAACGTGGATAAGTATGGGGTTATCGTTTTGATCAGAGGCATAGAAAGCCAACTTGTTGTGGAGAAAAGTTTACATGTCGAAGAGTTTACATGTCGAGGGGTGTGGGTGGCACTGTGGATATCACAGAAAAATCACCTCCGGGCACAACAGGCAAAGAGAAAGTCAAGTGCAATTTCAGCATTTACTGACAAATGAGTAATAAAGGAAGGGAAGAAGTGTTGCAAATCTGCAAAGGAATTACTGAGACCAGAACGGAAGTACTGTACTCCGGACAGATCTGGGGCCCTAACTGCAGGAGGGTTGCCGATGCAATTAATAAATTTCAGAGGAGGATCACAGAATTGATTGCAGTGATTAGAAGTTTGTCTTATGTAGATGGATTGAGCAGTTCAGGCCGAGACTCACTGGAGTTTTTAAGAATCAGAGGAATTCTCTTTTAGGTCTGGAAGATGCTTAAGTCCGTGTTTACTACCTCTAGGATCCGTTTCGGGGAAAATGTTGTTTGTCATTTTCATAAATGACCTGAATGAGGGCGCAGAAGAATTGATTCGTTGATATTCGGACGACATTACTTTCGGTGCATTTGTGGATAGTGTTGAAGGTTGTTTCAGCTGACAGAACGACATAGATGAGCGCAAAGCTGGGCTGAGAGGTAGCAAATGGAGTTTAGTGCAGAAAATTTCAAGTTGACTCACTTTGATCGTGAAAACAGATTATTGGGAAAATGGTAAAATGCTTGGCAGTGTTGTTGAGCAGAAAGGTCTTGATGTCCACGTGCATAGATTGCTGAAAGATGCCACCCAGGGTAATAAGTATTGTTGAGAAGGCGTACGTTATATTGGCTTTCATTGGTAGAGGGATTTAGTTTCAGTGTCATCAGGTCATGTTACAGGTGTGCAAAAGTCTGGATCGGCTGGACTTCGAGTATTGCAGTGCACCTCAGGTCACCACATGATAGAATGATGTGGAGGCTTTGGAAAGTTTTCCGAGGAGATTTACTAGGATGTTGCCTGGTATGAAAGGAAAGTCTTATGGGGAAAGTAATCCGGAGTCCAGTGCGTTTTCGTTAGAGGGAAGAAGGTTAAGCGGTGACTTAATTCAGACATAAAAGGTACTTCGAGGATTAGATAAGGTGGACCGTGAGAGCACACTTTCTCAGCTGGTTATGGATAGCACGAGGGGGCATAACTATAAATTGAGATGTGGGAGATATAGGACAGATGTCAGAAGTAGTTTTTTCACAGAGATTAATCGGGGCTTCGAATGCCCAGCCTGCAAAAGTACTAGAGTCACCAGATGTAAGAGCTTTTAAATGGCCTTTGGATAAACACATGGATAAAAATTGGACAGTTTATGTTGAATGGGCTTCAGATTGTTTTCCAGGTCGGCTGAACAGCGAGTGCAGAAGTGACTGTAATGTGATGTCATGTTCTATGTTCTTCGGTAAAGGCGATTGGCAACGTACGTGTGGAGTGGATATCTCCTTATGTTGGCCAAACTAGAACAAGAGATCATAGTTTGAGGATAAGGTGGAGTAGACTTAAAACAGGGGTGTGGAGAACGTACTACAATCAAAGGGTTGTGAACCTGTCTCGCTCAGAATCCCAGAATGCCGTGAATGCTGGGAGATTGAATAATAAAGGGATTATAGAGAGCGTGTAGGAACGTGGAACTGAGGACGAAATGACTTCAACCATGATTGCATTACCAGGCTCGAGGGGCTGAATTTCCGACTGATGTTCCTCGTTCTTCTTCAGCCGTTCGAATAAATCACACAGGAATGGTGGAGTCCTGGTTACCAAACAGCAAGTAGGCACTCGGTAGAATTCAGTCTTAATCAGTACCACAGACCGAAACCAGTCGAGTGACGCAATAATCAGTGCTGGGTCCTCAAGTATTTACAATATACATCAATGATTTGGAGGGGTGGAACAGATGTACTGTCGCTAGGTTTGGCGACGACACTGATAAGCAGGAAATTAAAATAATAAGAGAAGATTGAGAGTCTGCAAATGAATATAGACAATGAGTAAAGTCAATGGATAATAGTTTTACAGGTGGAATTTTGTGTGTCGCATAACTTGTGATTATTTAAGGACAAAGGGAAGACATTATATCACTGAAACGGGGAGCGATAACAGGACTTAGCGAAGCAGTATATACTGGAGGGCTCACTCTGACCTGTTTTGAAAACGGAATTGTTTCTCCGTCACGCTGTTGGTCTGTTCTATAACATTCACAGTGGTCCCATTGCGCCCAGTACATAGATGATATTTTGATGTTTTTGGTTGGCCGTTGTGAGTGGCGAGGGGGGGACGGTGTTTTGTACCGTTTATCAAGGGAATGAGCAAGGGAATCGTGGAGACGCGAAGACGATGGGAATGACATACGACTTCTGAATGAAGAGGCTGTGGCTGCTGCCACGACAGTGAGTATTCTCCAACATGCTCGACTGTGCATGGGCACACTGTAACATTAATGGAGTGAGTTTCCTTCACTTCCCGACCTTTCCATATTGACATTGGTACTCTGCAGCACCATGTATACTTTCGGGAATCCACCTATACTGCGAAAACAAGGATATACCCTGCAGCTCCCTGCTGACGTAGAAAACATTGTCTTCATCTCACCCACCATATATGTCCTTCGTTACTGAATGGTGACATTGATGTCGACAAACTGGGAAATATGCCACCTACTTCTACCGGGAAAGCTCCGGATCATAGATGCTGAATGTGTCGGTAAACCTAACAGCCACTGGCAGCACCGTCCTCCCCCTAGTTTGAAGCTGCAGGTCGCGTTGAAGGAAGTGACACAAATCTGTCAGCAGCTCCTTGTTCAATCAGGTCCCCTCACACTCTATTCCTGGGTTACCTACAGCTTGGGAAACTATTCTGTGAAACCCTATGATTGTTACGGCAGATCCCTTTCTCCACACGCACTCGCCCCATGGTTTATCAGCTTCCCCACTCTGCTGTTTCCACTCCATTTGTTGTTTATATTGCAGACCCAACTACTGTCCAGAGTTGAGTCACCAAATCCTCACGTTTCCCTGAATATCTCAGTACAATTTCCAGGAAACCATCCTCAGCACCTCCACAAAGCTTTTGATACCAGAAGTCAGTGAGAAGCCCCTCAGCTCCAAGTTGTGGACCTGGCCAGACGCCCTCAAAATATATTTGGACGGAAGCCTCGACTCTAGCTTTTCTGAATTTTAAATTTAGATGTGAACTGGATGTTGCAGATATGTTGTGACAAGCCAAAGCAGTTGACGTTAAACAAAACATAATCTAGTTAAACCCTCTTGTCAAAATAAAAACAAACAAGATGACAAGTTGGGATACTGTATATTTTAGAACACTTACAAAAACAGTAGATACAATACTTTCTACTAATTAACTGTTCCAATACAGTATCACGCCATATACATACCCCTTGGTAAAAAAGATAAATTCAAAAACGGAATCTTACTTGCAGTTCTCCAATCCAGGCAGAAACAATATCATGAGAGGTTTCAGAGAGACTGTTGAAGCTTCCAACCATTCTGGTACTCCTAACAGCTTCTCAGAGGTGCAGCTAAAGACAAAACGACATGACTTGATCTGTGAGAGCTGGCCACTGCCCTTCCATCATTACCAGCGCTTTATTAAAACCCAAAGAATTCCTAAGTTATTTACATAAGCCGTGTTCATGCGGCAGCTCTGCACTGCTGCCTTTAAGACCTCACTTTAAAAGAAAACTTTGGAGAAAATAATATTTTTAAAGTGACCGCATCTTCACATCACCCCCTTTAAAATAAAAGTAACCATCAATACACAAAGATGGCTTCATTTTCAAAAGTTTATTCTTCGTCGATTCGTAAACTGTAAAGCATATATAATACTTTGATTCTCAGCATGCAAACATTCTCAACTAGATTCTACTTCAGCCAGTTTACTCCTGCTACAGAACATCATAGTTTTTCATCATCCAACTCTCGACAACGAGTGGGAATTATGTTTTCTCATCCAGTCGCCTTTTTAATTGAAAGTAGACTGGATTTTTTTCTCTTTAAATTTCTTGCAAAGCTTGAAACGGTTATGATCAGGCATGTATTTGTCTCGGCCATGTTATTGGCAATTAAAATGCTGAAATGTTGCAATACCAACACCACCCTCAAGGTCTCCATCTCAGTTGTGGAATATTTATCTTCATGATTTCCCCAGGCATGCCAATCTCACTTTACATAATGGAGCCTCTCTCATCGCTCCAACAGCCCTTCTGAACGATGTGTCTCCTCATAGGCTGCTAGAGAAAGTGGTGGAGGCGAGAACAATTGCTATATTGAAAAGGCATCGGGATGGGAATGTGAATAGGAAAGGTTTGGATGTATATGGGCCGGATGCTGTTAGTTTGGCATGAAATGGCCTGTTTCCATGCTGTACTTTTCTATGACGCTATGACTCTGTGACTCAACATCATAGATTTATATGCTTCCGTATCTCTTAATACTGTAACATCTTTCCCTGATATTGCTGACCTATGCCAGTAAACCTTCCTCACGGAGGTATATGGTTTCAGAAGATCGGGCGCATTCTTCTCATCCAATCTCCGATCAGGTTGTAGTTTATGGTGCACCTTTATAGCTTCTACTGTGCTTTCCTTTATAACTTCAACGAAATTCACTGGCTGAACCTTTTGTCCTCCATCTGTCTTCCCAGTGCTTTTTCTAACTCGCCAATGCTGTGATTTCCTCTGGCCTACTTTATTGCGGCACGGTAGCACAGTGGTTAGCACTGCGGCTTCACAGAGCCAGAGACCCGGGTTCAATTCCCGCCGCAGGCGACTCTCTGTGTGGAGTTTGCACATTCTCCTCGTGTCTGCGTGGGTTTTCTTCGGGTGCTCCGGTTTCCTCCAACAACCCAAAAATGTGCAGGTTAGGTGAATTGGCCATGCTAAATTTCCCGTAGTGTTAGGTGAATGGGTAAATGTAGGAGAATGGGTCTGGGTGAGTTGCGGGTCGGTGTGGACTTGTTGGGCCGAAGGACCTGTTTCTACACGGTAAGTAATCTAGTCTAAAAAAAATTGCAGTGATAACACCTGAACTTTTTTAAACTTCCTTTTCACCTTCAGAGGTTTCATTTTTACGCTGCGGTAAGCGGCCTTCATTATCTTCAATAACATTTAATTTTCCCTGACCGCCTGCGGATTTTTCTTTTCCTCCCTTACGGAAGCTAAGCATCAATTTATGGAAGAATTCATAACCATCCGCAACTTCAGCATTTTATCTTGCCATTTTAACTCGCTGATCTTTCACATGACTTCTCATGACCTCGGGAAGTGAATGTTTGAACTTCTCCAATATAAGAATCTCTCCAAGCGCGTCGTAGGTTTGCTCTATTTTTAATGCGCTTATCCACCTATCAAAATTCCTTAGTTTAATCCTTTCATACTCAATGTGCATTTAACCAAGGTCCCTTCTTCGTTTCATGAAACACTGTCTGTATGGTTCTGGATTAAGCTCATATGCATCTCAGATGGCTTTCTATGCCTCCTTAGACACCCCACTTGCCTCATCGTAGAGTGATGAAAAAACCTTAGTAGCTCTACTTACCAGCTTCACTTGAAACATCTTAACCTCGGTGGTCGTTGGCGAATGCATTTGTTTAGATATTTTCTGAAATTACGTTATAAAGGCTTTGGCATCCTTTTTCATCAAACTGTGACAATGCCTGTATATAGTTATACAGATCGCCATGAGGTCTTTGGCTGCCATAGGTTATCTCACCCTCACTGTCGTCCTCTTTCACACTACGTTCTACCTTCATTTACGCCCTTAAATTCGAATTTCTTCTCTATTTGTGAACTTTTGAAGTTGAAACTCTATCTCTTTCTGTGCTTTTTCGCTCTCCTCTTTCTGATTCCTCTCCTTTTTCTTTTGACTATACTTCCAATCACAAATCAAACTGTTTCAACTCCTTTCTATGTTCAGCTGCCTCATCTTCAATTGACGTGTCGCAATTTCCAAAGATCCAGATTGCATTTCCATCAAATTTAGTGCTGACGTGCGTCTGTATTTACCTATCATTTTCTACAAGCAAATGCAGCACTAACTGCAGCTTATCTGCCAATTCAAACCGTTGTCACCTCACCTTTCGTAAATCTGCCGAAGTCACTTCTTACACCGCCAGAAAGTCGAAGTGACTGGAAGAGCCATTACTACACAAATAGCTACTTAAAACAACCAAATTCATCACCCTGAAGAAATGATACGAACAAATACCACACACCTCCTTTGAGCAAAACAAACTTGCCATGCATATTCTACCCGTGTACCCATGTGTTTCATCTGCATGCACCAGTCTCCTATCACAATCGAAACATGTATAGTTTAAGTGAACTGGCCGTGCTAAATTATCTATAGTGTCCAGGGATGTATGGTTGGACGCATTAGTCGGGTGACATATAGAGTAATATGGTAGGGGAATGTTTCAGGGTGGGATCCTCTTCAGAGTCGTGGTGTGGACTTGTTGGGCCAAATTGCACTTTCTAAATAGTCGGGATCATAATCCTAAACCGAATTTGAAAATATCGATTTAGAAATATACCAGAGGCCAGTTTGCTATGGAGCAGACCAGACTGCCTCAAAATATTTGAAGACGATAGTCTGGACGCCAATATTTTCTTATGTTAAAAGTAGATGCGAAGTGGGAGTTCCAGATGTGGTGCGACTGCTCAAACTACTCAGCTTTAAACATAACACATTTTATTTAAACACACTAATAAAAATACATACAAAAATGCGAAAATTAGAATACCTTAACTGTTGGAAGACCTAACCATATAATCGATAGAGTACCTTCTACTAATGAAGTGTTCCACTGTATTGATATCACACAAACACACCCCTTGGCAAAAAAAAACATTCAGACATACATTCTTACCTGCAGTTCTCCAATCCAGGAGAAAACAGCGTCAAGAGAGATTTCAGACAGAGTAGCAGCAAGGTATCTTTTAATGATTCTAACCCTTGTTGGACCAGAAGCACCTGGTGATAGTTACAGGCAAATGAAAAGCGAAAGTCTGGTCTGTGAGGTTGGCCACTGTTGCCATTTTATTTTTTTAAATGCCCTAAAATCCTCCGAAGTTAATTACTCAAAACATTTTCAGTCAGCAGTCCAGCCTTTTGGATCTCTCTGTTAAAAAAAAGAGAGGAAATAACCTTTTTCAAAGTGGCAGCATTGCCACACAGGTTAGATGCCTGGACCATTATACTAATACTCGAGAGTATTCCTCGGTTTACTGAGTGCACGATCAGCTGAGAGGGCGAAAACACAGGCATTCAGTGGAGGGGGAAGATCACATTTCAAAGACATACATCAAACCTGCTGCAACCCAATATCCCAACATAGAGCACCACATGGGATAGAGTGGGAAGTGAACAATAGCCTGACACAGCATTGCAATGTTTCTGAGCTTCACAATGCCAGCACGAGGGAGCCAAATCCAAGGCCAGAGACAAATGAGGGACAAAAAATGACGTTAAACGTAGAAACAGATAAATAATTAACTGTGAACATGTTGTGAAAATATGGAGAAAATGACAGGGCACTGGAACTAAGTGGAGGACTGAGACCTTGATGGATCCAATCACAGCAACGGAAACATTGAATAAAGGCATTGCCCTCTGAGAGGAAAAATTTCTTGCATCAAATTCTGAACACCTCAAACAACAAAAACTGTGACAAGCTGTCAAACCAGCAAGGAAAGCCCTGCTGGTTATGCTCGCGTGTTGGCCAGTAAAGTGGAATATCTGCCCCAAATCGGATGCATTGTAAATCTTTACCAGCATATCAGAACTGCACTCTGATTTTATTACTGTCTGGCACAAAATATTTGCACCACTTGCTGTGAGTGACAGTAAATGGGGCTCTCGCAAATTAATTAATCTTTATGTCCATCGTAACAATACAGGGAAGGGGTGTGTGTGTGAGTGAGTGTGTGCGTTGGCACTTGGGATGATTAAATGCAAATATCATGGTTTGAGACAGAATACACATGGAGGATAACAGTTTAAATCTGGATATCTGGCAGGGGTTGGGTAATTGACAAAGAGAAAGAGAGAGACCGAGGGAGGTTTCATGGACAGATTAGATACAATGCTTTCGAATATTAAAATAAAGGCAATACCAGACCCAATACCAATATAGATCAATTTGCGCAGTAATAACAGATAACTGGTGATTATGTTTTGATTTCTAGTCAGATTTGCTTCTGCCAGTTTGAAGCCGGGAGTGCCAGGAGGAGATTATTGGTATCAGTGAGACTGTATTTCAATGTTCAATGTTTAAATAACAAATGGGATAAACCAGTGAGATGTATTCTGGAGGAGTGAACAGATGAATATAGTCATGGCCAGTGCATGATGTTACAGATCAGCTCATGGTGAAAACGATCACAACAGTTGTGAGCCGTCTGCTTCAGTTTCAGATATTGGCAAGGGATTGGAGGCATCAGAATAAGGAACCGGAATTTGTAATCAGAACAGAGGACAGTGAACTTCATGCTCCCAGTATTAAACTAATAAAGGCATTGAGACAATGAACCGTGGTTCACAGCTGAAAGTGAGTTGTATCAACATAGAGACACTTGACTCACACTGCCAGAAGCAAGAAGGTATACTGTAACTGAACAAATTCGCTGACGGAATTAGTAGCGGACTATCGAGTGAATATCTGGATTCAGATCCTTAACAGGAACATTAATGGTGTCAGGAACTGTCGGTGAAATGAAAGAACAGTGTTGCAGTCATAACTGGTTTTTAGAAATAATGTCTGGATAGCGAGACTTACCAGGGACAGGTTAGGATAATAAAAATATTGAATAATGCAAAGAGTGTATTTTATCTGCGATAATATTGACAACCAATAATATGTAGAAAGACCCTAAAAAAAAGGATAAACTCCTGTCCATTGTTGAAACATTCCAACCTTTTGCACTCAGATTCTCATCCATTGTTATAACATTCCTATCTAATGTTCTCAGGTTCTGAGTTCTCCTCTCCTTCTTTCTGGAGCTGCTGAGCCACTGTTAGTCCTGTAGGTGATGTTCCACCTCATACTATGTAATAATAACACTTTGAATGGAGTCAATTTATCATTTAAAGATCAGTCCATGGAGACTGATCTTATGCACGGTTACTGAACAAACAGGCTCAGTTCACCATAACTTCTTTCCAACACTTTTCATATCAAAATAAAGGTTAACATTTACTCGGTCTCGATTGAATGGATGAGAGTTGTCGAGGAATGAACCACTAATTTTTTTTTAATGTTTCTTTCTTGTAGGTGGGAGTAATGCCAGAACACTTCAGAGTTGTACATGTTTTACCCTACTTATAAAAGGCGACAGGGATAAAGTAGTAGATCAGCTGCATCAAATCTCTGCTGGGGAAATTTCGAGATACATAACCCAAAGTATGATACTTATGGCCATTGACTTGGTGTGAGCCTCTCTGGTATGTTACAGAGGGACAAGAGGAGGCCATTCATCCTCTTGAGTCTATTACAGATGAACGGTAGGAGGTCTTTCAGTCTCTCGAGTAGGTTACAGAGGGACAGGAGGAGGCGGTTCAGCCTCTGGAGCCTGTTACAGAGGCTCAAGGGGAGGCCATTCAGACTCTCGAACCTGTTAAAGAGGAGCAGGAGGACGTCATTCAGCCTTTCTAGCATATTGTATAGTGACAGGAGAAGACTATTATGCCTCTCGAGTCGGTTCCAGAGGGATAGGAGGAGGTCATTGAGCCTCGAGATTCTGTTACACAGGGTCTTGTGGAGGCTATTCAGTCTACAGCCCGTTACAGAGGGACAGGAGGGGGGCATACAACTCTTCTAGTCTGTTGTGTAGTAATAATATTTCAAAATACTAATGGAAAATTATCCACCTGTTGTAAACATTAAAGATCGAACTTGGAGTAAGGCCAATTTTGAAAATGTTAGGCGAGCACATTGAAAGGGCGACTGGGAGATTTGCCGCTATTTGTAAGATTGGCATACCAGGTAGGTGAAGGGAGGGCAGGATTAGATTGCTTGCAGTGTGGAAACAGGCCCTTCGGCCCAACAAGTCCACACCAACCCTCCAAAGCGCAACCCACCTCGACCCACTCTCCTACTTTTACCCCTTCACCTAACACTCCGGGCAATTTAGCATGGCCAATTCACCCAACCTGCACATCTTTAGACTGTGGTAGGAAACCGGAGCACACCCACGAGACACGGGGAAAACGTGCAAACGCCACACAGACAGTTGCCCAAGCTGGGAATTGATCCCAGGTCCCTGGCGCTGCGAGGCAGCAGTGCTAACCACTGCGCCACCGTGACAAGCGACATTGCTACACTCTTCAAGACAAAGAAGGATGCATATGTCACATAAACAGAGCTGGGATCGAGTGAATCCCGAGAGGAATATAAGCGCTGTAGCAGTATAGTCGAGATAGAAGTCGGGCGGTAAATGATGTATAATCTTTTGAAATTGGAGTAACAAGGCATTGAAGACAGTCTGCAAATATATTATCGTCAAAAGATGAACTGGGCGGAGAATAAGGGTCCTTAAAGATCTGCATGTCTGTCTCTGTGTGGACTAAAAGAGAGGGGTGAGATACTAAACGAATATTTCATCCCAATACTCACTGTGGAGTTGGAAACAAGAGTGAGATTACTTGTAGAAATAGGTAATGATATATTGAAAACTATCGACATTACAAGGAGAAGTGATGGGCATCTTTAAAAGCATAAAAGTGATTAAATCCTGGAACCTGATCAGTTGTATCCCAGAACTTTGTGAGAAACTAAGGAAGTGATTGCTGAGTTCTTTGCTGTTATATTTGTGTCAACGATTGCCATGGAAGAGATGCTGAAAGATTCGAGTGGAAGAATGTCATGCAATTATTTTGGAAAGTAAGGACATACTAGGGAACTGGAGACTGATAAGTCTGACATCAATGGTAACTCAGTTTTTGGTGAGATTTCTGAAGGAAATACAAGGACTGAAGAGTGTCTGTGTGTGGAAAATCGTCCTCATTAACTTGATTGAGCTTTTTTGAAAATGCGATGAAGAAGATTGATGCAGGAAAATCAGTGGTCGTTGTCTTAATTGAATTCAGTAAGGTGTTCGACAAGGCTCGACATGGTAGACTGATTGGCAATTTTAGTGACCCTCGAATTCAGGGAGAGCTTGCCATTTTGATGTCAAATTACCTATTGGAGACAGAGCGCGATGGTGGTCATTTGTTTATCGGACTGGAGGCATGTGACCAGTGATGTACGACAAGGATCAGTACCTGGTCCGGTGCATTTTGTCGCTGATACAATTCATTTGGATCTGAATATACGAGGTACAATTGGTCCGTTAGCACAGACTTCCGAAATTGATGAGGCTGTCGACAGTGTTAAGGTTATCTCAGCGTGCAATGGGACATTGATTCGAAGGGCTAAGGAGTGGCGGGCGGAGTTTATTTTACATAAATACAGGGTGTAGCATTTTTGTGAGATAAATCTCTGTGAAGAACTCACCTCTCTGGGTTAATTCTACTCAGAAGGAGCAGGCGGCGAAGGACAAGAGGATGCAACTTTGAGAGATACAGGATCTAACCAGTCGCTGAGAGTAAGAGATGAGAAAATTTACTCTCCGACTGATCTGTTCCCCGAGAGTGTGGTAATTTGTGGAAATATGGACAAAAATTTAGACTTCCCCTATGTAAGATCTGGTTGGAGTGCCATATCAAGACTGGGGAGATTACAGTGGAAGTAATTGAGAAAGTGTCAGTTCCAGCAAGCGAGCTTGTTCTTGGGAATGATTTTGCAGGATCCAAGGTGGGAAAAAGCATCCCTTGTTGTGGAGAAACCCAAGGAAGACCAAGAAACTGAGCAATTAAACAGAAACATGCTTGCATTTTCCCAGACTGTGTACTAACAAAATCTCACGAAGCAAAACATAAAGAGGAAATTGAAGGATTTGAAGCTTAGTTAGCGGACGTCCGGTTTGACGTCATGGTGCAAAAAAATTGAACAGGCCGATGTTCAGACAGAGGTTTTCAGACCGGAAAGGCGAAGCGACTTCCAACAGAGAGAGAAGATAATAAAAAAAGATAGATATGTGGATGCGTATTCCAAAAAACGAGGCCGAGGATATTCCTGTGGGTTATTATTTGAAAGACAGAATTCTACGATGGAAATGGAGAACACAGTGATTTAGTGCAGTGGAGAAATGGTCGAACGTGCACCAGATTGTGTTGCCAGTGGCAGATAGACAGCAAGTGGTACGAGTAGCACATTAACTAACTGTTGGTGGTGACCGAGAGGTAAAAGACTCAGGCAAAGGTTAAAAAAATTGTATTGGCCTGGAATGCACAATGATATGGTTTACTTTTGCCGTATGTGTCATACATTCCAAATGGTAGGTAAGCCACAGGCAGTAATAAAACCAGCACTTCTGTTTCCAATTCACGTATTTGAAGGACATTTCATACACAGTATATTTATTTATGTCGGTCCCCTCACCAGAACTAAATATGGGTACCAGTACCTTTAACCAATAATGGATGACTCTCATAGATTTACAGGCCATCCATTATTGAAAATCAAGGCAAAATGGTGCGAGATAATTCGTCGCTTTCTTCACACGGCATGCGCTACCCAGAGAGATTCAGTCGGAACAAGAGTCAAATTTTACTGCTAGGCTGTTTAAGAAGGATACTGATAGCTTAGCTATACAACACTTTAAATCCAGTGTGTATCATCCTGAATCCCTGGGAGCATTGCGAAGGTGGCATCATACATTGAAGACCATGTTAAGAGCATACAGTCAGTATTTCCCGAGTGATTGAGATAAAGGCTTCCCATTCGTACTGTTTACCAATAGATGCCCCAAATGAATCTACTCAGTTCACTCCCTTCGCGTTAATGTTGGGGCATGAAGTGAGAGAAACTTTGAAATTAATTAAAGAAAATTTCGAAGCACCAATATAGGATGTAGCAGACTTGAATTACGTATCAGAGTTGAGGAAGAGATTTAGAGGTATTGGTGAGTTAGCGAAGCAGCAGACAAAGGAGGCAGAATATAGAATTAAGCAGGGAGCAGATAAAAGTTCTGACGCTCTGACCTTTTCCAGTGGGGATGACGTATTATCATTGTTACCACTGATTGTAGTTCATTTCGAAGATAAGTTTAGTGGTCCCTATCAAATTGAAAAACATTTTGAGTCAGGTGTACTATCAGGCAGTGATGCCAGATAGGAAAGAAAGAATGGATGTAGGTTTGCTCATTGAGCTGCAAGGTTCATTTCCAGACGTCTCGTTACCCTCCAAGGGAACATCTTCAGTGGGCCTCAGGCGAAGCAATTCTAAAAATTCGTGCTTTCTATTTACATGTTTGGGATTCTTGATGTCATTTCCTGTGGTGATGTTATTACCTGCGTTGAAGTCACGTCCTGTTCCTTTTTCAGGGGGCAGTAGACGCGGTCTAACTCGAGTCACTAACTCAAAGAAACCCAAACATATAAATAGAGAGCAAGAATTTTCAGCATTGCTTCGGCTGAGGCCCTCTGAAGATGTTACCTAATACGGTTATGAAATGTCTGGAAATGAACCTCGCATATCAGCGAGCAAACCTACATCCAAAAGCACAACCTGAGCTACAAATCTTCTCAAAAACGGCGAGGAAAGAAATAATTTTGCCATGTAAATCACATGAACACGTTGAAACCGTATGATATGAAGTTAAAGCACTGGAGAAAAAAAAACTTGCTAGTTACTGTCCCACAGAGAGAGGAATCAAATCCAGATGTTGATGAGTGGACAAGTTTAGTAAACTACCTGTCCCAGGAGCGAAGAACACAGTTGCAAGGTGTGTTACAGCAGTGTGAAGACGTATGTGGGAATAAGATGGGGAGGGCTAATGCTATTGTGCATGGAGTAGACGTGGGGACTTCTGTTCATATGAGACAACAAAAGGTCAACGACGTAACAAAGTCGAACTGGTACCCAACACCGCCATTGAAGGACTGCATGAATAAACTTGGAAAAACCAGTTGCATCTCAATGTTGCAATTCATGCGTGGTTATTGGCAGGTCCATTTATCAGGAAGGCAAAAGATGTTTCTGCCTTTGCAACCCCGAATGCGCTGAATAAATTTAAAATAGTGCGCTTCGGAATGAGGAACGCACACGACACTTTCCAAGGAATCATGAACAGAGTTGTGACTGGGCGAACAAACTGTACAGACTGTTTGGAAGTTGTCTTGATTTTCAGTGTACATGAGATGATTACCTGGTACATTTGAGCTCTTTTACCGATTAAGAGAAGCAAAACTGGAGGTAAGCCAAAACAAAACTGAATTCGCGAAAGCAGAGGTGAGGTTCTTGGGACATCACACCGTTCATAGAGGTTTGACGTCATGGAACACAAAGACGAAGGTCATTGCGGAACTGACACGATCATCCTCGAAGAAAGAGGTGCTTCGAATCTTGGGACTGAGCTGATTCTTTTGGAAGTGTATTCCAAACTTCAGCAGTGTATTTGCACCGTTAAAAGATTTGCTGACGAAGAACACAAAGTTTCGGTGGTGAAAACAATTCGAGGAGGCATTCGACCATTTAAAAGCAATATGAATCATAGCACTATTTTTAGCTATACCAAACTTTTTGAAGCATTTCAAAGTAGCCATCGAGGTTAATGCAATAGGATTTGGAGCTGTCCTGCTGCCGAATGATGATGGTAGGGTTAAACTGCCAGATGTTTTCTTTTCGAAGATTCTTAACATCCACCAGAGAAAATGCTCCACGATCGTGAAAAAGCTATTTAGCTTGGTACTGTCCTTACAACATTTAAATGAGTGTGTCATGAAAAATGTTTCGGCGACGATTGTGTACATAGCTCGCAATCCTCTTACATACATGGAGGGCTGTAAATGCAATAATATGAGACTATTTAATTGGAGTCTTATGTCACATACATTAATTAGCATATCGTACACGTTGCAGGTTGAAAGAATGTCATCGCAGGTACGTTTTCGCGAATTTAACTAAAAAAGTATAGAGAGATTGGTATCTATCCAATGTTATATACATTGGAAGTAGTCCAAATGAACTTAAATTGAACTTATATGGATGTCATGGCAATGCTGTTAAAGAACACAAAAAAATGAAGCCATCTTTCCATTATGATGGTTCGTTATAGTAGAGCTGAAGGAATTAATTAGTTTAATTGTAAAGAAGTGAGTTGTAAATAAGTGTTGCCGAATCTTTTCTTTTGGCTTTAAAAATTAAATGGTTATTTTACTTTCACTTCAGTCAGGCGTTCAACAAGTTTCCCCATGGGAGACGTTTAAGCAAGGTTAGATCTGATTTAATACAGAGAAAACTCGCCAATTGGATGCAGAACTGCCTCAAAGGTAGAAGACAGAAGGTGGTGAAGGAGGGTGTTTCTTTTCTTTTCAGTCTGTAGCCCTATGACCAGTGGAGTGCCACAAGGATCGGTGCTGGGTCCACTACTTTGCAACATTTATATAAATGATTTGGATGTGAGCATAAGAGGTTTAGATAGTAAGTTTGCAGATGACACAAAAATGGGATATGTAGTTGGTATCAAAGAAGGTTACCTCAGATTACAACGGTTCCTTGATTAGGTCGGCCAATGGGTTGAGAAGCGGCAGCTGGAGTTTAATTCAGATAAATGCGAGGTGCTGCATTTTCGGAAAGCAAATCTTTGAAGGACGTATAGACTTAATGGTAATGTCCCAGGGAGTGTTGCTGGACAAAGAGCCCTTGGAGTGCAGGCTCATAGCTCCCTGAAAGTCGATTCGTTGTTAGATAAGATAGTGAAGAAGACGTTTGGAATGCTATCCTTTATTGTTCAGAGTACTGAGTACAATTGTTTGAATGTCATTTTGCGGCTGTACAGAACATTGGTTAGGCGACTGTTGGAATATTCTGTGCAATTCTGGTCTCTTTCCTATCAGAAAGATGATGTGAAACTCGAAAGGATTCAGAAAATATTTACAAGGATGTTGTCAGGGTTGGAGGATTTGAGCTGTACGGAGAAATTGAACACGATAGGGCTGTTTTCCCTGGAGCGCCGGAGTCTGAGGGGTGCCCTTATAGAGGTTTATAAATCATGAGTGGCATGGATCGGATAACTAGACAAAATCGTTTCATTGGGGTGGGGAGTCCAGAACTAGAGGGCACAGGGTGAGTGTGTGAGGGGAAATATATAAAAGAGACCTACGTGGCAAACGTTTCATGCAGAGGCTGGCACATCATGGAATGTGCTGCCAAAGGAAGTAGTGGAGGCTAGTAAAATTGCAATATTTTAAAGGCATCCGGATGGGTAGAAGAATAAGAAAGGTTTGGAGGAATGTGGGCTGGTTGTTGGTAGGTGGGACTAGATTGGGTTGGGATATCTGGTCGGCATGGACAAGTTGGACAGAAGGGTCTGTTTCGGTGCTGTACATCTCTTTGACTCTATGAATCTATTGAGATCTGGAATAGTTCTTTGCCTCATGAAGTTTGCCTCATGAACTTACGGCAGGAGGTGAACTTTGCTGTGCGTTTACACTGGATCGTAAAAGTGGGCTGGCTCGTACCTACAATAGCTTTAGAATGACCAATCTATTTTTTGACTTCCTTCGCTTTGCAGAAAATACCAGAATTTGTTTTCCCTTTGCTGTTAACAGCTGAACCAGTTAAGCTACATTTTTCAGATTGATAAATCAAGATTCGCAAAACCCATTGTTCAGTCAGTCTGAAAGAAGTGTTATTAGCTTGACAACAATTCCGGTACGTGTTGGAAGATATTATAATGGATAAGGCAATATACAGTAATTGGACCCTGAGAAACAATGCGAGATGCATTTTGTGGAAAGAATTTGTTATGAGCCTGTTGGGTTTTATTTGCTGGTGTGATTATAACGGGCAGAATAGGTAAGGGTGAGGAGAGGAGTGGTGTTAGGGGGATATGGTTCATTTGAATTGTCCAAATCTTGGGACAAGCTTCAATAAATGTGAAAGAGTAACTCGGGAGAGAAGAGGGCCACTTATTGAACAATGACGTCGACTGTGTGCGGAACCAGAGGAGATGTTTGCAAGATTAAAGAAAAGTTTCTTGTTGGGATTTACACTGGATAAAGCCATGGGAACACGGGAACTTATGAAAGTAAACAGTGATGTCTTGGAAAGTATCTACAACTGGGAAGAGAATTTGCTGGAGTCTTAAAACGAACGAAGGTTGATCATGCCTCAGGAGCTCGTTAGGTCTTACCCAAGATATTATGGGAAGTTCGGCAGTTGATTTCGGGATTGCTAAGAGATGTTTTTATTTTTAACACACCACGGTGTTGTGCCAGAAGCCTGGAGTGTGGCTAATGCTCTTTCATCAGTTATTGGTTGTAGGGAAAAACCAGGAAACTATACACAAGTGAGTCCAGTGATGGATACATTGTTTGAGGCGATTCAGAGAGAAAGGAGATCCGTGTATTTGGAAAGGCAAGGCTTCATCTGAGATCGTCAGCATGGCTTTGTGAGTGGAAAATCGTGTCTGACAAAACTGATTGATTCTTCGAGGAGGTAGCCAAGAGACAGATGAAGCCAGCACGGTCAACCTTATCGACATTGCTTCTACTTTGTCCTCAGCAACGCATTTGATACGTTTCCAAGATTTCTCGAACATCGAGTCAAAAGGAAAAAGGAATCTTAGTTAAGGTTGAGGAAACAAGGATACGACAGGGCAACACAGTGACTCGATGGTTTGCACTGTAACCTCACAGCACCACGGAACCGGGTACGAGTCCAGCCTCGACCGACTCTGTGCCGAATTTGCACGTTCTCCTCGTGTCTGCATGGGATTCCCAGGATGGTCATGTTTCTTCACACAGTCCAAAGCTGTGCTGGTCACGTGAATCAACCTTTGCTTCATTGGCCAAAGCTTTCAGGGTGTGTAGGTTAGATGCATTAATTAGTGGAAATGTCGAGTAATAGATTGAGAGAATGGGTCTGGTTGGGATAATCCTCAGTGTGTTGGTATGGAGTTGATGGGCCTAATGGCCTGTTTCCACACTTTACGCGTTCTATAATGGAAACCAGGAAGGAACGTAAGAACGAACATAAGAGAACAAGAAGCGGGTGTGAAAAAGCGTTTGTGGGTAGAATTCAGGAAAATTGCACGACATTCTAAATTTATGTGAAACAAGAGGATGGCCAGATTGAGGTTTAGGCTGTTCAGCTGTTCAAGAGAGGGAAGAAGGTTAATCCTGGGAATTACAGATCAGTTAGTCTTATATTTGTAGTGTGCAGCAAATTGTCAAGGGTTCTGAGAGCAGGATGCATTGAATCACTTTGAATACCGTAGTTGCATTCGTGATAGTCAGCACGGATTTGTAAGGATCAGGTCATGAGTCATAAATCTTATTGAATTCTTTAAGAATGTGACAAAATACGTTGGCAGCTTATTCAGAAAGTACGGTGGGTTTGGATGCAGGGACAGTAGGCTGGCGGGATAGATATTTGAATGGCCACTAGATGGTAGTAAACGGAAAGCATTCAACTGAATCACGGTAGCCAGTGGTGTCCCACAGGGATCGGTTCTGGGATATCTGCACTTTATGATTTTTATAAGTGACGTGAATGTGAATGTTGAAAAATCGGTTAGTAAGTTTGCTGATACATGTGGATCAGTGAGTGGTGGCAAGTGTAGATGGCTCTTATATGTTGCAACTGGACATTGTCATGATGCATAGCTGGGCTGAAAAGTGGCAGATGGAGTTTTATCCAAACAAAAAGTCTGAGGTGATCTAAGGATCGTGGGTACACGTCTATAGATTCCTTCAAAGTTGTCACCCAAGTAGATAGAGTTGTGATGAAGGCGTATGGGGTGCTGGCTTTCATTAGCTGTCGGGTTAAGTTCAAAAGCCGTGAGGTTTGCTGCAGCTCTACAGAACATTGCTGAGACCAAACTTGGAATATTGCGTTTGCTCCTCGTTCTCTCATGACAAGAAGAATGTGGAAGCTTGACGGAGGGTACAGAGAAAGTTTGCTAGGAGGCTACCTGAACGGGAGGACATTTCTTATGGAATAAGATTGAAGGCACTCAAGCTTTTCTCACTGGAACGAGCATGGTGAGGGTTGAATTGATTAGGGTGAACAAGATGATGAGTGGCACAGATAGAGTGAGTCGTCTGTGACGTTTTTCCCTCAGGCAGTAGTGGCTCTCAAAGGGGGATGTAGTTTCAACATGAGTGGAGGAAGATGAACAGGCGACTTCAGTGTTTGGTTCTTTACACAGAGTGGTCGGAGGTGGAGGG
Source organism: Chiloscyllium plagiosum (assembly GCF_037043375.1). Taxonomy (NCBI): domain Eukaryota; kingdom Metazoa; phylum Chordata; class Chondrichthyes; order Orectolobiformes; family Hemiscylliidae; genus Chiloscyllium; species Chiloscyllium plagiosum. The sequence continues at coordinate 86,271,197 of NW_028270152.1, read as the reverse complement.
GATGCACTGCTAGTGGTGATGGTGCGATCAGATATGATAGCGACATTTAATGGACTTTGGGATAGGTAAATGGATGACAGTTAAATCAAGGATGTGTAAGTTACTTTGATTTCAGAGTAGATAAGCTGTTAGCACAACATCAAGGACCGAATAGCCTTGTGCTGTAATCTTCTATATTTTGTGTTCTATGCTCCATATGATAGAATGGGTAATAAGTTCAGGTCAATGTAAAACGTTATGGCATCTAGCAGGACCTAGTCAAATTCATACAAAATTGGAGACAGGGGTGGTGGGAGACATGTTATTTTTTTGACTGGGAACATGTGACCAGCGGTTTAGTATGTCCACTCTTGTTTGTAATTTGGATAAATGATATGATGGGAATCGTTTTCGTATTAAGTAAGTTTGTAGGTGACACTGAAACTGATGGTATAGTGGACAGTGAAGAAGATTGTCTATAATACAATAGTATTGTTAGAGTAGTGGAATGTAGAATAGCAAATGGACTTCAATTAGATAGGTGTATGGTGTTCCATTTTTCTGCAATAAACCAGGGCTGGACTTGTACAGGTAAAGTGAAGATCCTGGTAAGTGTTGTCAATCAGAGACCTAATGGTGCAAGTGCACAGTTCTATAGAAGTGGTGCCAGCTTTTGGAATGCTTACCTCATTGTTTGCAGCATAGAGAGTAGGAGTAGGAATATCATGTTGTGGCTATACAAGACAGTGGTAAGACCAACATAAAGCATTCTTGATCAGTAAGAAGAACACATCTGTTTCACTTGCATCCTCTAGAAAAGTACATTTCACATTCTTAACTGGTCTAGCTCACATGTGAATTCGGACCAACAGCAATATGGCTGATTCTGAGCTGCGATTGGTACGATTAGCGGTGTGAAAAATAATGTTGCTCCAATCAGTGGCATCCTCATCGCATGACTGAATAAATAAAAGTGCATGTTTCCCTACATTCCGCTGCAAACACTTCCAACTGAAGCAATTCCTTTTGGCTATGTAACAACGTTAAGGCCCTGACCACACTTTCGAACACTCTTATCACCTTCAGTACTTCCAACTCTCCCATCGTGTTGTGAACATTGGCAATGATCGCTCTTCGCACTGACCTCCTCTTGCTCGGAGATCCTTTGAAAACCCTTTTGCACTTCGTCACAAAACACTCGTTTCAGAATTGTTTGTACTTTTTGGTGATCTTCTAAGCTTAAAAATCTAATATTATCTATCATATCTTGAGTGAAGGATGGATGAGAATTTCTTGCTGTGGTTTTGGTCTGGTTTTGTGGAATGTCCTTTTGTTAAATGTTTTACACGGTTCCTTCAAATGCCTTCCACTGTTCATTTAGAGACACATTTCAGTCAGATGATCTGGTTTACTTTGGTCAATTCTCTCAAACTCATGTAACTTGCGATTTTTGTTTCTCGTTGTAGTGTAACGTTTCTGTGATTCACTTTATCCTTTATATTCTTTTAAACTGCACTTTATCAGAATTTACCGGAGGATCTCTCTGTGTAACAATGCCCTTTCACTCAGTTTCATCGCACAACCATCGATTTGAGATAGATCGGCCCCAAGCCAGTTGCACAATGTGCTATTTAAACAAACTCTGGAAAGAGAGACATTCGAAGAGGAGTTTAGATAATGTGTCTGTCAGTGTGATTGGCCCTGATTATGCAAGTATTGTAGTTTCCTAAAATTCTCTCAATGCCTTTGTTAAAAATTCCAATGAATTCCTGTCTAATGCATTGATGAGCAATGAATTGTTGTTAGGTGGCTGAATACTTTTCTGATGCTTGTGTCCTTGGCAAGTAGTAGCAAAAATTTGCATTCACACTGACTCGACTTCATGATCTGAGGGCAAATGCTTTCGCAGTAATGCCTTTATAACCCATTACTGTCAACGTTACTAATCCTGCTTTCACATTCTGCCTGAGATCCGGCCAGGCTGTATACCATTGAATATTTATGTCCCACCGTTTGTTCACCCTATAACCACGTCTCTCTGGTGTCTAATTTTCATTTGACCTGTGTCACAGATCCATCTACTTTATTGCAGAGACTTATTCCATTCCAAAAGAAATAGAACTGACTCTTTCCCATAGTTCCTACCACAAACCGATTCGTTGATGAGCAATTTTATTTATAATCTGCCCCATCATGTTCCATTCAGCTTGCCTTCAGCTATATCCTATGCTTTTGTGATACTTCCATTTTCTCTTTGGATTTAGAAAGCTCCTTTCACCTGAACCTTGCCCCTATGTGGTCTCTGGCACGTTAAAGCCCTATCCAGAAGACTACCGGTATGACTGGCTGGCATACTGGTCCCAGCACGATTCCAGTGTGGCTGTCGTGATGTTTGCTTTTAGTCACGTATGGGATTCAGGTGTCTGTGGCTGACCGGCGTTTATTATCCAGCCATAGCTATCCTTGCATTAAACGGCTTGCTGGGCCATTTCAGATGGCAATTGAGAAGCATGCACTTTGTTGTGGGTACATCATGTAGACCATTTGAGGATGGCAGATGATCTTCTGCAGCATTTGTTGTTTTTTTGTACATCGGAAATGGCTCCATACGTACCTGTGGATTGGTAATACAATCTTTAAAATTAATATTTTCAATTTCCATTTTTCTGATGGTGGGATTCCGTCCTGTGTCCCCTGAACATTCATTGTAATTTTGGACGCATGCTCTGGAAATAATATCACTAGGCCATCACTTCTCATTCTTGAATACTGATAAGTTGTGATCCATGAATACAGATATCTGTGCATTATGCAGCAAAATTCATTCTTCCTGCACAATTGGTGGATCATTAAATCTTCCTGAACGCTGGTGACATCACTCATTATCTCTGCATGTGTTATTCCTTACAGTGTGGGTCTAATTACTGACTTTATCAGTGTCTCTCGCTTTCTCGCACCTCCTCCAGATCCTGAGCCGACAGATTCCTCCCCTCCAGAGATTCAATATAGCACATGCCTGTTATGGAGTCTGGGTTTTCCAGACTTTTGCGATACTCAGTGCTATTCCACACGTGAAACCGTCACTGCATCAATGTAATTTCCTTTTCCCTCTATTTCTCAGTCTCCTCCAGGTACTCACGAAGTTTGTAACCCAAGACACTTCCCAACTGTTGAGTTTCTCGTCCATCAACTCATTAAAAATGGCTGGTCAGTCAGAAAGACAACGGGTGTGGTGGTCTGGAAAGTTTAATAAATCCTGAAACGAAGTAAGATCACTCACGGTGCACAGAGCATTGAGCAATGAGAGAGATTCAAAGATCGGCTAACAAGATATGATGGAGATGCGGTTTTGGAGGTGGAGTACAGTACTGATACACCACAGTCACCGCCCCTAATTTAAATTTGATTGTACTAACAGAGCGTAGGGAGTTCACAGTTATCAAACTCGGCCTCTGCTGTCTTACTGAGCATCAGTACACAGAGGTGAAAGTAGGCCTCCCATAACAGTGTGGGAATGCTGCCTGAGATCTTTATGCCATGCATTCCCTTTCCAACACTGTACACATGTTATGTCTCGTGGACCAGTAGCCTCAAAAATGTTTAAGCCTTTAACAGTTCCAGTCCCAGTAACCTCCTCCCTTGCAGGCAGTCCCTCCATATATTTGAAACATCCTGTATTCCAGACTCCTATTCTGATCGTTGTAACTTGCATTAGTATCTACAACATGTTTTTGGTAGTGTCTACAACATGTTCTTGGTAGTGGCCTCGTCCAATAACAGGAGATAGAGTCATGCAGCACAGAAACGGAACATTTGGTCCAACTCGTCCATGCTCACCACAGTTCGTGAAGTGAAAAATTCGTGCTTGCCTTCGTTTGGCCGATACCTCTTCAAACCTCATCTTCCCCATTACATCACTAAATGTATTTTACATGTTACAATTACACTTTTCACTCGCACTTCCCCCGGCGGTTCATTCAATACGTGCATATCCTCTGTATGGAAAATGTCCTCCACCAATCCTTTTTCAGTCTTTCCTCTCTCACCTCATGTTACTGCCTTCTAGTTATGGACTCACCTACCCTGGGTAAAGACTTTTGCTATTTACAAACTTTTAACCTTCATGGATTTACACAATTTTTTACGTGCACCCCTGAGCCACGGACGCACAACTGAATTACAAAGGGCAGTGTTAAAAAAGATCTTTGCTCTGGTTCCCGTCACCAGTTAGTCACCAGTTAGTCACAATGTTCTGGGATACACTTGTTCAGGAGCTGTGGCTTTCTATGTCTTGGTATTTTAAGACCTCCAGCACCACCTCCTCTGCAATACGGACTCTTTATAAGACATCACTGTTTATTTCCCTTTGTTTTCTAGTCTTTTTCGTAGTATGTCCTGACATGAAATATTTATTTAGGATCTCGCCCATCTCCTGTGCTTTCACACATGTATGGCCCCTTTGAACTTTAAGGGTCCCAACGGTCTCTGTAGTTGCTTTTTTATACTTCTAAGCTATATAATTTCCCCAAATATATTTGCCTTCTCTATCTTAAGACCCATTTTACTTTCAGCTCATTCTTAATCTCCTTCTGTATCAAAGCCCCCAGAATCAGTAAAACATTTTTCAATCTTTCCTCCATTTGCAGTTTCAGGAAATGCTCCCGAAAGCAGGATGATCAGAATTCTCCCAGCCGTCAGCTTAGATACTCAGCAATGTCGTGTGCATCCGTAACGTGATGTATCAACTCATATACTCTGTGCTCTTACCCATGAGAGTAAGTGTGCCAAATGCATCTTTCCCCATCCTTTCTACCTGTAATGACACTTCCAAGCAATAATGAACTGTGTATCCTGGTATCTCCCTCTTCAGCAACACAGCCCAGGGCCCTCCTATTAACTGTGATAGTCCTGCCTGGTTTGCCTTTACAAAATCCAACACATGAATCCATCTTTCCTTCTTTGACCTACTGGCCCATTTGATCAAGATCACCTTTGATAACTGCATTCACTGCACACTATAACACTCAGTTTGGTATAGGCAAACTTAGTAACAATGGCTCCTATATTGTGAAGCAACTCGTTTATGTAAATGATACACAGCAGTGGACCCAGCAAATGTCCTCCATCAATCAATTTTTGAAAGGTCTTGACTAATATCGCCTGGATTGGACAAGACCAATTTTGATCTTTAACTTGTAGATTCAATCTGTCCTTTTGCATAACAATTTCCAAAATAAAAGAACTGTTGTCATTTTGCCAAACTGCACCCCCAACCCTCCCATCCCCGACGAAGACCTGCATCCCTGCCCTCCCCTGCTTCCAAAGGATAGGAAAAGTTTTACTCCTTTCTTCAGGCGACCATTCACAGTTTGACTGAGACATTTCTCTTGAACATTCTTAACAAATTTATTCTTCCTTATCAAAGGAAAACTGCCTCTCCTCACTTCCTAGTATTTCTGTCATGCCTGTAGATTCTGTATCCTGGAACATAGAGCCGCTAGTCTGCCCTTCTCTCAGAAATGTTTCTGTTTGGCTATAAATATCCAAGTACCCAAAGCTATTCCAAGCTCTGAGTTTGTCTACCTTACTAGTCAGAACTGTTGCGATGAAACAAATGCAATTTTAATCGGAAGTATTTTCCCTCCCTTACTGTGCTCCTGGATATCATGACATGTAAACATGCTCTCGATGGCCGATATATTTTCCACTGACGGATCGATGGCCCGTCTCTTCTTCAGAGTTACAACGACCTGCCAAACGAGTTTGTATTCTCCGAAATAACACCAGCAATTATCCCCACTATCCCCTCTCCCCGGGACACTGGAACCCCTTTTGTTCAAGTCCAACTTGTCCTTCTTGCAAAAGTCACTTTTCCCCATAAAGGTCCCAATGGTCCAAGAACTTAAACACTGCCCACAATACTGGCTCATCAGTAACGCATTCATCTGGCTTATCTTTCCATTTCTATCCTTAGTTGGGTCTATCTTCGAAAAGTGGGAGTATTTTAAAGTGGCACAGTGAGAATTCAGGGACAGTGTGTTCATTAAGAGGGAATTGCAAAGGCAGCAAGTCCAGCGACAACTGACATGCTGCCTTTGTCATGAATTTGCTCAAGAAAATACAGTGCAATAAAATCTGCAGAAGCCGTTCACAAGTATAGACGTTTACAGATGACACGAAGATTGGTGAAGTAGCAGAAAGCATGGGGGATTGTCAAATAACAGGACAGTATAGATAAACTAGAGAGTTCAGCCGAGAAGTGGCAGTTGGAGTTCAAACCAGGCAAATGTGAGGTGATGCATTTTGGGAACTCTAATTCTAGAGCGAACTATACTGTAAACAGAACTGCCTTGGGAAATGTTGATGATCAGAGAGATCTGGGGGTTCAGGTCCATTTTACCCAGAAGGTAGCTGCACAGGTGAATAGTGTAATCAACAAGGCATATGGTATGCTTGCATCATCAGATGGGGTATTGAGTAGATAGACTAGAGAGTTCGGTGGAGAAGTGGCAGTTGGTGCTAGCTATGAAGAGGGGTTGAGTAGGTTTGGGTTGTTTTAATTCGAAGATTGAGGGGAGAGCCGATTGTGGTCGACAAAATCCTGAAAGGCATAGAAAGGGTGGATAGAGATAAGTTTTATTTCCCAGGGTGAGGGATTCTATAACGAGAGGTCACACGTTCAAGTTGAGATGAGAAAAGTTTAAAGAGGATACACGTGATAAGTACTTTAGATAGAGGATGTCCCTTTTCTCAAACGTGTTGTCAGCAGAGGCAGTAGAGCCAGACACGGTAGATTCATTTAATGTGCGTCTGGACAGATGCATGACTAGGTGGAGAGAGAGGGATACAGATGCTTAGGAATTGGGCGATAACTTTAGACCGTGGATTTGGAACGGCTTAGGATTGGAGGGTCGAAGGGCCGGTCCATGGGTTGTCAATTGTCTTTCTTCTTTGGAGAGTTCAAGCGGGACATTAAAAGTAATGTGTAAACAATGGTGCCTATATACATGTGACAGATACTGATACTGAAAAGCCACGGGTCATTTTATATGTAGAGATAGAATGAAAGGATTAGCAGCTGAAGATTATGTCCTGTACGATTCCTACGGGACAAGCTGTGCATGGAGCCAAAAGTCAGGAAAAAGACATTGTCGCCGGGGATTTCAGTTGAGATGATAAAGTTCTGGAGCATGTTAAATCAATAAGCTGGAGGTATTAAATATTTTCCCTACAGGAATTTGGATAAGTTCACAATGCCCAAAGAGACAAGGGAGCAGATTGCTGGGGACCTGGCGGATATACTTAATATTTTGCTGGTCACAGGTCAAGTGCCAAATGACAGAAGGAGAGTTCATGTGTTGCTTTGTTTAAGAAGATCAGCAGCAATAACCCTGGTAATTATATAGCACGTCGTGTGACATCAGTGGGAGGGAGCTTTTTGCAAATAATTCTGAGGGACAGCATAAATCAACATTTAGAAATACAAGAATCAGTTAGTGATAGTCATCACGGATTCCTTAGAGGAAGATACCATCTGATGATTTCAGTTGAGTTTTTTTTTGTAATTGTGTCTAATAATTTTGATGAGGGCAGTGCAGATGATGAGGTTTACCTGGAATTCGCAGAGGCCTCGGACAAGGTTCGACATGGAAGGTTGGTCCGTAAGAAATAGTTGGCAAACTAGATCCACAATTAGTGGAAGGTAGTATTTTAGTTTGAATTTCTTTCTTCAGCCAGTGTATCACAGAGATCTTTACGGCAACCATTGTTTTTTATTATGTACTTTATTGACTTGCATGTCAAACCAGAAAGTGTCATTAACAGGTTTGCGCATGACATAAAATGTGAGGGTGTTGTCCACAGAGAGCTGGATGATTTCAGGCTACAATCTGATCATCGCGGTTCGAGACAGAATTTCAATGCAGTAATTTTAATAAACAAAGAAAGCAAGAGCACAGCCGGCAATGAGGGCAAACTAATGAAATAAGCTGTGTTTATTTCGATGTGAAAGGCCTGACTGGAAAGGCAGATGATTTCGTTTCATGGGATGGGAACATGGGATTGGGATATCAGGTATAACAGCAACACAGTTGATTGAGTGACAGGACAGGCATCTCAACGTTACATGGTACAAATGCTGCAGGAAGGATAGTAGAGGAGGCGAGAGAATGAGGGAGAATGGAGGTTTTAATCAGTGAAAATATTAATGCAACATTTAAAGAGAATGTTCATGGGGTTCGCCCATTGATGCTACATTAGTGGAATTCAGAAATAAGAATGAGTGATCACTTTGTTGTGACAGCACTAACAGGAACTCAATAGTCAGCGGGAAATTGAGCAGCAAATATGTCTGGTGATTTCGGATATCTGTGAGAGTGATAGATTTGTAATGTTAGGGGATTTTAACTTTCCAAATTTAGACTGGGACAGCCATGGTGTTCCTTTTAGATGGGACAAATTTGTTAAGCATGTTCAAGAGAAATGTCTCAGTCAAACTGTGAATGGTCGCCTGAAGAAAGGAGTAAAACTTTTCCTATCCTTTGGAAGCAGGGGAGGGCAGGGATGCAGGTCTTAGTCGGGGGTGGGAGGGTTGGGGGTGCAGTTTGGCAAAACGACAACAGTTCTTTTATTTTGGAAATGGTTATGGAAAGGGACAGATTGAATCTACAAGTTAAAGATCAAAATTGGTCTTGTCCAATCCAGGCGATATTAGTCAAGACCTTTCAAAAATTGATTGATGGAGGACATTTGCTGTGTCCACTGCTGTGTATCATTTACATAAACGAGTTGCTTCACAATATAGGAGCCATTGTTACTAAGTTTGCCTATACCAAACTGAGTGTTATAGTGTGCAGTGAATGCAGTTATCAAAGGTGATCTTGATCAAATGGGCCAGTAGGTCATAGAAGGAAAGATGGATTCATGTGTTGGATTTTGTAAAGGCAAACCAGGCAGGACTATCACAGTTAATAGGAGGGCCCTGGGCTGTGTTGCTGAAGAGGGAGATACCAGGATACACAGTTCATTATTGCTTGGAAGTGTCATTACAGGTAGAAAGGATGGGGAAAGATGCATTTGGCACACTTACTCTCATGGGTAAGAGCACAGAGTATATGAGTTGATACATCACGTTACGGATGCACACGACATTGCTGAGTATCTAAGCTGACGGCTGGGAGAATTCTGATCATCCTGCTTTCGGGAGCATTTCCTGAAACTGCAAATGGAGGAAAGATTGAAAAATGTTTTACTGATTCTGGGGGCTTTGATACAGAAGGAGATTAAGAATGAGCTGAAAGTAAAATGGGTCTTAAGATAGAGAAGGCAAATATATTTGGGGACATTATATAGCTTAGAAGTATAAAAAAGCAACTACAGAGACCGATGGGACCCTGAAAGTTCAAAGGGGCCATACATGTGTGAAAGCACAGGAGACGGGCGAGATCCTAAGTAAATATTTCATGTCAGAACATACTACGAAAAAGACTAGAAAACAAAGGGAAATAAACAGTGATGTCTTAAAAAGAGTCCGTATTGCAGAGGAGGTGGTGCTGGAGGTCTTAAAATACCAAGACATAGAAAGCCACAGCTCCTGAACAAGTGTATCCCAGAACATTGTGACTAACTGGTGACTAACTGGTGGCGGGAACCAGAGCAAAGATCTTTTTTAACACTGCCCTTTGTAATTCAGTTGTGCGTCCGTGGCTCAGGGGTGCACGTAAAAAGTTGTGTAAATCCATGAAGGTTAAAAGTTTGTAAATAGCAAAAGTCTTTACCCAGGGTAGGTGAGTCCATAACTAGAAGGCAGTAACATGAGGTGAGAGAGGAAAGACTGAAAAAGGATTGGTGGAGGACATTTTCCATACAGAGGATATGCACGTATTGAATGAACCGCCGGGGGAAGTGCGAGTGAAAAGTGTAATTGTAACATGTAAAATACATTTAGTGATGTAATGGGGAAGATGAGGTTTGAAGAGGTATCGGCCAAACGAAGGCAAGCACGAATTTTTCACTTCACGAACTGTGGTGAGCATGGACGAGTTGGACCAAATGTTCCGTTTCTGTGCTGCATGACTCTATCTCCTGTTATTGGACGAGGCCACTACCAAGAACATGTTGTAGACACTACCAAAAACATGTTGTAGATACTAATGCAAGTTACAACGATCAGAATAGGAGTCTGGAATACAGGATGTTTCAAATATATGGAGGGACTGCCTGCAAGGGAGGAGGTTACTGGGACTGGAACTGTTAAAGGCTTAAACATTTTTAAGGCTACTGGTCCACGAGACATAACATGTGTACAGTGTTGGAAAGGGAATGCATGGCATAAAGATCTCAGGCAGCATTCCCACACTGTTATGGGAGGCCTACTTTCACCTCTGTGTACTGATGCTCAGTAAGACAGCAGAGGCCGAGTTTGATAACTGTGAACTCCCTACGCTCTGTTAGTACAATCAAATTTAAATTAGGGGCGGTGACTGTGGTGTATCAGTACTGTACTCCACCTCCAAAACCGCATCTCCATCATATCTTGTTAGCCGATCTTTGAATCTCTCTCATTGCTCAATGCTCTGTGCACCGTGAGTGATCTTACTTCGTTCCAGGATTTATTAAACTTTCCAGACCACCACACCCGTTGTCTTTCTGACTGACCAGCCATTTTTAATGAGTTGATGGACGAGAAACTCAACAGTTGGGAAGTGTCTTGGGTTACAAACTTCGTGAGTACCTGGAGGAGACTGAGAAATAGAGGGAAAAGGAAATTACATTGATGCAGTGACGGTTTCACGTGTGGAATAGCACTGAGTATCGCAAAAGTCTGGAAAACCCAGACTCCATAACAGGCATGTGCGATATTGAATCTCTGGAGGGGAGGAATCTGTCGGCTCAGGATCTGGAGGAGGTGCGAGAAAGCGAGAAACACTGATAAAGTCAGTAATTAGACCCACACTGTAAGGAATAACACATGCAGAGATAATGAGTGATATCACCAGCGTTCAGGAAGATTTAATGATCCACCAATTGTGCAGGAAGAATGAATTTTGCTGCATAATGCACAGATATCTGTATTCATGGATCACAACTTATCAGTATTCAAGAATGAGAAGTGATGGCCTAGTGATATTATTTCCAGAGCATGCGTCCAAAATTACAATGAATGTTCAGGAGACACAGGACGGAATCCCACCATCAGAAAAATGGAAATTGAAAATATTAATTTTAAAGATTGTATTACCAATCCACAAGTACGTATGGAGCCATTTCCGATGTACAAAAAAACAACAAATGCTGCAGAAGATCATCTGCCATCCTCAAATGGTCTACATGATGTACCCACAACAAAGTGCATGCTTCTCAATTGCCATCTGAAATGGCCCAGCAAGCCGTTTAATGCAAGGATAGCTATGGCTGGACAATAAACGCCGGTCAGCCACAGACACCTGAATCCCATACGTGACTTAAAGCAAACATCACGACAGCCACACTGGAATCGTGCTGGGACCAGTATGCCAGCCAGTCATACCGGTAGTCTTCTGGATAGGGCTTTAACGTACCAGAGACCACATAGGGACAAGGTTCAGGTGAAAGGAGCTTTCTAAATCCAAAGAGAAAATGGAAGTATCACAAAAGCATAGGATATAGCTGAAGGCAAGCTGAATGGAACAGGATGGGGCAGATTATAAATAAAATTGCTCATCAGCGAATCGGTTTGTGGTAGGAACTATGGGAAAGAGTCAGTTCTATTTCTTTTGGAATGGAATAAGTCTCTGCAATAAAGTAGATGGATCTGTGACACAGGTCAAATGAAAATTAGACACCAGAGAGACGTGGTTATAGGGTGAACAAACGGTGGGACATAAATATTCAATGGTATACAGCCTGGCCGGATCTCAGGCAGAATGTGAAAGCAGGATTAGTAACGTTGACAGTAATGGATTATAAAGGCATTACTGCGAAAGCATTTGCCCTCAGATCATGAAGTCGAGTCAGTGTGAATGCAAATTTTTGCTACTACTTGCCAAGGACACAAGCATCAGAAAAGTATTCAGCCACCTAACAACAATTCATTGCTCATCAATGCATTAGACAGGAATTCATTGGAATTTTTAACAAAGGCATTGAGAGAATTTTAGGAAACTACAATACTTGCATAATCAGGGCCAATCACACTGACAGACACATTATCTAAACTCCTCTTCGAATGTCTCTCTTTCCAGAGTTTGTTTAAATAGCACATTGTGCAACTGGCTTGGGGCCGATCTATCTCAAATCGATGGTTGTGTGATGAAACTGAGTGAAAGGGCATTGTTACACAGAGAGATCCTCCGGGAAATTGTGATAAAGTGCAGTTTAAAAGAATATAAAGGATAAAGTGAATCACAGAAACGTTACACTACAACGAGAAACAAAAATCGCAAGTTACATGAGTTTGAGAGAATTGACCAAAGTAAACCAGATCATCTGACTGAAATGTGTCTCTAAATGAACAGTGGAAGGCATTTGAAGGACATTCCACTGAACCAGACCAAAACCACAGCAAGAAATTCTCATCCATCCCACAATATTAGATTTTGAAGCTTAGAAGATCACCAAAAAGTACAAACAATTCTGAAACGAGTGTTTTGTGAGGAAGTGCAAAAGGGTTTTCAAAGGGTCTCCGAGCAAGAGGAGGACAGTGCGAAGAGCGATCATTGCCAATGTTCACAACACGATGGGAGAGTTGGAAGTACTGAAGGTGATGAGAGTGTTCGAAAGAGTGGTCAGGGCCTAAACGTTGTTACATATCCAAAAGGAATTGCTTCAGTTGGAAGTGTTTGCAGCGGAATGTAGGGAAACATGCACTTTTATTTATTCAGTCATGCGATGAGGATGTCACTGATTGGAGCAACATTATTTTTCACACCGCTAATCGTACCAATCGCAGCTCAGAATCAGCCATATTGCTTTTGGTCCGAATTCACATGTGAGCTAGAACAGTTAAGAATGTCAAATGTACTTTTCTAAAGGATGCAGGTGAAACAGATGAGTTCTTCTTACTGATCAATAATGCTTTATGTTGGTCTTACCACTGTCTTGTACAGCCACAACATGATATTCCTACTCCTACTCTCTATGCTGCAAACAATGAGGTAAACATTCCAAAAGCTGGCACCACTTCTATAGAACTGTGCACTTGCACCATTAGGTCTCTGATTGACAACACTTACCAGGATCTTCACTTTACCTGTACAAGTCCAGCCCTGGTTTATTGCAGAAAAATGGAACACCATACATCTATCTAATTGAAGTCCATTTGCTATTCTACATCCCACTACTCTAACAATACTATTGTATTATAGACAATCTTCTTCACTGTCCACTATACCATCAGTTTCAGTGTCACCTACAAACTTACTTAATACGAAAACGATTCCCATCATATCATTTATCCAAATTACAAACAAGAGTGGACAGACTAAACCGCTGGTCACATGTTCCCAGTCAAAAAAATAACATGTCTCCCACCACCCCTGTCTCCAATTTTGTATGAATTTGACTAGGTCCTGCTAGATGCCATAACGTTTTACATTGACCTGAACTTATTACCCATTCTACCATATGGAGCATAGAACACAAAATATAGAAGATTACAGCACAAGGCTATTCGGTCCTTGATGTTGTGCTAACAGCTTATCTACTCTGAAATCAAAGTAACTTACACATCCTTGATTTAACTATCATCCATTTACCTATCCCAAAGTCCATTAAATGTCGCTATCATATCTGATCGCACTATCACCACTGGCAGTGCATCCCCTCCACCTCCGACCACTCTGTGTAAAGAACCAAACACTGAAGTCGCCTGTTCATCTTCCTCCACTCATGTTGAAACTACATCTCCCTTTGAGAGCCACTACTGCCTGAGGGAAAAACGTCACAGACTACTCACTCTATCTGTGCCACTCATCATCTTGTTCACCCTAATCAATTCAACCCTCACCATGCTCGTTTCAGTGAGAAAAGCTTGAGTGCCTTCAATCTTATTCCATAAGAAATGTCCTCCCGTTCAGGTAGCCTCCTAGCAAACTTTCTCTGTACCCTCCGTCAAGCTTCCACATTCTTCTTGTCATGAGAGAACGAGGAGCGAACGCAATATTCCAAGTTTGGTCTCAGCAGTTTTCTGCAGAGCTGCAGCAAACCTCACGGCTTTTGAACTTAACCCGCCAGCTAATGAAAGCCAGCACACCATACGCCTTCATCACAACTCTATCTACTTGGGTGACAACTTTGAAGGAATCTATAGACGTGTACTCACGATCCTTAGATCACCTCAGACTTTTTGTTTGGATAAAACTCCATCTGCCACTTTTCAGCACAGCTATCCATCATGACAATGTCCAGTTGCAACATATAAGAGCCATCTACACTTGCCACCACTCACTGATCCACATGTATCAGCAAACTTACTAACCGATTTTTCAACATTCACATTCACGTCACTTATAAAAATCATAAAGTGCAGATATCCCAGAACCGATCCCTGTGGGACACCACTGGCTACCGTGATTCAGTTGAATGCTTTCCGTTTACTACCATCTAGTGGCCATTCAAATATCTATCCCGCCAGCCGACTGTCCCTGCATCCAAACCCACCGTACTTTCTGAATAAGCTGCCAACGTATTTTGTCACATTCTTAAAGAATTCAATAAGATTTATGACTCATGACCTGCTCCTTACAAATCCGTGCTGACTATCACGAATGCAACTACGGTATTCAAAGTGATTCAATGCATCCTGCACTCAGAACCCTTGACGATTTGCTGCACACGACAAATATAAGACGAACTGGTCTGTAATTCCCAGGATTAACCTTTTTCCCTCTCTTGAACAGCTGAACAGTCTAAACCTCAATCTGGCCATCCTCTTGTTTCACATAAATTTAGAATGTCGTGCAATTTTCCTGAATTCTACCCACAAACGCTTTTTCACACCCGCTTCTTGTTCCCTTATGTTCGTTCTTACGTTCCTTCCTGGTTTCCATTATAGAACGCGTAAAGTGTGGAAACAGGCCATTAGGCCCATCAACTCCACACCAACACACTGAGGATTATCCCAACCAGACCCATTCTCTCAATCTATTACTCGACATTTCCACTAATTAATGCATCTAACCTACACACCCTGAAAGCTTTGGCCAATGAAGCAAAGGTTGATTCACGTGACCAGCACAGTTTTGGACTGTGTGAAGAAACATGACCATCCTGGGAATCCCATGCAGATACGAGGAGAACGTGCAAATTCGACACAGAGTCGGTCGAGGCTGGACTCGTACCCGGTTCCGTGGTGCTGTGAGGTTACAGTGCAAACCATCAAGTCACTGTGTTGCCCTGTCGTATCCTTGTTTCCTCAACCTTAACTAAGATTCCTTTTTCCTTTTGACTCGATGTTCGAGAAATCTTGGAAACGTATCAAATGCGTTGCTGAGGACAAAGTAGAAGTAATGTCGATAAGGTTGACCGTGCTGGCTTCATCTGTCTCTTGGCTACCTCCTCGAAGAATCAATCAGTTTTGTCAGACACGATTTTCCACTCACAAAGCCATGCTGACGATCTCAGATGAAGCCTTGCCTTTCCAAATACACGTATCTCCTTTCTCTCTGAATCGCCTCAAACAATGTATCCATCACTGGACTCACTTGTGTATAGTTTCCTGGTTTTTCCCGACAACCAATAACTGATGAAAGAACATTAGCCACACTCCAAGCTTCTGGCACAACACCGTGGTGTGTTAAAAATAAAAACATCTCTTAGCAATCCCGAAATCAACTGCCGAACTTCCCATAATATCTTGGGTAAGACCTAACGTGCTCCTGAGGCATGATCAACCTTCGTTCGTTTTAAGACTCCAGCAAATTCTCTTCCCAGTTGGAGATACTTTCCAAGACATCACTGTTTACTTTCATAAGTTCCCGTGTTCCCATGGCTTTATCCAGTGTAAATCCCAACAAGAAACTTTTCTTTAATCTTGCAAACATCTCCTCTGGTTCCGCACACAGTCGACGTCATTGTTCAATAAGTGGCCCTCTTCTCTCCCGAGTTACTCTTTCACATTTATTGAAGCTTGTCCCAAGATTTGGACAATTCAAATGAACCATATCCCCCTAACACCACTCCTCTCCTCACCCTTACCTATTCTGCCCGTTATAATCACACCAGCAAATAAAACCCAACAGCTCAGAACAAATTCTTTCCACAAAATGCATCTCGCATTGTTTCTCAGGGTCCAATTACTGTATATTGCCTTATCCATTATAATATCTTCCAACACGTACCGGAATTGTTGTCAAGCTAATAGCACTTCTTTCAGACTGACTGAACAATGGGTTTTGCGAATCTTGATGTATCAATCTGAAAAATGTAGCTTAACTGGTTCAGCTGTTAACAGCAAAGGGAAAACAAATTCTGGTATTTTCTGCAAAGCGAAGGAAGTCAAAAAATAGATTGGTCATTCTAAAGCTATTGTAGGTACGAGCCAGCCCACTTTTACGATCTAGTGTAAACGCACAGCAAAGTTCACCTCCTGCCGTAAGTTCATGAGGCAAACTTCATGAGGCAAAGAACTATTCCAGATCTCAATAGATTCATAGAGTCAAAGAGATGTACAGCACCGAAACAGACCCTTCTGTCCAACTTGTCCATGCCGACCAGATATCCCAACCCAATCTAGTCCCACCTACCAACAACCAGCCCACATTCCTCCAAACCTTTCTTATTCTTCTACCCATCCGGATGCCTTTAAAATATTGCAATTTTACTAGCCTCCACTACTTCCTTTGGCAGCACATTCCATGATGTGCCAGCCTCTGCATGAAACGTTTGCCACGTAGGTCTCTTTTATATATTTCCCCTCACACACTCACCCTGTGCCCTCTAGTTCTGGACTCCCCACCCCAATGAAACGATTTTGTCTAGTTATCCGATCCATGCCACTCATGATTTATAAACCTCTATAAGGGCACCCCTCAGACTCCGGCGCTCCAGTCGCCTAACCAATGTTCTGTACAGCCGCAAAATGACATTCAAACAATTGTACTCAGTACTCTGAACAATAAAGGATAGCATTCCAAACGTCTTCTTCACTATCTTATCTAACAACGACTCGACTTTCAGGGAGCTATGAGCCTGCACTCCAAGGGCTCTTTGTTCAGCAACACTCCCTGGGACATTACCATTAAGTCTATACGTCCTGCAAAGATTTGCTTTCCGAAAATGCAGCACCTCGCATTTATCTGAATTAAACTCCAGCTGCCGCTTCTCAACGCATTGGCCGACCTAATCAAGGAACCGTTGTAATCTGAGGTAACCTTCTTTGATACCAACTACATATCCCATTTTTGTGTCATCTGCAAACTTACTATCTAAACCTCTTATGCTCACATCCAAATCATTTATATAAATGTTGCAAAGTAGTGGACCCAGCACCGATCCTTGTGGCACTCCACTGGTCATAGGGCTACAGACTGAAAAGAAAAGAAACACCCTCCTTCACCACCTTCTGTCTTCTACCTTTGAGGCAGTTCTGCATCCAATTGGCGAGTTTTCTCTGTATTAAATTAGATCTAACCTTGCTTAAACGTCTCCCATGGGGAAACTTGTTGAACGCCTGACTGAAGTGAAAATAAAATAACCATTTAATTTTTAAAGCCAAAAGAAAAGATTCGGCAACACTTATTTACAACTCACTTCTTTACAATTAAACTAATTAATTCCTTCAGCTCTACTATAACGAACCATCATAATGGAAAGATGGCTTCATTTTTTTGTGTTCTTTAACAGCATTGCCATGACATCCATATAAGTTCAATTTAAGTTCATTTGGACTACTTCCAATGTATATAACATTGGATAGATACCAATCTCTCTATACTTTTTTAGTTAAATTCGCGAAAACGTACCTGCGATGACATTCTTTCAACCTGCAACGTGTGCGATATGCTAATTAATGCATGTGACATAAGACTCCAATTAAATAGTCTCATATTATTGCATTTACAGCCCTCCATGTATGTAAGAGGATTGCGAGTTATGTACACAATCGTCGCCGAAACATTTTTCATGACACACTCATTTAAATGTTGTAAGGACAGTACCAAGCTAAATAGCTTTTTCACGATTGTGGAGCATTTTCTCTGGTGGATGTTAAGAATCTTCGAAAATAAAACATCTGGCAGTTTAACCCTACCATCATCATTCGGCAGCAGTATAGCTCCAAATCCTATTGCATTAACCTCGATGGATACTTTGAAATGCTTCAAAAAGTTTGGTATAGCTAAAAATAGTGCTATGATTCATATTGCTTTTAAATGGTCGAATGCCTCCTCGAATTGTTCTCTTCACCGAAACTTTGTGTTCTTCGTCAGCAAATCTTTTAACGGTGCAAATACACTGCTGAAGTTTGGAATACACTTCCAAAAGAATCATGCTCAGTCCCAAGAATCGAAGCACCTCTTTCTTCGAGGATGATCGTGTCAGTTCCGCAATGACCTTCGTCTTTGTGTTCCATGACGTCAAACCTCTATGAACGGTGTGATGTCCCAAGAACCTCACCTATGCTTTCGCGAATTCAGTTTTGTTTTGGCTTACCTCCAGTTTTGCTTCTCTTAATCGGTAAAAGAGCTCAACTGTACCATGTAATCATCTCATGTTCACTGAAAATCAATACAACTTCCAAACAGTCTGTACAGTTTGTTCGCCCAGTCACAACTCTGTTCATGATTCCTTGGAAAGTGTCGTGTGCGTTCCTCATTCCGAAGCGCACTATTTTAAATTTATTCAGCGCATTCGGGGTTGCAAAGGCAGAAACATCTTTTGCCTTCCTGATAAATGGACCTGCCAATAACCACGCATTAATTGCAACATTGAGATGCAACTGGTTTTTCCAAGTTTTTTCATGCAGTCCTTCAATGGCGGTGTTGGGTACCAGTTCGATTTTGTTACGTCGTTGACCTTTTGTTGTGTCATATGAACAGAAGTCCCCACGTCTACTCCATGCACAATAGCATTAGCCCTCCCCATCTTATTCCCACATACGTCTTCACACTGCTGTAACACACCTTGCAACTGTGTTCTTCGCTCCTGGGACAGGTAGTTTACTAAACTTGTCCACTCATCAACATCTGGATTTGATTCCTCTCTCTGTGGGACAGTAACTAGCAAGTTTTTTTTTTTCTCCAGTGCTTTAACTTCATATCATACGGTTTCAACGTGTTCATGTGATATACATGGCAAAATTATTTCTTTCCTCGCCGTTTTTGAGAAGATTTGTAGCTCAGGTTGTGCTTTTGGATGTAGGTTTGCTCGCTGATATGCGAGGTTCATTTCCAAACATTTCATAACCGTATTAGGTAACATCTTCAGAGGGGCTCAGCCGAAGCAATGCTGAAAATTCTTGCTCTCTATTTATATGTTTGGGTTTCTTTGAGTTAGTGACTCGAGTTAGACCGCGTCTACTGCCCCCTGAGAAAAGGAACAGGACGTGACTTCAACGCAGGTAATAACATCACCACAGGAAATGACATCAAGAATCCCAAACATGTAAATAGAAAGCACGAATTTTTAGAATTGCTTCGCCTGAGGCCCACTGAAGATGTTCCCTTGGAGGGTAACGAGACGTCTGGAAATGAACCTTGCAGCTCAATGAGCAAACCTACATCCATTCTTTCTTTCCTATCTGGCATCACTGCCTGATAGTACACCTGACTCAAAATGTTTTTCAATTTGATAGGGACCACTAAACTTGTCTTCGAAATGAACTGCAATCAGTGGTAACAATGATAATACGTCATCCCCACTGGAAAAGGTTAGAGCGTCAGAACTTTTATCTGCTCCCTGCTTAATTCTATATTCTGCCTCCTTTGTCTGCTGCTTCGCTAACTCACCAATACCTCTAAATCTCTTCCTCAACTCTGATACGTAATTCAAGTCTGCTACGTCCTATATTGGTGCTTTCAAATTTTCTTTAATTAATTTCAAAGTTTCTCTCACTTCATGCCCCAACATTAACGCGAAGGGAGTGAACTGAGTAGATTCATTTGGGGCATCTATTGCAAAACAGTACGAATGGGAAGCCTTTATCTCAATCACTCGGGAAATACTGACTGTATGCTCTTAACATGGTCTTCAATGTATGATGCCACCTTCGCAATGCTCCCAGGGATTCAGGATGATACACACTGGATTTAAAGTGTTGTATAGCTAAGCTATCAGTAACCTTCTTAAACAGCCTAGCAGTAAAATTTGACTCTTGTTCCGACTGAATCTCTCTGGGTAGCGCATGCCGTGTGAAGAAAGTGACTAATTATCTCGCACCATTTTGCCTTGATTTTCAATAATGGATGGCCTGTAAATCTATGAGAGTCA
Organism: Chiloscyllium plagiosum; assembly: GCF_037043375.1. Taxonomy (NCBI): domain Eukaryota; kingdom Metazoa; phylum Chordata; class Chondrichthyes; order Orectolobiformes; family Hemiscylliidae; genus Chiloscyllium; species Chiloscyllium plagiosum. Next base: position 86,250,815 of record NW_028270152.1, on the reverse strand, counting down.
TCCATTATTGGTTAAAGGTACTGGTACCCATATTTAGTTCTGGTGAGGGGACCGACATAAATAAATATACTGTGTATGAAATGTCCTTCAAATACGTGAATTGGAAACAGAAGTGCTGGTTTTATTACTGCCTGTGGCTTACCTACCATTTGGAATGTATGACACATACGGCAAAAGTAAACCATATCATTGTGCATTCCAGGCCAATACAATTTTTTTAACCTTTGCCTGAGTCTTTTACCTCTCGGTCACCACCGACAGTTAGTTAATGTGCTACTCATCCCACTTGCTGTCTATCTGCCACTGGCAACACAATCTGCTGCACGTTCGACCATTTCTCCACTGCACTAAAACACTGTGTTCTCCATTTCCATCGTAGAATTCTGTCTTTCAAATAATAACCCACAGGAATATCCTCGGCCTCGTTTTTTGGAATACGCATCCACATATCTATCTTTTTTTATTATCTTCTCTCTCTGTTGGAAGTCGCTTCGACTTTCCGGTCTGAAAACCTCTGTCTGAACCTCGGCCTGTTCAATTTTTTCCTGCACCATGACGTCAAACCGGACGTCCGCTAACTAAGCTTCAAATCCTTCATTTTCCTCTTTATGTTTTGCTTCGTGAGATTTTGTTAGTACACAGTCTGGGAAAATGCAAGCATATTTCTGTTTAATTGCTCAGTTTCTTGGTCTTCCTTGGGCTTCTCCACAACAAGGGATGCTTTTTCCCACCTTGGATCCTGCAAAATCATTCCCAAGAACAAGCTAGCTTGCTGGAACTGACACTTTCTCAATTACTTCCACTGTAATCTCCCCAGTCTTGATATGGCACTCCAACCAGATCTTACATAGGGGAAGTCTAAATTTTTGTCCATATTTCCACAAATTACCACACTCTCGGGGAACAGATCAGTCGGAGAGTAAATTTTCTCATCTCTTACTGTCAGCGACTGGTTAGATCCTGTATCTCTCAAAGTTGCATCCTCTTGTCCTTCGCCGCCTGCTCCTTCTGAGTAGAATTAACCCAGAGAGGTGAGTTCTTCACAGAGATTTATCTCACAAAAATGCAACACCCTTTATTTATGTAACATAAACTCCACCCGCCACTCGTTAGCCCTTCGAATCAATGTCCCATTGCACGCTGAGATAACCTTAACACTGTCGACAGCCTCATCAATTTCGGAAGTATGTGCTAACGGACCAATTATACCTCATATATTCAGATCCAAATGAATTGTATCAGCGACAAAATGCACCGGACCAGGTACTGATCCATGTAGTACATCACTGGTCACATGCCTCCAGTCCGATAAACAAATGACCACCATCGCGCTCTGTCTCCAATAGGTAATTTGACATCAAAATGGCAAGCTCTCCCTGAATTCGAGGGTCACTAAAATTGCCAATCAGTCTACCATATCGAGCCTTGTCGAACACCTTACTGAATTCAATTAAGACAACGACCACTGATTTTCCTGCATCAATCTTCTTCATCGCATTTTCAAAAAAGCTCAATCAAGTTAATGAGGACGATTTTCCACACACAGACACTCTTCAGTCCTTGTATTTCCTTCAGAAATCTCACCAGAAACTGAGTAACCATTGATGTCAGACTTATCGGTCTCCAGTTCCCTCGAATGTCCTTACTTTCCAAAATAATTGCATGACATTCTTACACTCGAATCTTTCAGCATCTCTTCCATGGCAATCGTTGACACAAATATAACAGCAAAGAACTCAGCAATCACTTCCTTAGTTTCTCACAAAGTTCTGGGATACAACTGATCAGGTTCCAGGATTTAATCACTTTTATGCTTTTAAAGATGCCCATCACTTCTCCTTGTAATGTCGATAGTTTTCAATATATCATTACCTATTTCTACAAGTAATCTCACTCTTGTTTCCAACTCCACAGTGAGTATTGGGATGAAATATTCGTTTAGTATCTCACCCCTCTCTTTTAGTCCACACAGAGACAGACATGCAGATCTTTAAGGACCCTTATTCTCCGCCCAGTTCATCTTTTGACGATAATATATTTGCAGACTGTCTTCAATGCCTTGTTACTCCAATTTCAAAAGATTATACATCATTTACCGCCCGACTTCTACCTCGACTATACTGCTACAGCGCTTATATTCCTCTCGGGATTCACTCGATCCCAGCTCTGTTTATATGACATATGCATCCTTCTTTGTCTTGAAGAGTGTAGCAATGTCGCTTGTCACGGTGGCGCAGTGGTTAGCACTGCTGCCTCGCAGCGCCAGGGACCTGGGATCAATTCCCAGCTTGGGCAACTGTCTGTGTGGCGTTTGCACGTTTTCCCCGTGTCTCGTGGGTGTGCTCCGGCTTCCTACCACAGTCTAAAGATGTGCAGGTTGGGTGAATTGGCCATGCTAAATTGCCCGGAGTGTTAGGTGAAGGGGTAAAAGTAGGAGAGTGGGTCGAGGTGGGTTGCGCTTTGGAGGGTTGGTGTGGACTTGTTGGGCCGAAGGGCCTGTTTCCACACTGCAAGCAATCTAATCCTGAACTCCCTTCACCTACCTGGTATGCCAATCTCACAAATAGCGGCAAATTGTCTCTGTATTCTTTGAATCCAGTTTTGAAGGCATTCTACTTTCCAACCAACCATTTACCTGTGAATAGAATCTCCCAGTCACCCTTTCAATGTGCTAGCCTAACATTTTCAAAATTGGCCTGACTCCAAGTTCGATCTTTAATGTTTACAACAGGTGGATAATTTTCCATTAGTATTTTGAAATATAGTTACTACACAACAGACTAGAAGAGTTGTATGCCCCCCTCCTGTCCCTCTGTAACGGGCTGTATAGACTGAATAGCCTCCACAAGACCCTGTGTAACAGAATCTCGAGGCTCAATGACCTCCTCCTATCCCTCTGGAACCGACTTGAGAGGCATAATAGTCTTCTCCTGTCACTCTACAATATGCTAGAAAGGCTGAATGACGTCCTCCTGCTCCTCTTTAACAGGTTCGAGAGTCTGAATGGCCTCCCCTTGAGCCTCTGTAACAGGCTCCAGAGGCTGAACCGCCTCCTCCTGTCCCTCTGTAACCTACTCGAGAGACTGAAAGACCTCCTACCGTTCATCTGTAATAGACTCAAGAGGATGAATGGCCTCCTCTTGTCCCTCTGTAACATACCAGAGAGGCTCACACCAAGTCAATGGCCATAAGTATCATACTTTGGGTTATGTATCTTGAAATTTCCCCAGCAGAGATTTGATGCAGCTGATCTACTACTTTATCCCTGTCGCCTTTTATAAGTAGGGTGAAACATGTACAACTCTGAGGTGTTCTGGCACTACTCCCACCTACAAGAAAGAAACATTAAAAAAAAGATTAATGGTTCATTCCTTGACAACTCTCATCCATTCAATCGAGACCGAGTAAATGTTAACCTTTATTTTGATATGAAAAGTGTTGGAAAGAAGTTATGGTTAACTGAGCCTGTTTGTTCAGTAACCGTGCATAAGATCAGTCTCCATGGACTGATCTTTAAATGATAAATTGACTCCATTCAAAGTGTTATTATTACATAGTATGAGGTGGAACATCACCTACAGGACTAACAGTGGCTCAGCAGCTCCAGAAAGAAGGAGAGGAGAACTCAGAACCTGAGAACATTAGATAGGAATGTTATAACAATGGATGAGAATCTGAGTGCAAAAGGTTGGAATGTTTCAACAATGGACAGGAGTTTATCCTTTTTTTTAGGGTCTTTCTACATATTATTGGTTGTCAATATTATCGCAGATAAAATACACTCTTTGCATTATTCAATATTTTTATTATCCTAACCTGTCCCTGGTAAGTCTCGCTATCCAGACATTATTTCTAAAAACCAGTTATGACTGCAACACTGTTCTTTCATTTCACCGACAGTTCCTGACACCATTAATGTTCCTGTTAAGGATCTGAATCCAGATATTCACTCGATAGTCCGCTACTAATTCCGTCAGCGAATTTGTTCAGTTACAGTATACCTTCTTGCTTCTGGCAGTGTGAGTCAAGTGTCTCTATGTTGATACAACTCACTTTCAGCTGTGAACCACGGTTCATTGTCTCAATGCCTTTATTAGTTTAATACTGGGAGCATGAAGTTCACTGTCCTCTGTTCTGATTACAAATTCCGGTTCCTTATTCTGATTCCTCCAATCCCTTGCCAATATCTGAAACTGAAGCAGACGGCTCACAACTGTTGTGATCGTTTTCACCATGAGCTGATCTGTAACATCATGCACTGGCCATGACTATATTCATCTGTTCACTCCTCCAGAATACATCTCACTGGTTTATCCCATTTGTTATTTAAACATTGAACATTGAAATACAGTCTCACTGATACCAATAATCTCCTCCTGGCACTCCCGGCTTCAAACTGGCAGAAGCAAATCTGACTAGAAATCAAAACATAATCACCAGTTATCTGTTATTACTGCGCAAATTGATCTATATTGGTATTGGGTCTGGTATTGCCTTTATTTTAATATTCGAAAGCATTGTATCTAATCTGTCCATGAAACCTCCCTCGGTCTCTCTCTTTCTCTTTGTCAATTACCCAACCCCTGCCAGATATCCAGATTTAAACTGTTATCCTCCATGTGTATTCTGTCTCAAACCATGATATTTGCATTTAATCATCCCAAGTGCCAACGCACACACACACGCACACACTCACTCACACACACACCCCTTCCCTGTATTGTTACGATGGACATAAAGATTAATTAATTTGCGAGAGCCCCATTTACTGCCACTCACAGCAAGTGGTGCAAATATTTTGTGCCAGACAGTAATCAAATCAGAGTGTAGTTCTGATATGCTGGTATAGATTTACAATGCATCCGATTTGGGCCAGATATTCCACTTTACTGGCCAACACGCGAGCATAACCAGCAGGGCTTTCCTTGCTGGTTTGACAGCTTGTCACAGTTTTTGTTGTTTGAGGTGTTCAGAATTTGATGCAAGAAACCTTTCCTCTAAGAGGGCAATGCCTTTATTCAATGTTTCCGTTGCTGTGATTGGATCCATCAAGGTCTCAGTCCTCCACTTAGTTCCAGTGCCCTGTCATTTTCTCCATATTTTCACAACATGTTCACAGTTAATTAATTATCTGTTTCTACGTTTAACGTCATTTTTTGTCCCTCATTTGTCTCTGGCCTTGGATTTGGCTCCCTCGTGCTGGCATTGTGAAGCTCAAAAACAATGCAATGGTGTGTCAGGCTATTGTTCACTTCCCACTCTATCCCATGTGGTGCTCTATGTTGGGATATTGGGTTGCAGCAGGTTTGATGTATGTCTTTGAAATGTGATCTTCCCCCTCCACTGAATGCCTGTGTTTTCGCCCCCTCAGCTGATCCTGCACTCAGTAACCCGAGGAATCCTCTCGAGTATTAGTATAATGGTCCAGGCATCTAACCTGTGTGGCAATGCTGCCACTTTGAAAAAGGTTATTTCCTCTCTTTTTTTTAACAGAGAGATCCAAAAGGCTGGACTGCTGACTGAAAATGTTTTGAGTAATTAACTTCGGAGGATTTTAGGGCATTTAAAAAAATAAAATGGCAACAGTGGCCAACTTCACAGACCAGACTTTCGCTTTTCATTTGCCTGTAACTATCACCAGGTGCTTCTGGTCCAACAAGGGTTAGAATCATTAAAAGATACCTTGCTGCTACTCTGTCTGAAATCTCTCTTGACGCTGTTTTCTCCTGGATTGGAGAACTGCAGGTAAGAATGTATGTCTGAATGTTTTTCTTTGCCAAGGGGTGTGTTTGTGTGATATCAATACAGTGGAACACTTCATTAGTAGAGGGTACACTATCGATTATTTGGTTAGGTCTTCCAACAGTTAAGGTATCCTAATTTTCGCTTTTTTGTATGTATTTTTATTAGTGTGTTTAAATAAAATGTGTTATGTTTAAAGCTGAGTAGTTTGAGCAGTTGCACCACATCTGGAACTCCCACTTCGCATCTACTTTTAACATAAGAAAATGTTGGCGTCCAGACTATCTTCTTCAAATATTTTGAGGCAGTCTGGTCTGCTCCATAGCAAACTGGCCTCTGGTATATTTCTAAATAAATATTTTCAAATTCGGTTTAGGATTATGATCCCGACTATTTGGAAAGTGCAATTTGGCCCAACAAGTCCACACCACGACTCTGAAGAGGATCCCACCCTGAAACATTCCCCTACCATATTACTCTATATGTTACCCGACTAATGCGTCTAACCATACATCCCTGGACACTATAGATAATTTAGCACGGCCAGTTCACTTAAACTATACATGTTTGGATTGTGATAGGAAACTGGTGCATGCAGATGAAACACATGCGTACACGGGAAGAATATGCATGGCAAGATTGTTTTGCTCAAAGGAGGTGTATGGTATTTGTTCGTATCATTTTTTCAGGGTGATGAATTTGGTTGTTTTAAGTAGCTATTTGTGTAGTAATGGCTCTTCCAGTCACTTTGACTTATTGGCGGTGTAAGAAGTGACTTCGGCAGTTTTACAAAAGGTGAGGTGACAATGCTTTGAATTGGCAGATTAGCTGCAGTTAGTGCTGCTTTTGCTTGTAGAAAATGATAGGTAAATACAGATGCACGTCAGCACTAAATTTGATGGAAATGCAATCTGAATCTTTGGAAATTGCGACACGTCAATTGAAGATGAGGCAGCTGAACATGGAAAGGAGTTGAAACAGTTTGATTTGTGATTGGAAGTATAGTCAAAAGAAAAAGGAGAGGAATCAGAAAGAGGAGAGCGAAAAAGCACAGAAAGAGATAGAGTTTCAACTTCAAAAGTTCACAAATAGAGAAGAAATTCGAATTTAAGGGCGTAAATGCAGGTCGAACGTAGTGTGAATGAGGACGACAGTGAGGGTGAGATAACCTATGGCAGCCAAAGTCCTCATGGCGATCTGTATAACTATATACAGGCATTGTCACAGTTTGATGAAAAAGGATGCCAAGGTCTTTATAACGTAATTTCAGAAAATATCTAAACAAATGCATTCGCCAACGACCACCGAGGTTAAGATGTTTCAAGTGAAGCTGGTAAGTAGAGCTACTAAGGTTTTTTCATCACTCTAAGATGAGGCAAGTGGGGCGTCAAAGGAGGCATAGAAAGCCATCTGAGATGCATATGAGCTTAATCCAGAACCATACAGACAGTGTTTCATGAAACGAAGAAGGGACCTTGGTTAAATGCACATTGAGTATGAAAGGATTAAACTAAGGAATTTTGATAGGTGGATAAGCGCATTAAAAATAGAGCAAACCTACGACGCGCTTGGAGAGATTCTTATATTGGAGAAGTTCAAACATTCACTTCCCGAGGTCATGAGAAGTCATGTGAAAGATCAGCGAGTTAAAATGGCAAGATAAAATGCTGAAGTTGCGGATGGTTATGAATTCTTCCATGAATTGATGCTTGGCTTCCGTAAGGGGAAGATATTGAGGAAAAGAAAAATCCGCATGCGGTCAGGGAAAATTAAATGTTATTGAAGATAATGAAGGTCGCTTACCACAGCGTAAAAATGAAACCTCTGAAGGTGAAAAGGAAGTTTAAAAAAGCTCAGGTATTATCACTGCAATAAAGTAGGTCAGAGGAAATCACAGCATTGGCGAGTTAGAAAAAGCACTGGGAAGACAGATGGAGGACAAAAGGTTCAGCCAGTGAATTTCGTTGAAGTTATAAAGGAAAGCACATTAGAAGCTATAAAGGTGCACCAGAAACTACAACCTGATCGGAGATTGGATGAGAAGAATGCGCCCGATCTTCTGAAACCATATACCTCCGTGAGGAAGGTTTACTGGCAAAGGTCAGCAGTATCAGGGAAAGATGTTACAGTATTAAGAGATACGGAAGCATATAAATCTATGATGCTGAGTCACAGAGTCATAGCGTCATAGAAAAGTACAACATGGAAACAGGCCATTTCATGCCAACCTGACAGCATCCGGCCCATATACATCCAAACCTTTCCTATTCACATACCCATCCCGATGCCTTTTCAATATAGCAATTGTTCTCGCCTCCACCACTTTCTCTAGCAGCCTATGAGGAGACACATCGTTCAGAAGGGCTGTTGGAGCGATGAGAGAGGCTCCATTATGTAAAGTGAGATTGGCATGTCTGGGGAAATCATGAAGATAAATATTCCACAACTGAGATGGAGACCTTGAGGGTGGTGTTGGTATTGCAACATTTCAGCATTTTAATTGCCAATAACATGGCCGAGACAAATACATGCACTGATCATAACTGTTTAAAGCTTTGCAAGAAATTTAAAGAGAAAAAAATCCAGTCTACTTTCAATTAAATGGCGACTGGATGAGAAAATATAATTCCCACTCGTTGTCGAGAGTTGGATGATGAAAAACTATGGTGTTCTGTAACAGGAGTAAACTGGCTGAAGTATAATCTAGTTGTGAATGTTTGCATGCTGAGAATAAAAGTATTATATATGCTTTACAGTTTACGAATCGACGAAGAATAAACTTTTGAAAATGAAGCCATCTTTGTGTATTGATGGTTACTTTTATTTTAAAGGGGGAGATGTGAAGATGCGGTCACTTTAAAAATATTATTTTCTCCAAAGTTTTCTTTTAAAGAGAGGTCTTAAAGGCAGCAGTGCAGAGCTGCCGCATGAACACGGCTTATGTAAATAACTTAGGAATTCTTTGGGTTTTAGTAAAGCGCTGGTAATGATGGAAGGGCAGTGGCCAGCTCTCACAGATCAAGTCATGTCGTTTTGTCTTTAGCTGCACCTCTGAGAAGCTGTTAGGAGTACCAGAATGGTTGGAAGCTTCAACACATAATCCCTAGTTCCTAGTCTCTCTGAAACCTCTCATGATATTGTTTCTGCCTGGATTGGAGAACTGCAAGTAAGATTCCGTTTTTGAATTTATCTTTTTTACAAGGGGTATGTATATGGCATGATACTGTATTGGAACAGTTAATTAGTAGAAAGTATTGTATCTACTGTTTTTGTAAGTGTTCTAAAATATACAGTATCCCAACTTGTCATCTTGTTTGTTTTTATTTTGACAAGAAGGTTTAGCTAGATTATGTTTTGTTTAACGTCAACTGCTTTGGCTTGTCACAACATATCTGCAACATCCAGTTCACATCTAAATTTAAAATTCAGAAAAGCTAGAGTCGAGGCTTCCGTCCAAATATATTTTGAGGGCGTCTGGCCAGGTCCACAACTTGGAGCTGAGGGGCTTCTCACTGACTTCTGGTATCAAAAGCTTTGTGGAGGTGCTGAGGATGGTTTCCTGGAAATTGTATTGAGATATTCAGGGAAACGTGAGGATTTGGTGACTCAACTCTGGACAGTAGTTGGGTCTGCAATATGAACAACAAATGGAGTGGAAACGGCAGAGTGGGAAAGCTGATGAACCATGGGGTGAGTGCGTGTGGAGAAAGGGATCTGCCGTAACAATCATAGGGTTTCACAGAATAGTTTCCCAAGCTGTAGGTAACCCAGGAATAGAGTGTGAGGGGACCTGATTGAACAAGGAGCTGCTGACAGAGTTGTGTCACTTCCTTCAACGCGACCTGCAGCTTCAAACTAGGGGGAGGACGGTTCTGCCAGTGGCTGTTAGGTTTACTGACACATTCAGCATCTATGATCCGGAGCTTTCCCGGTAGAAGTAGGTGGCATATTTCCCAGTTTGTCGACATCAATGTCACCATTCAGTAACGAAGGACATATATGGTGGGTGAGATGAAGACAATGTTTTCTACGTCAGCAGGGAGCTGCAGGGTATATCCTTGTTTTCGCAGTATAGGTGGATTGGTGCTGCAGAGTACCAATGTCAATATGGAAAGGTCGGGAAGTGAAGGAAACTCACTCCATTAATGTTATAGTGTGCCCATGCACAGTCGAGCATGTTGGAGAATACTCACTGTCGTGGCAGCAGCCACAGCCTCTTCATTCAGAAGTAGTATGTCATTCCCATCGTCTTCGCGTCTCCACGATTACCTTGATCATTCCCTTGATAAACGGTTCAAAACACCATCCCCCCTCGCCACTCACAACGGCCAACCAAAAACATCAAAATATCATCTATGTACTGGGAGCAATGGGACCACTGTGAATGTTATAGAACAGACCAACAGCGTGATGGAGAAACAATTCCGTTTTCAGAACATGTCAGAGTGAACCCTCCAGTATACACTGCTTCGCTAAGTCCTGTTATCGCTCCCCGTTTCAGTGATATAATGTCTTCCCTTTGTCCTTAAATAATCACAAGTTATGCGACACACAAAATTCCACCTGTAAAACTATTATCCATTGACTTTACTCATTGTCTATATTCATTTGCAGACTCTCAATCTTCTCTTATTATTTTAATTTCCTGCTTATCAGTGTCGTCGCCAAACGTAGCGACAGTACATCTGTTCCACCCCTCCAAATCATTGATGTATATTGTAAATACTTGAGGACCCAGCACTGATTATTGCGTCACTCTACTGGTTTCGGTCTGTGGTCCTGATTAAGACTGAATTCTACCGAGTGCCTACTTGCTGTTTGGTAACCAGGACTCCACCATTCCTGTGTGATATATTCGAACGGCTGAAGAAGAACGAGGAACATCAGTCGGCAATTCAGCCCCTCGAGCCTGGTAATGCAATCATGGTTGAAGTCATTTCGTCCTCAGTTCCACTTTCCTACACGCTCTCTATATCCCTTCATTTATTCAATCTCCCAGCATTCACGGCATTCTGGGATTCTGAGCGACACAGGTTCACAACCCTTTGATTGTCGTACGTTCTCCACACCCCTGTTTTAAGTCTACTCCACCTTATCCTCAAACTATGATCTCTTGTTCTAGTTTGGCCAACATAAGGAGATATCCACTCCACATGTACGTTGCCAATCGCCTTCACCGAAGAACATAGAACATGACATCACATTACAGTCACTTCTGCACTCGCTGTTCAGCCGAGCTGGAAAACAATCTGAAGCCCATTCAACATAAACTATCCAATTTTCATCCATGTGTTCATCTAAAGGCCATTTAAAAGCTCTTACATCTGGTGACTCTAGTACTTTTGCAGGCTGGGCATTCGAAGCCTCGATTAATTTCTGTGTAAGAAAACTACTTCTGACATCTGTCCTATATCTCCCACCCCTCAATTTAAAGTTATGCCCCCTCGTGCTATCCATAACCAGCAGAGAAAGTGTGCTCTCACGGTCCACCCTATCTAATCCTCTAAGTACCTTTTATGTCTGAATTAAGTCACCGCTCAACCTTCTTCCCTCTAACGAAAACGCACTGGACTCCGGATTCCTTTCCCCATAAGACTTTCCTTACATACCAGGCAACATCCTAGTAAATCTCCTCGGAAAACTTTCCAAAGCTTCCACATCATTCTATCATGTGGTGACCTGAGGTGCACTGCAATACTCGAAGTCCAGCCGATCCAGACTTTTGCACACCTGTAACATGACCTGATGACACTGAAACTAAATCCCTCTACCAATGAAAGCCAATATAACGTACGCCTTCTCAACAATACTTATTACCCTGGGTGGCATCTTTCAGCAATCTATGCACGTGGACATCAAGACCTTTCTGCTCAACTACACTACCAAGCATTTTACCATTATCCCAATAATCTGTTTTCACGATCAAAGTGAGTCAGCTTGAAATTTTCTGCACTAAACTCCATTTGCTACCTCTCAGCCCAGCTTTGCGCTCATCTATGTCGTTCTGTCAGCTGAAACAACTTTCAACACTATCCACAAATGCACCGAAAGTAATGTCGTCCGGATATTTACGAATCAATTCTTCTGCGCCCTCATTCAGGTCATTTATGAAAATGACAAACAACATTTTCCCCGAAACGGATCCTAGAGGTAGTAAACACGGACTTAAGCATCTTCCAGACCTAAAAGAGAACTCCTCTGATTCTTAAAAACTCCAGTGATTCTCGGCCTGACCTGCTCAATCCATCTGCATAAGACAAACTTCTAATCACTGCAATCAATTCTGTGATCCTCCTCTGAAATTTATTCATTGCATCTGCAACCCTCCTGCAGTTAGGGCCCCAGATCTGTCCAGAGTACAGTACTTCCGTTCTGGTCTCAGTAATTCCTTTGCAGATTTGCAACACTTCTTCCCTTCCTTTATTACTCATTTGTCAGAAAATGCTGAAATTGCACTTGACTTTCTCTTTGCCTGTTGTGCCCGCAGGTGATTTTTCTGTGATATGCACAGTGCCACCCACACCGCTCGACATGTAAACTCTTCGAAATTTTTCTCCACAACAAGTTGGCTTTCTATGCCTCTGATCAAACAATAACCCCATACTTATCCACGTTATTCTTTGTGTAATATGTTAGCTCATTCTTCGAAACTATCCAAGGCCATTTGCACTTTATATGCATTTAGATTTCATGAACCTACTTTTCCATCTGTTTTTTGTATCATCTGAAAATAAGGCTGTGAGATTTTCAAACCTCTCATCCAAGTAATACAATAGGTCGCAAATAATTGGGGCCTGTGGTCTGAAAATGAACAGCTCACATGAATCAGCCATTAATCTCCACAGAGCTCACGTTGCTCAGCTTCCATAAAATCTGGTAAGGAGGAGGAAATATTGACGTGAATTATATATCAAAGACAAAACTGTAATACAAATGTCGATCATGTTGTAAAACAGCAAATAGACATGCACGCTTGCGGGTAGAGCTGTAATAATTGACAGCTTGATGTTACACCTAAATCGTGTTAACTCAAGTGAATGCGATAGCTGTGAGATATGGAGTTTTATGAGTGTGTATGAGATGGTTTGCTTTCAGAGTCTGATGAACACTGAGGTAGAGATTAGAAAGTTTTCGATTGGATGATGTGTGATAAGAAGGGCTAATTGAAAACCCTGCTGAAAAGGAGCTTTTGGGAATAGTGATAATAGAAAATTGGATTTTACAAGACGTCTGAATACAAAACAATTTTTATTTCAAATTGTGTTTATAAACCTAACTCATGCAAGGCATGAAAGTATGAGGAACAAATTGTCTTCAGTGATGTGGATAAGTGTATGAGAAAGATTTATTGCAAGGCAAGGAATGGCCGTTGTTTAAATAAACACTGTAACATGTACTATATATATATATATATATATATATATATATATATATTATCCACTATCGTGCAAACAGCAAAAAAGTAAGGTGATTCAACGATGGTTATGAAAATAGGTTAAAAATTGCATGAGATCAAAGGAATCAGCGCCAAAAATGCCATGTATTCTGTTCAACTATGGATTCAGAGAAATTTGGGACCAGGAAAGTAGGACCAATGAACCTAAAAGAAAATCCAAAAGAACAAGAATGAAACTAACAAGAAACATAAGGACGACCAAACGCCTCTATACTGAAAGGGAAGGGAAGGCAGGGTTAGGTGTGGAACGGTGACTATCCGGACACGACATTTTCTTGCAGAGAAATGGGAAATTACAGAGAAATTAAACAATTACTTCCATGTCTATCTTCACAGAGTAAAGAATATTTGATGGAGAAAATAAATCTGCGTTTTATCGTGATTCAACGCATTAGAGGTGATTGCAGTAAAACTTAGAAAATTCAAATAAAGGGACTGACTGACGCAAAAGTACCAAAAAAGTCTACACGTTCACCAAAATGAACAGAATAATCAGGGAACAATTAGGATCCAATACAAACCAAAGGGGAACTTGGTGTGTCAAGATTAAGAAAATTGATAGTTTGTTACGTGAGTGCTTCTCATCTGTTTGGCTTGGGCGAAGGAGCATCAGGGACAGAGATGGACTGTGAAGCTGTTCAATAGATTGATAAAAAAAACGCAAGCAGGGATTGCCGGCTTTTTCTGGTATAAAATTGAACTGATTATCAGGTACAGATGAGTTTTATCACAAGCTGCTCTCGGAGACAAGGGCGGAAGGGTCCTCGCTCAAATGGTTAATTCGAATCTGCCCTCGTGGGAGCCGGAGATGCCAGAGGACTGGAGAACAGCTGCTGCTGTCGCGCTTTACTGGTAGGGTGGTAGACACGGTCCTGGGAATTATACACCAGTGCAAATCTGATCAGTGTTAGAGAAACTTTTGGAGAAGACAGAGGAGCAGAAAATTGATTGACATGTATCGAGGTAATGTCTGATCAGAGGTTGTCAGCATGAATTTAACAGAAAAAATAAAGTTAATTCCACACAAGACCAGGCTATAGTTAAATAGATTATTTGTAAACACTCGCTTTTCGAGCTTTGCTCCTTCATCATCCTTTTTTTATGTGTCCTTTTTGACGTTTAGCAGCAAATCCTTTGACAAAGCCTCACATGGGAAACTGACAAAGAAAGTAAAATCTCATTGCATCAAGTGCAACTTGGAATATTGCAACGAAAATTGTCTTAGTGGCAGGAGACAGAGGGCAGTGGTAGATGTTTTTTTTTTGTTTTCACTGAAGACCAGTGTACCCTGGTGTACCACAGGGATCAGTGCTGCATTCCTTATTATATGTGGTATTCATAAATTATGTAGATGCAAAGTTATCGGGGGCGGGGAGTGTGTGATACTTAAGCTTGTGTTTGAACAAAGTTTGGCCAGTTGGTTGTCAGTGAGGAGGAAGTTCTGATGTTATATGCAGATATAGAAGTAATTATAATATGGCAGATCAATGGTAGATGGAATGAAACCCTGATAAATACGAGATGCTGCACCTTGTTAGAAGGAACCAGACAGGGGTGTACTCAATGAATGGCAGCACACCAGGAAGCTCAGATGGTGCTTCTCCACAGATTCCTGAATACTACTGGACAGTGTAATGTGTTAGTTAAGAAGGCACACGGGAATGCCGGCTAAGCATTTATGCATCGAAACATAATTTATAAGCTGTATAACAAGATGGCACGGTGGCTCAGTGGTTACCACTGCGGTCTCACAGCGCCAGAAACCCGGGTTCAATTCCTGCCTCGGGCAACTGTCTGTGTGGAGCTTGCACATTCTCTCCGTGTTTGCATGGTTTTTCTCCGGCTGCTCCAGTTTCCTCCCACAGTCCAAAGATGTGCAGGTTAGGTGAATTTGCCATGCTAAATTGCCCATAGTGTTAGGCGCATGAGTCAGTGGTGAATGCAGGGGAATGGGTCTGGGTGGGTAGCTCTTTGGAGGGTCGGTGTGGACCTGCTGGGCCGAAGGTTCTGTTTCCACACTGCAGGCAAGCTAAAGATCTTGGATCTTCAAAAGATGGAATGTTTTGTGCAGTCCTGATCAGCACTTTACATCAAGGATCTGATTACGCTGGAGGATTTGCATAGAATATTCACCAGACTGTTCCCTCGGATGGAGCATATCAGCTACGAAGAGACGTTGGATCAGCGAAGGCGGACAGGCACAAGTTTCAGAAGTATAAGATTAGAGGGGCAAAAACAAGTTGGATGGAGAGCAGTTGTTGTTTGAGTCAAAGGACCAAGAAGAATAAAACACAAGTTTAAAGAGAAGTGTTTGAAGTTGAGAGAAGGTATCAGGATTGTAAATGCATTGTTTTGGAGAAATTATTGGGACTGAAATTAAACATAGATAAATTCAACATAGATTTGTGAGCTGAAATTATATTTGAGAAATTGACTTAATCATACACTATGAAAAAGCAATATCTGCAAAGTGTTTGGATTTTCAGAAAAGTTTTTGATGAAATCGCAAGGCTGTTGTGCAAAAATCAATTTTATGGAACTGAGGTTAATGATTGGACATGGTTTTATAATTGGAGAGCTAACAGAGAACAGTGAGTAGTTTTTGAACTTAACTTTGCTATCAGGTTTATTTTACAGTGTATTTGCAATAAAATCCACTGAAAACCTTCCTTTGTTGCCGCACAACAGCACCTATTTGAACACTTTAAGAAAATGAATAAAATCAAAGACACACTTGAAGAGAGGCTATCAGTCCAAAGGCAGTTTATAACCATCGACGATGCTTTAACCCACATGCCTCTACAGAAGCTTCAGCGCCATCCACATCGGACCCCAGCAACATGGAGGTTACTGATCCCCAGGCGCCATCTTTACCAGTCGGCCAATAATCTTCCATCTCTTCTTCGTGGCACTCCGTACCAGACCCTCCAATGTCAGAGTCAAGTCTATCACTGCTGGGTTCACCTCATCGATGTTGCCAGGGTATCTTCCCAAAATTTGCTATTTAACCAACAGTTTAGGATTCAAACAAAAAAGTAATCTCCAATCATCAGGCCTCATCTTTTGCTGCTGGGCCTACCTCGCCCATGTCCCCTCTGCAGACGTAGCTGCAGCTGATTCCAGGTACTGTGCTTGCTCCAGAAAAGTAAGTAGGTACTCACTCTCCTCCGCACTTGGCTGAGCTCGAGGTCCCATACCCTGGGCCCGGCTTGAGACCTCTCGATGTACGCGCCTTCAGTTCGCTCAGTTTGCACGCGTTCGCCGCTCACTGCTGTCTGTGCTGCACAAGCAGCTAGGTAAATAAGTGAAATAAGAAAATGGAGGCGTTAAAAAAAGAAAAGCAAAACTTCCCACCAGACAAGCCATGGCACATGAGCCCTTGCACCGGAAGCACCAGAAC
The DNA here is from genome assembly GCF_037043375.1 of Chiloscyllium plagiosum. Lineage (NCBI taxonomy): Eukaryota > Metazoa > Chordata > Chondrichthyes > Orectolobiformes > Hemiscylliidae > Chiloscyllium > Chiloscyllium plagiosum. Next base: position 86,234,217 of record NW_028270152.1, on the reverse strand, counting down.
AAAAGGATCATTTTATTGGATTCAAAGGCTTGTTGAGTCTCACAGGAATCGGGGCTTGGAACCCAGCTTTTCCCAGTACTTTTTCAAAGAATCAGCTAAGGAAATCAATCACAATATTTCCAACGCTGCTGATGGCACGAAGCGAAGTTGGATTTTGAATGTGTGAGGAGGATGTAAAAACGCTCCAAGGTGATTGAGACGATAGATTGAATAGGTAAAGACGTTGCAAATAACATGCAATATTTGTACATGTGACATTTTGCACTTTAGTGGGAAAAACAGAATGGCAGCCTACCATCTGAAAAGCAATTGTTTGAAATGAAAACCTTTATGAATTAAGGGTTTTCTGCTCCTTTTTGTTTCATTATGCGCAGACTTCCCGGTGCCATGCACAGCAGTGAGTTCTGATGCCAGAAGCCAATTTTGGGACTGGCGTTGGCACATTGACTAGTGTCATATACCCACCAAGTGGGTAGCTGTAATATTGAAAAGGATGTGGATCTCCTTACTCACCAGCCAGTGAAAACAATATTGCAGGAGTTGACGGCAGTTAGGAAGAAAAATGGTCCGTTAAACGTCATTTCACGGGAGTTTGAGTGCAAGAGTAAGGCTGTCTTACTGCAGCTCTACAGGATCTTGCAGAGACGATATTTCGAGCACTGTGCAGTATTGTGTACAGGTTTCGTCTCCGTAACTAATGAAGAGCAAACTTGACATTGAGGGAGTGCAGGGAAGGACGACCAGATTGATCGTTGGGATGACACACTTGTTGTAGGAGCAGAGTTTGGGTCGAATGGGACCGTATTCATTGGTGTTCAAAAAGAAGAACGGAGACAGATTGGAAGCAGCAATGATAATTCACGTGGCTGCGACGTCTAAAGTAAGGGGGCACTGCATTAGGTGCAGTTAAGGCAAACTGCATTGAGATGAGAATAAACGTCGAACTCAGACACTGGTGAATCTGGGGAATTGTCTACCACATAAATCTGTGGAAGCCAATGTACTGCATATAACTAATGATTTCGCGACACGAGAGCGATGGGAGAGGCCTGGAGTACATTGTGAAGATAGAGCATCAAACATGATTAGTGTTCGTTGTTCTATAATGCGGTGGCTGTGTTGTAGAAAATCGTACAATGTCAGTAATGGGGTCTATGTGAAAACAGTCTTGAGGCGAAATGCTGAAAATATCAGTAAAAACCAAAAAATAAAGTTAGTCTAACACACACAATAGCACCATCTAAGTAAATCTTTCAACCGTATATTGTAAAGAAATAGTACTGCAAATATAACACTTTAACATGACGATCACTGATACTGCAGTGTATCTTGAATGAAGCACTTCACCAGAAAGCACGTGAGCCGACTGACCACGTGATGCCGACATGGAATTCCAGTTTTCCTCGAGAGTATCCCCTCGATTTGAAATTGAGTTCGTTTTAAATGTAGACTACAATTCCAAGTTTAAGACCAAGTTTCAAGGCTTGCATTCCTGATTTAGCTGAACATACTAAATGTGCACTTTGCAGACAGAGCATTCTGAGGCTGTGTTTTGCTGTTCAGATGGTGCCGGGAATGCAATCACGTAACAGTAAATAGTAGCTCGCTCAATTAAAAAAAAAATGTTGTCCACAATTAAGTTATAGCCTTAGAGCTAAATCGCTTTGAATCAACGAGTGTGACAGGTGAAACAAAATCGATAGACCACGTGGACTACTGTTGTTTATTTTTTTCCTGATGGTTAATCTCATTTGGGGATATGTGCACGTTGTGTGGGACAGCTGCATTGAGGGGATGTTCGATAATGAATTAGAATGGTGGAGACTCTATGTGTTCCATCGCCTACTCCTTTCCCCATGGTTCTGTTCAATCTGTTTGAAAGCTCTCTAAATATTGTCACAAGCTCTCCGATATTAGGAAGGAGGTCTCTGCTGGATCGACAGGACTATGCTCCCCGTTCCCTTTTCCGATACTGAGGCTGGTGCCCGGTGTCTTTCCGGTTTTATCCTTTAAGCCCTCGGAGCAGTTTGAAGAATTCAGTGCCTTGATTGACCGGTTCAGAGACAATTGAAGAGTTTATCACATGCCTGTGTGTCTGGGTCAAATTTAGGCGAGACGAGGAAGACGCAGGCAATTTGCTTCTTGAGAAGCAAATTGCGGTTTACAATCGATGTTGACTTTAAGTTCACTTTCACTTACACCATATTTTCACGGAATCCCGACAGTTTGGAACCAAGCCCTTCGGCTCAACATATCCACACCGACTCTATGAAACGTCACTCATCCAGACCCATTCTCCGCCCTTATTATTACCTGCTAATGTAGATAACCTATACACCCTTGAACACTTTGAGCAATTTAGCATGGATAATTCGCTAAATCTGCGCATATTTGAATTGTGGGTGGAAACTGGAGCAACTGGGAGAAACCCACGCAGACACGAGGAGAGTGTGCAAATCCACCCAGGCACACACCGTTGCTGAGAATCGAAACCGGCTTCCTGGCAATGTGAGGCAACAGTGTTAATCACTGAGCCACCTGGTCGCCTGTTTTGCATCGCGATATTTTATTAGAAAGTTCTAACTTCCACAAGCTGCCAGAGCATTAGTCTGGTCTGGACTCGGAATCCAGTGAAAGTTCCATAACTGCATAATCTCTAAATCTTCATTTACCTGTCCTGTCTTCCTGTCATGTCCCTTTCAAGTAACAATGCACCTGCACCACTATGTCTCTGTTCGACAGGTCCCCACCGTTAACAGTGGTAAATCCTGCCCTGTTTTGCCTTACAAAATGCAACACCTCACATAGTTATCAGCATGAAGCTCCAAATGCCGTTCCTCAGTTCAGTGGCCAATTTTATCAAGATCTCGTTATCCTCTCAGATGACCTTTTTCACTGTCCACTATATTGCCAATTATGTTGTCATTTATAAACTTACTGTGCACGCTTCCTATACTCTCATTTGAATCATTTATAAAATAACAAACACCAGTGGACCCAGCACTGCTCATTGTGGCACACCACGGGTCACAGGCCTTCAATTGTAACAACGGATATCTTACACCACCCTTTGTTTCCGACTGTCCAGCCAAATTTGTATCTAATTGGCTCGCTCTCCCTGATTCCCTGTGATCTAACCTTATTCACCAGTCTACAGTGCGGAATCTCGTTGGGCCGCACTGAGCTCCACGTTGATAATGTATGCTGCTTTTCCTTCATCTATCTTCTTGGTCACCTCTTGAAATTTTTCAATTACGTTTGTGAGAAGGATGTTCCCACGTACAAAACCGTGCTGACTGTTTCTAATCAGTCCTGGCCTTTCAGAATACTGCTAAATCCTGTCTCTCAGAATCTCCTCGAAACACGTAGCCTTCACTGACATTGGACTCACCGGTCTGTAATTCCCTGTCTTTTTTCCGGGTTGAGGTTTTTACACTAATGTCACAACATGAGCTGCGTTCCAGTCATTCAGCTCCTCATCCATGGCTGCCAATGGCACAAACAAAACAGAAGAAAATGTGGATGCTGAAAATCAGAAACAAAAACAAGAGTTGCTTGTAAAGGTCAGCAGGCGTGCTGCATCTCTGCACTGAAATCAGAGCTAACGGTTCCTGTCCAGTGATTCTTTTTCTGAACGATAAAGAATGATACACATGTCTCAGGTCTGAGCTCCAAAATTGCATCCGTGGCGTTCCACATTCGCCCGGGATACACTTAAACACCTTTTGGGGTTTCGCTGCAATTATGCATTTGAAGAACTCCAGCGTTTCCTTTTTCTGTAATGTAGCCTCATTTCAAAACGTGGTTACATGCATGTATTTCCCCAAGTTATCTCTCTTCCATGCCTTTCTGAATATCAAATACTGACGCGGTTTATTTGTGTAGGATCTCACCCATCTATCAGGGACAAGTTGACAGGCACCGGTGGATGGGAAGTCAAGTCCTTGTGATGGGTTTGAACTCAAGCATTGCTAGGCCCTAATGGATTGTGTTGATCAATGCATGGCAGTGTTTCTTTGTTTTTCCACCTTTATCTGAAGGACTGCAATGCTTTATATTTTAACTTTGATTTATTTAATTTTCTGCTGGTCACCAAGATTCTGTGTCTGCGGTGCGGTGGTGGGGGGCTGGGTTGGTGTGTGTGGTGGGGAGTGACCTTTGTACCTATGATTGCAACTCATGTAGCAACTCGTACAATTTTCATTGTCTTCATGTCACAATAAACCGAATTAACCTCATTCAACTGCTGTGGTTTCACACATAGATGGCTCTTTGATATTTAAGGGGCCCTAGTCAATCTCTAGTTTCTCTTATTAACTTAATATACTTTCAGAGTCTCTTTCGATTCTCGTTAACCCTCGTTGCCGAAGTTATCTCATGTCAACGTTTTCGCACCTGATTTCCCTTGCATGTGTCCCTTGGCACCCCGTATGCTGCTGAAACGGTTCACTTTGATCCAAGCTGCGGATACCTGACATGTCCTTCCCTCTGATTTCTTGACAAGAGCCTCAATATCGCCTGTAATGTCTTCTTCTCTAATCCTGTTAGCACTGCCCTTCACACTAAAACGGCCATTCTGTCCCTGAACACTCGTTATCTCGCGTTGGAAATAAAAAAAAATCCACTTACCAGACCTCTCCTTACCTGTGAACAGTTTACTCCAATCATCTTTCGAAAGCTCCTTCCTCACACCGTCAAAATTGGCCTTCCCCAAATTTATAACATTAACTGTGGATCACACCTATCCTTTTCCATAATTGTTTTCTAACTAAGAGAATTATTGTCACTGGTCCCAATGTACTCCCACTCTCACAGCTCAGTCACTTGCCCTGCCTTATCTCCCAAGAGGAAATAAATTTGAGGCCATGATCTTATAGCATAACAAGGTGGGCATGAAGTACCGAATGTGCTGTTGTGTGCTCTTCGGCATATTAGTGTGTGCATCTCTGAGCATCTTTGAGCAACTCTGAGCGTCGCCTGCATCTCTGAGCATTTGGTTTCAATTGTTTTGGGAGTGAATCCATTGAAATGGAGATCAAAATCTTTCACCTAACTCTCCCTCCGTCTGTCTCTCCCTCTTGTGTTTAAAAATTTGCAATACAATCCTCTGTTGGCCTCTCCCACCACTGCACAAGCAAGAGCTTTGTTTGGAAAAAAAGGCAACTCGGAGAAAGTGAGGACTGCACATGCTGGAGATCAGAGCTTAAAAACGTGTTGCTGGAAAAGCGCAGCAGGTCAGGCAGCATCAAAGGAACAGGAGAATCGACGTTTCGTGCATAAGCCCTTCTTCAGGAATGAATGCTTGGAAAAAAGGCATCAAAGCATTGACTCTCACAGTTGAATTGAAGCGGCTATATTGGCACGTGCACTGCAATGGGCGCAGTAAAAATGTTTGCAATCTCTTTGCTCATGGCGCCATCCTAGGTTTCGGTGCAGAGGTGCAGATTCTCAAGTACTTGGTGATAAATTGAGAAAATAATAAAGGACAGTCCAACAGAAGAACAGGAAAGAAAACAACAATGGACCTGATTAGCAGAAATTTCACCGGAGTCTGTGCCAACAGAGAGTCTATAGATTACACCACAACAAGTCTCCAGACTACACGGGGCCCAGCCTACAGACTGCACCAAGCCGAGCCTTCAAAACGCAACGGACCCAATCTTCAGAATGCACTTGGGACAGTCTCCAAACTGCATGGGCCGAGTCTCCAGACTGTACTGGGCTGACTGTTCCTGTGACAGTCTCCAGTCTGCGGCTCCGCTATGGAACTCTCCTCCCCGCACCAGCTTCCAGTCTGCGACAACCTCCTGGACTAGCCTCCCCGCTCCAGACTGCAGTCTGGAACTCCACTCCGGAAATCGCCTCCCTGCACCAACCTTCAGTCTGGGACTCCCTTCCAGACTTGCCTCCCCACGCCAGTCTCGAGTCTGGGAAACCTTGCCGAGAGCAACTACCCACGTGAGACTCTGGTCTGGAACACCACTCTGGGCTCGCCTCCACGCTCTAGTCTCCACAGTGGGAAACACCTCTGGGTTTCCCCTCCCCACGCCTGCCTCCAGTATGGGAATTCCATGATGGACGCACCTCAAAGCGCCAGCCTCTTGTTCGACAACACAGCTCCTTCTTTTGCCTCCAATAACTTCGAAATATTATAGAATTGCAATAATACACTCCAGAATAGAGAAATATAGGGAATACGTAGAAGATTGAGCGGTGCAGAGGAGAATTGGATGGATCTTTCCGACTCTGCTGCCACCTTTAGTACATTTCACAGCTGTTTCCTTCTTCAAAGAATTACTTTGGAGACTCAGAGCAGTTTTGTCCAATTGCTTGCAATGCTACCCCTGAGATATAAACAGAAGGAGGTGACGATGCCCATTGCTGGCCCATTTGCTGCCACTGGGTTTGTTTCAAGTCTTTGCAATCCATTCTCACTATAATTTGAAAGAGTACATTAGTACACATTGAATGTTGGAGAAAGTGAAATAACATTCATCTCAACCTCTTCCAAAATGCTTCACTCAGTGGGCCCTCAGTACGGCTGTACTGATGGTGTGAATGAGCTCCCGGTTCTGGACAGATATCTCGTCAGGGTTTTTAGCGCAATGCACGGTGGTCTGCACAGTTTTCCACTCTGGGCAGATTAAAGTTTGTTTGAAGAAATGGACCTTAGTCTACACAGTGTTCTGTGCTCAACCGAAATCTCCTCTGGGTTTATGATGTCAGGGCTGGACCTGTGAGGTGGACTGAGAATGCGATATAATGAACCATTGCAGCTGATATAGCAGTCTGTTTGTTTTTTTAGATTACTTACGGTGTGGAAACAGACCCAACAAGTCCACACCGACCCTCCGAAGGGCAACCCATTCCCCTACATTTCCCCTTCACCTAACAGTACGGGCAATTTAGCATGGCCAAATCACCTGACCTGCACATTTTTGGACTGTGGGAGGAAACTGGAGCACCCGGAGTGGACCCACGCAGACACGGGGAGAATGTGCAAACTCCACACAGACAGTTGCCCGAGACAGGAATTGAACGCGTGTCTCTGGCGCTGAGGCAGCAGTGCTAACCACTGTGCCACCGTGCGGCCCATGTTGTCATTCTCATGGTTGAACCCTCCAACTCTCAGCCTATTGATGTTACAGTGAGACCAACGCAGTACATCGCGTGTTGAACATCCATTGTGTTGGCAGCAGCTGCAGCCTCTTCATTCAGAAACAGTTAGCCTTTCCCATCGCCTTCGGCTCTGCACGTATCAAAAAGGGATGACCTCTCTCATAAAGGCTGTGCCATTGATTCACGGCTCAAACACCCTTCCCCTCATCACTGCACACTGACAACCCACCACTTCAAAATATCCAGTGTGATCTGAGAGTAATGGAGCCAGTGCAAACATCAGTGAGCAGATTATCATGGAGACAGAGCACCACTTCGGATGTCTCAATGTCAGAGTGTACCCTCCAGTAAACAGTGTATCACCAATTCCTGTAATCCCTCTTCATTTCAGTAACATACAGTCTTTTATTCTTCCTGAAAAATTCAAAGGACCCCAGTTTCCCACGCTATATTCCATCTGCCGAATTAACCATTGGTTATCCATTTACCGATTATATGTCTCTTGATTACTTCGTTTCCTTTCAACCTTAGCATCATTGATAAATCAATGTATTATTTTGTTCCATTTATCGTACCATTGTTATGTGCACGTTTTTCAAAACATTGTGGACCCAGCAGTGGTCACTGAGTCACTGTGTCACTGTGGTCATTAATTTCTGTTAAACCGATGAAGTCTAATTAATCACTAATTCATCCCCACTTTCGGCAGAGTCAGAACACCTCACCGGATTCATATGTACCTTCCAAATGCTGTGGAACAGACATGAGAACTTAAATTATCTGCTCCAATTGCTGAGTAACAGCGACGAATAGTTGAATGGCCTCATTCTTCTCCATTTAAAGTTGTTGATGGGCTAAATAGACTTGCCTCAGTATAGGGAAGCTGCAAATAGTGCAGAACATTTTGGGACCATCAGAGAAATGCCCCTTTTTGACTTTATGATGGAGGGAAGCTGCTGATAACCCACAGTGCCTTATGGATGCTCAGTGTCTGCTTTCTTGGTCCTTTGGAAGTATACCTATTTCACAGGACATAGTGCCATATAACACAGTGAGTGACATCTTCAATATGAGGCTGAGACTTTGCCTGTGTGCTGGCTGCTCCTACAGATACTGTTAGTGACAAATACATCTGTGACAATAGTTTGGTGAGAATGTTTCCCCTTGTTACTTCCCCCATCACTTCCCACAGTCTATCTGCTGTCTAATGGAGACCTCACCCTGCCGAGGCATTGGTGGGACCATGGAATCACTCTTGGTGATGGACATGGTGTGGTGATGTACCACATAAGGAGTATGTTTTGTGTCTTTGTCCTCCTCAATGCTTCCTCGGATTTGTTTTCAACATCGAGGATGAGCTGATTCATCACTAAATGGTCGTGTGTAGGGAAGGAGATATCCACCATCAGATTTCCTTGACCATCTCTAATTTGTTTCCAAGTGATTTCCCGGGTTCTGTAATCAATTTTAGAGAATTTCAGGGTAACTCCATTCCTGACTGTATCACACGTTGCCCCCCACCACTGGTGGGTGTGTCTTGCCACTGTGTCCGGGTATACACAGGGATGGTGATATAGTTGCATGAAAAATTACCTAACTGGTCTGATTAGGTGAGTATGACGAAGTCAGACAGTTTCTTGACAGGTGAATATATGGAATACAATGGAGCAGGAAATAATGAGTAAATTCTGAATGAAAGGCACTCAGTATGTGTGTTGTATTCTCAAAACAGTAGGAGAGATTTAGTGCATACATTGAGGGAAGTGGATCTGATTTAACGGCATCAGAGGGACAGGGTGACAAGGTGACTGATATTGGGAACTGAATATCCAGAACATTTTACAAAACTGAAATGGAGGTCTGGTAGACGTATGAATAAGTAATAGAATATGTACGATTGGCAGAGTCTGTATTTTATTTTGTTCTGCAACATGCCAGTTGAGTTGAATTTAGGGAATGATTCCCTCCATGCGGCTGAGTGGGTCTCACCAAACTCAATGGGCAGAAGGGCCTTTCTGATGTGGGTCTTCCTGATTCTATCACAATCTATACCAGACATACCCTGGGATATTCTATAACCGACTTTCCCCAGAACAATCTGCAGCCGACATGTCCCGCAACATTCTGCACCCGAAAGCACCCTGAATAACCTCGGACCTACATTTCCCCAAACATCCGTATCTGACAATATTTCTGAACGGCGGGACGGTAGTGAAGGACGAGATCCCGTTCCAGGCAGAAGGAGACACTATTTGAGGTCCGCTCTGGCAGTTAAAGAGGGAAATACGTTTTATTTTCATTTATGTTTCTTCACGACAGAGGATTGAACACAATTTTGATGGAAAGACAGAAATTTACAAGCTCCATATGTCGTCAAGGAACTGGGAGAGAATCCTTCAGTACAGCAAAGTTTTCACCGTCTGCATTAAGAATTGGAAACAATTGACCTATGTCTGCTCTCGAATGGTCGTGTGTCGGAATTTTCAAAAAAACATCTGTTCTTATGGATGTGTGTCCGTGTGTATGTGGAGGGATAGTTTCTACTGTTTTGCATCACGTTTTTTTGAATATTTGAGACCTTTATATTTGTTACTCCAGTTACAATTATTCTAGAAAATCTCTGAATGCTATGACATACTTGTAGATCTCACTGAGTCCTCAATCAAACTTTGCTTCCAGGATGATTGATAACTTGTTTATTTTACTTCCTTACAGTTAACGTAATGACGATCTACATCCTGCTTTATAAAGATTGTGGATTGTCTCCATGTGTCAGACATTATCTGGGGGCCATGGCAGCTGCGGATCTACTGGTCATTATCCTCGACCTAATATTAAGACACATACCCATTCTTTATCGAGAACAGTCATATATTCTGATGCGCTCTATCCGAGTATGTCATATTCACGCCGTGTTGCTTTTTGCAGCTACTGACTGTTCTGTCTGGTTCACCGTCACATTCACCTTCGATTGAGGTGTGGCCATTTGTTGCCAGAAGGTGAAAACTAAATATTGCAGGGCGAAACCAGCGGCTGTACTTCTGGCAACAGTGACTGTGCAGAGTTGTTTAAAGAACACTTTCTGGTATTTTGTGCTCACAAATCGGTATCGGCTGGGGAACACACCCTGGTTTTGTTGGGTAACACTGGCTGTTCAATCCTCTCGTGTCTGGCTCACAATCGAGATCATCCACAACATTCTGACCCCGGTACTATCATTTCTCCTGATTCTGCTGTTCAACGTTTTCACTGTCAGACACTTTTTAGTGACTAGCAGAGCCCACCGGAGACTATGGGCTCACACCAATGAGAACGTTCAGTGTGACACAGAAATGAAAACTTGAAGAAAATGTATTCTACTGTTTGTGATCTTGGCCAATTTCATCCTGTTGTGGTCACTTTTAATGGTGTATTCCATATGGGGGCGAATGCGGTATATCCTGTATACCCCTGTGTATCTCCATCCTTTTGTGTGGGAAATGGGCTTCATGCTGCAGCTGTTCAGTTGTTGCACAAACACCGCGATTTATGCCATAACCCAGACAAAGTTCAGACAGCAACTGAAGAATGTGCTGAAATATTCCTTTATTCAAATTCATGAATCATTCAATATCATTCATTAATCAATCCATCCGGGACTTTATAATTTCAGTTCAGCGCTTAAGTAACGAAGCAGCTTGATGCTATGGAAACAGATTGAGTGTAGTGGTGGTTTGTCCAACCTTATCTCTGAACGGCTTACAGCGGCCGTTCACTGAGTCTCTCAATTCTGAGATCAGTCAGAAAAGGCACCATCCCACTGACGGCACCCATCACTTTCATTGCAAAAGAATAAAAAGTGTACCTTAAAATGTATCAAGCAGCAAAATGAGCTATATTGTTGTTTTGCTTTCTGTTGATGAAGCTGATCTGTCGAGAGACAGACACAGCCCCGAGTCCTGGTCATCAGTGAAGGGGAAGAAACGACGGTGGAGTGCAGGAGTTGGGTTCAATTCACTCCGTCTTTGTTTTCCCTTCTGGTGTTATTCACCCTGCCATATTCACCATCACTCAAACTCTATCTTGCACTCTCTCTACCTCCCAACATCCCCCTCCCATTCCGATTTACGTCACGCTGGTGTTCCCTTCCGTGGCGTTGGGTTCACAGGCTGCCGCTTGGAGTAAACAGTGTCAACGGTGTCGCAGTTTGTTGTGAGGAGAAAAGAATGATGATGGGTTCACAGGGTGGGGATGTGTTCACAGGTCGTTGCTAGTGGAAAAGAATTGCAATAATCCAAAGGCAGGGGAAATTGACTGGGGACGTGTTCACATGTCATTGCTAGAAGAATATAATGAGAATGGTTTCAGAGACCATTGCTGGAAGACCACTGTGGGGAATGAGTCAGTGCCTGTTGCTAGAAGAATAGAGTGGGCATGTGTTCACTGGCAGGCACTAGGTGAATTGAGTGGGGATGGCGACACAGGCCGCTGGCAGGAGAACAGTGTAGGGGTGAGCTCACAGTCCGTTATTGGGAAAACAGTGTGAGGATGGATCCACGGAGGTTTGTTAGGTGAACAGAGTTGGGTTGGGGTTACAAGCCATCGCTCGGGGAAGAGTGGAGATGTGTAACCTGGGTTTGCTCACAAAAACGTTGTGGGGATGGTTTCGCATGCCGTTGATAGGGAAGCAGAACGGAGATGCGTTTACAGTTTGTTCGTCGGTGAGAAGTATCGTGATAGATACACAGGCCTTTGCTAGGGAACAGTGTTGGGGTTGTGCTTCCAGACCGTTACTAGGGCCATGTGGCGTTGGGTTCACAACCAGTAGCTACGGGAGCAGAGTTAGCATAGAAAAACAGGCTATTGCTAGAAGACAGAGCAGTAATGCGGTCACAGGTCGTTGGGAGTAGAACAGAGAAGGGATAGGTGACAGTCCTTTACAGTGAAAACAGTGTCGCAATTGCTTCACAGGCTTTTGCTCGGGGTACAGAGTGGAGGTGTGTAACATGAACATTTCTATGTGAACAGAATGCGATTGGGTTCACAGGCACTTGCTAGAGGAATAGATTGGGATTGGTGTCACTGGCCATTGAAAGAACGACAGAGTGAGCTTGAGACCATGTGCTTTTTCTTGGTGAACAGAGTAGGGAATTCCTCACAGGACATTGGTAACAGTACAAATTAGGGATGATTTCACGGGCCATTTTGCAAGGAAAACATTGGTGATGGAATCACACGCCGTTGCAATGAGAACACAGTGAAGTTGGGTTCACAGTCCATTGCCAGGTGAAGAGTGTTCGGACTGGTTCACAGACCGTTGCTCAGGGAACTGAGTGGCGATCAGGTCACAGGTATTTGTTAGAGGAACAGAGTAGGGATGGGTTCGCCGACCATTGGTAGGGGAACAGGGTACGGATGAGTTCCAAGGGCTTTGCTAGGAGTTTGCGGTAATGATGATCTTTCAGGTTGTGGCAAGGAGAACAGATTCAACATGGGCTTTTTAAAGATTACTTACAGTGTGGAAACAGGCCGGTCGGCCCAACAAGTCCAACCAACCCGCTGAAGCGCATCCTACCCAAACCGATTCCCCTACATTTACCCTTTCACCTAACACTACGGACAATATGGCATGGCCAATTCACCTAACCTGCACATTTTTGGAATGTGGGAGGAAACCGGAGCACCATGAGGAATCCCACGCAGTCACGGGGAAAATGTGTGAACGTCACACAGACACAGAATTGAACCCGGGTCTCTGGCGCTGTGAGGCAGCAGTGCCAACCTCTATGCCACCGTGCCGCTTATAGGCCGTTGCTATTCGAATAAAAACGTGGATGGGATCACAGGCTGTTGCTTGGGCAAGAGAATTGGGATGGTTACACCGGTCATTGTGAGGGGAGCAGAATGACAATGGGGTCACAAGCCATTGCTAGTGGAAGAGTGTAGGGATTGGATGGCAGACTGTTACACGGAAAACGGAGTGGCAATGATGTCACATGCCGTTGTTAGTCGAACACAGTAGGAATGGATTCAATGTTCAATAAAGGGAATAAAAAGTGCGGACGGGTTCACATTCCATTCCTTGGAAAACAGAGAGGGGTTTGGTTCACAGGCCATGAGTACAACGACAGATTTGGGATGGGTTTACAGACCGTTGCTAGGGGAACAGAATTTGGATGGGTTCACAAGTTGTAGAAGGAACAGTGTAAGGATTACTTTAGAGACCGTTGCTCTAGAACATAATGGTGATTGGTTCACTGACAGTTGCTAGGGGAACTCAAAGAGAATGAGTTCACAGGCTGCTGCGAGCACAGCAGAGTGAGGATGTTTTCAGAAACTGTTGTAGGGAGAACAGAGTGTGGTTTGGTTCACACGCCATTTCTTGAAAAGCGGAGTGGGTCTGTTTTCACAGGCCGCTGTTCAGAGAGCACAGCGTGGAATGGTTCACAGTATGTAGTGCAGAGAAGAAACTGAGGATGGGTTCACCGGCCATTGCATTGGGAACAGTGTAGAGAAGTGTTCATTTGTCGTTCCTATGGGAAGAGAGAGAGAGGATTCAGGAACTCTTTCTGGGAGAACATTGTGTGCATTTGTCCACAGGCCGTTGCTGGGGAAAGAGATTTGGGATTGGTTCACAGACTGGAGCTCGGGGGAAAAAAGCGATGGTGTTATAGGCCGTTGCAAGGAGAACAGAGTTCGGCTGGTATTACAAGCCATTGATTCAGGAAGAGTTTGGCGATGGGGGCATAGACTGTTGCAACGAGAACAAAGTGGGGCTTCGTCCAGAGACCATTGCTAGGGGAAGACAATTGGAAATTGCTTCGCAGACCGTATCTAGGGAAAAAGGATGGCGATGTGGTCACAGGCAGTTGTTAGGAGAACAGAGCGGGGATGGAGTCACAGACTGTTGTTCGGAACAAAACGCGTGGGCGTGACTTCACAGGCAACTGCTAAAAGGAAAGAGTTCGTATCAGTTCACAGGCCGTTTCTAGGAGAAGAGATTGGGGATATTGTCACAGGGTGGTTCCAAGAGAACAGAATCGGGATGCGTTCGCAGGTCGTTGCACGTAGCTGAGTATTTGGATTGGTTCACTGACCGTTACTAGGGGAACAGAGTGGCGATGGGGTCACAGGCCGCTGTTAGGAGAACAGAGTGGTGATAGATCCACAGACAATTGCAAGGGGAAAACATTGGGAGTGGATTCATAGACCATTGGTAGGGGAACGGAACGGGGCTGGTTCAGGATGTTGCGAGGAGGTCCGGGTCGGGATGTGGTTACAGGTCGTTGCCAGGCAGAGTGGGATGGGCTTAGAGGTCATTGATAGGGGAAAAGAGTGTCCATGGGATCACAGACTTTTGCTAGGAGAAAAGCGTGGGGTGAGTTCATAAGCAATTGCTGGAAGTACAGAGTTGGTATCGGTTAATAGGCCCTTACTGGGAGAATGGAGTATTGAAATGTCACAGGATGGACAACAGAGAACGGAAGGGTCCACAGGTCATTGCTAGTGGAAGAGCGTGAGGATGGCTTCAGAGGCTGATGCTGGAGAACAACGCGGCGATTGGATGACAGGCAGTTGCTCGGGGAACACAAGGAGATGGGCTCCCTGGCTGTTGCGAGGGAAACAGCGCGATGACGGTTTAAGAGACGATTGCCGGGAATACAGAGTGTAGATGTGTTTTCGGGCCATTGCCATGAAAGCAAAGTAGGTCTAGTTTTACAGGTCGTTGTTCGGAGAGCAGAGTGCGGACAGTGTCACTGTATGTAATGAGGAGAAGAGAGTGAGGATGGATCCACAATCCCATTTGATTAAAAGCAGACGAGGGATGTGTTGATAGGCCGCTCATGTGGGAAGACAGAGAGAAAGACTTCAGAGACAGTTGCCAGGAGTACTGACTGAGGAAGGGAACACTGGTCGCTGCCAGGAAAACAGAGTCGGGATGGGTTCACAGGCTATTCCTAACAGGAATGAGTGGAGATAGGCTCACAGGCCATTGCTAGTGAAGCATTGACAGATGGGGTCGCAGGTCGCTGTCAAGAGAAAACAGTGTAGATGGGTTCATAGACCATTACTGGGAGAACACAGTGTGAATGGTTTATCAAGCAGTTGTTAGTGGAACAGAGTAGGGATGTGTTCCCAGGACATTGCTACGAGATCGGAGTGGGGGTGGGCTACCGGACATTGCTGGGCGATAAGAGTGGGCATGCGTTCATCGGCCGCAGTTAGCGGAACACATGATGGATGGGGTGACAGGCCGTTGCTTGGGGCTCAGAGTGGCGATTTGCTCACAGCCCGTTGCTGGATGAACAGGGTGGGAATGATTTCCGAGACCGTTGCTAGGAGAACAGAGGTGGAGGTGGGTTTACAGGCCGTTACTTGGAGACCAGTGTGAAGATGGGTTCACAGGCTATTGCTCAAGGAAGAGAGTTAAGATTGATTCAAAGGTCGTTACTCAGGAAAAAGACAGGGGATGGATTCATAGGCAATTGGTTGGGGAACAGAGTGGGGGATGTGTGCAAAGGATGTTTCCAGGAGAACAGATTGGGAATGTGTTCTCAGTCCGTTTAAGTGCCCTTCAACAAGCCAAGCCAACAATTGTTGCAGGCAGTGATTTCCATGACCCTATGACTCTGGGTAAAGATACGACCTTCGACATCTGTCCAATACTTATCACCCTCAATCATTCGCTATTTCACCTCGTTGAAGCCATGACCATCCATGGAAAAATGCTTTCACTGTCCACCATATATAACTGTGTGATTATTTTACATGTATCAATTAAGTCACTTCTCAACCGTCTTCTCTCTGATGAAAACAGCCTCAAGTCCCTCCGCCTTGGCTCTCGTACCTTCCCTCCAAACATGTACGCAGTAGTTTAAGTGTGGCCACAGCAAATTTTGTACAGTTGCAGCATGACTTTGTGGCTTTGAAACTCAATACCTCTAACAATAACAGGTAACACGCCATGTACTTTCTTAACAACAATAAGCAAACTGGGTGGCAACTTTCAGGCATCTGTGTACATGGACACCGAGATCTCTCTGCTCTTATACATTAAGACTTTTACCATGAGCCGCAATTTATTTAGTCCTGTTACTTCTTCCAATGTCAATCACCTCACACTTTTACGCATTAAACTCCATTTGCTACTTCTCAGCCCACTTATGCAGCTTATCTATTTCCCTCTGTAACATGCAACATTTTTCAGCATTATTCAGAAATCCACCGACCTCGGTGTCATTCGCGTATTTACTAACCCATCATTCTATGGGCCCATTTCGGACATTTATAAAACTGACAAGGAGCAGTGACCCCTGCGTACACCCATAGCAAGTGAACTCCAGGATCAACATTTCCAATCAACCACCACCCTCTCTCTAATTTTAGCTAGTCAGCTTATTATCAAAACCGCTAATTCACCATCAATCCTATGCCTCCGTATTTTGTGCGGTCGCCAACTGTGGGGAACATTGTCGAACACCTAACTGAAATGCATGCACAGCACATCAACTGCTTTACCCTCATCCACCTGTTTATTTGCCATCTAAAATAATTCAATAAGATTGGTGATACACGACCTACTCTTCGCAAAACCGTTTTTACTATCTCTAATGAACATATTCCTCTGGAGATGGTTATAAATGCCATCTCTTAAAACATTTTCCAACACTTTACCCACAACCGAAGTCAGGCTCACTGGTGTAAGCTTTTCAGGTAGCCTCTCATCCCTTTCTTGACCAAGGGAGCAATTTTTTTTATCCTGCAGTTTTCTAGCACTCTTCCTGTAGACAATGATGACATATAGATCAAAGCCAATGGTTCTGCAATCTTCTCCCTGGCTTTCCAGAAAATTATAGGGATGATGGGATCCAGCCCGGTGACTTATCCAATTTCGGACTCCCAAGAATTGCCAATATCTCTTCCTCGTGGAACTCAATCACGTGTAGTCTAGTAGCCGGCATCTTAGTATTCTTCTCGACTGTAATGTCTTCTTCTAGTGTGAAAGCAGATAAAGTTTATTTAATTAGGGCTTCCCATACCTCATTGGACTCCGCGTACAATTTTCCAAAACTATACTTGACTGGCCCTAATTATTCTCTCGTATTTATTTTTAGTTCTGAAATACCTGTATAAATCTTTAGGGCTTTCATTGATCCTGTCAGCCAACGACTTCTCATGCCCCCTCCTACTTTTTCTTAGCTCTCTGTTCAGGCTAATCTTGGCTAATTGTAACTCTCAACCGCCCTGACTGAGGCTTCACGTATCATCCTATATTATGCATTCTTCTTGCTCTTGACAAGAATTTAGCTGCCCTAGTTAATGAAGGTTCGTCGCTCGATTACTTCCGCAGTGCCTGATTATAACACACTTTTCAAGGGCACGAAGGAGCTGTAAGGATAATAAGCTCCACATTCAATTGTTCCCATCTCCTGTGGTATCCTTCTCCATCGTATGCACCCGAAATCTTGCCTAATCGCATCATAATTGCCTTTCCTCCGGCACTGAATCTTGCCTACTTCATATACCTATCCTGTTCTAACGTGAAAGTAAACATAACCGAATTGTGTTTACGCTCAGGAAAGTGCTTATACTTCCAATTGAACACCTGGCCTTGTTAAATTCGCAGTGTTAAATCCAATGTGGATTTGCCCCTTGTTGGCTCGTCTACTTACTCTGTCAGGAAACAATCTTGCACACGTCGGACATAAACTGACCCATTTAAAGCACTCGAACTCTAGTTTTTCCAGGCAATATTTGGAAAGTTATCGGCCTCCATAACAACCGGCATGTTATTCACGCTTCTATCCAGAATCAGCTTTGCTATCCATTCCTCTACATCGCTCGATCTATTCGAAGCCCTGGAGATAACTACCAACAGTTTGACCGCTCATTTCGTACTTCTACCCACAACAGGAAGTACCTCAGTAGGCGAGTCCTCAAACATCTTTTCTGCAAGCATTATACTGTGATTGACTGACAATGCCACTCCTCCCACCTTTTACCATCTTCTCTGTTCCTACTGAACACATAAATCCCGGAAACTGCAACAACCATTCCTGTCCCTGCTCTATCCATGACCCAGAAATTGAAACAACATGGTATGTCTGGGTACCAACCCATGCTGCAAGTTCACCTACCTTATTCCGGATGCTCTTGGAGTTGAAGTTGACCGGCTTCAAACCACATTCCTGCTTGTCGGTGAACTCTTGCGACCTTGAAATCTCATTTCTGACCTCACTTCTCTCAAACTCTCTATAACGGAACTACAATCTCGGTTCTCATGCCCAGCTCAATTAAGTCAACCCCTCCCATAGAGCATTAGAAACTTTCCCCCAAGGATAAAGGTACTCCACTAGTTCAGCTCCAGACTATCCTGCTTGTAGATGTCCCACCTATCCCAGAATAAGCCCCAAATATCCATGTATCCGAAACTCTAACTCTAAACATCCCTGGAGCCACACGTTCAATTCCACTCTGTCTCTGTTCCTCGCCTTGCTAGCATTTCGCACAGGCAACAAACCAGAGATAACAGCTCTGTTTATTGTCACGCTAAACTTCCCGCGTAGCTCCCTGTATTTCTGCGTAAAATCCCCATCCCTTTTCCTACCTATCTCGCTGTCGACGATATGAACCATGTCTTGGGGCTGCTTCCCCGACATCTCAAGGATCCTGAAAACACAGTCCACGAAGTCACAAACCCTGGCATCTGAGAGACAACAAACAAACCGTGAGTCTCTCGTTCACAAAGAACCTCCTATTTGTCCCAATCATGACGCAGTGCACAATGACTAATGCTATGATCATCTACCCCCTTCCCTTCTCAGCAACAGGTTTAAATGCTATGCCAGAGCCGTGTGTCCCATTGTTTAACCCTGGTATGGTGTCC
This sequence comes from Chiloscyllium plagiosum, assembly GCF_037043375.1. Lineage (NCBI taxonomy): Eukaryota > Metazoa > Chordata > Chondrichthyes > Orectolobiformes > Hemiscylliidae > Chiloscyllium > Chiloscyllium plagiosum. The sequence goes on along the minus strand of NW_028270152.1, from coordinate 86,215,232 downwards.
TTCCGAACAGTATCCAAAATGAGACACTTATTATTGAGGGGACTCACCACAGGAGTTCCTTGCACCGCATGCCATTTCCCTTTCTGTCCCCTGACTGTAAGCCAGCTGCCTTTATCTTGCACTTGAGGTGGGACTCCCTACTTGTAACTCCTCTCGTTAACCCTCTCCGCCTCTTGAATTATCAGATGTTTATCCAAAACTGGTTCCCGTTCCCTTACATGGAGCTGGAGTTGGGTTCACTTCCCGCAGATGATGTCAGCAGGGAAAACAGTGGTGAATCATACCTCTCACGTTCTGTGGGAGGAATGATCAGTTGCCCTAAACTCCATTCCTGCGATAATAAATTCCCAAAGAGACTGTAGAAAAAAAAATCCAGAGCACACAACTTTTTTTTTTGATTAGAGGAGGAGGGTGTGCCGGAGACATGACCTACGTAGTGCTTCTCGTACTACTCACACCCAAATATATTAGTTCATCCAATCTGCAGTCCTGCGTCCACTCCTGTTCAGTTTGTGAGCCGCATGTTCACGAAGTATGCATTTAGGTCAGTAATTCACCTTACCTGGTCGACGCTCTCGATCTTCCTGCTGCTGAAACAACGAATTAACAAGATGTTGCGAGGCACAGACAGTGTGGATATGTTCTGGATCAGTGGTGCTGGAAGAGCACAGCAGTTCAGGCAGTATCCAACGAGCAGCGATATCGACGTTTCGGGCAATAGCCCTTCATCAGGAATAAAGGCAGTGAGCCTGAAGCGTGGAGAGATAAGCTCCTAGCTTATCTCTCCACGCTTCAGGCTCACTGCCTTTATTCCTGATGAAGAGCTGTTGCCCGAAACGTCCACTTCGCTGCTCGTTGGATGCTGCCTGAACCGCTGTGCTCTTTTCGCACCACTGATCCAGAATCTGGTTTCAAGCATCTGCAATCATTGATTTTACCAGTGTGAATATGTTCACAAGTTATTGCGAGGTAACTAGAGTGGGAATGATTCCACTGGCTGTTACTTAGTAAACAGAGTGGGAATGGTTTCATAGGCTATTACTCCATAAATACAGTGGGAATGGGTGCACATGCCTTTTCTGGGGAAAGGTTGTGAATTATGATTCACAGACGGAAACCAGTGGAATAGGGTGCAAGATAATTTAACAGGTAGTTGCAAGGCGAACAATGTGTCAATGGAGTTATAGGCCTTTGCTGGAAGAATAAACGTTGTGATGGGATGACAAGTATTTCAAGAGGAAAAGAGCATGGATGGCATCACCGGACATTGACGACATAATAGAGTAGGCGTTAGTAATTCGACTTTTGTTCGAAGAAAACAGTGAGTTTGGCTTCACAGCTGGTTGCCTGGGAAATATAGTCAAGAATGGTTTCACAGAAAGTTGATTGATCAGCAATATGGGGATGGCTTCACAGGCCTTGCAAGGAGAACAAAGTTGGGATAAGTTCACAAACCATTGCTCGATGAAAAGAATGGCGAATGGGTTCACAGGCCAGCGCTAGGAGAATTGAGTCGGGATATGTTCACTGAACATGGCTAGGAGAACACAGTGGGGATGGGTTCACAGGCCGCTGCTAGTCGAATAGAGTGATCATGGGGACATAGGCCGCTGCCAGGAGAAGAGAGTGAGGAACGATTCACGGGCCGTTGCTAGGTGAACAAATGCATGGTGGTGTCAAATGCATTTAGATTAGATTAGATTAGATTACTTACAATGTGGAAACAGGCCCTTCGGCCCAACAAGTCCACACCGCCCCGCCGAAGCGAATCCACCCATACCCCTACCCCTACATTTTTTACATTTACCCCTTACCTAACATTACGGGCAATTTAGCATGGCCAATTCACCTGACCTGCACATCTTTGGACTGTGGGAGGAAACCGGAGCACCCGGAGGAAACCCACGCAGACACGGGGAGAACGTGCAAACTCCACACAGTCAGTCGCCTGAGGCGAGTATTGAACCCAGGTTTCTGGCGCTGTGAGGCAGCAGTGCTAACCACTGTGCCACCGTGCCGCCCTGGGAACAGAGTACGAATGGGTTTAGAGGCCATTGCTAGGGAAACAGAGTGAGGATTGGATCACAAGCCATTGCTCAGAGAACAGAGTAGAGATAGGATCACAGACTGTTAGGAGAAAAACAGAATGCAGATGGGTTCACGGGGCTATACAAGGGAAACAGAACCGGAAAAGGGTCAGAGCCTGTTGCGAGGGGGTTCAGAATGAGGATTGGGTCAGAGGTCTGACCTTGGAAAGCAGCCTGGATATGGATTCAGTGCACGTTGTTCGGGGACCTGTGTTGGGATATATTCACAGGATGTCGATAGGACAATTCTGTGTTGATCGGTTCACAGTCGCTTGGTAGGCAAAGAGAGTGCGAATGGTTTCACAGGTCGTTACGAAGAGAAAAGAGCCAAAGATTGGTCACAGGTAGTTTCTGGGGGAACAGATTGAGGATGGGTCTACAGAACGTTGCTAGTACAAGAGGTTGCGGATGTGTTGACGGGACATTGCTAGGGAAACATTGTTTACGGGAGCCACAGGCAGTGCTGTGAGAAGAGTGTGTGGATGAGGTCCCAGGTCATTGCTCGGAGAACAGAATGGGGTTGGCGTCAGAAGCGTTTCTAGGAGAACAGATTGGACATAGTTTCACATGACGTTTCTACGGAACATTGTGTCTGGAACCAAAGGCTGTTGCTGATCGATCAGGCGGGGGCCGGGGTCACCACCTATTGCTCGGGTAACAGTGTGGAGCTGGGTTCATCGGCCATTGCTGAGAGACCAGAGTGGAAACGAGCATAGGATGTTACTGGGAGAACGCATTGTGGACGATTTCACAGATCGTTGCTAGGAAAACAGAGAGGGGATTGGTTCGTCGGCCCTGGTGAGTGGGACAGTGTTGCGATGGGATCACGAGCCGTTTCCAACAGAACAGTGTCTGAATGAGCTCACAGGTCGTCGATAGGGGAACACAGTTTGCAGTCTTTTACGAGGGAGACAGTTTGAGGATGGGATTTCATGCTGTTGCATGGGGAACAGAGCGTGGATGGGTTCACAGTCCATGCTGTCCAAACGGCAAGAAAGAGGTCAGAGGACGTTACCATGGGAAAAGTGTGGGGAATGATTCAGAGGCGATTAATGGAACAGAGTGGGCATGGGTTCATGGGCCGTTGCTGGGATGGGTTCACTCTGTTGGGAGGAGAAAAGAATCGTGATGTATCACAAGGCATTGCTGGGAAAGCAGGGTGTGGATGGGCTCAAAATGCATTGCGAGGAGACCTAATGAGCTTACAGGCCACTGTGAGTTAGACAATGTTGGGATCGGGTTACGGGCTGGCACTCGGGAAAGTGTAGATTAGATCACAGTCTGTTGACAGGGGAACAGAATAGGCGCGGAGGCTATTCCCAAGTTAACAGTGCTGGTATGTGTTTCCAGGCTCTTGCTCGGACAAGAGAGTGGGAATGTAGTTACAGGCTATTTCTTGGGAAATAGAATGTGAATGTCTTCACATGTTTGTGCTAGATAAACGGAGTGGGAAAGAATTCACATGTCCTTGCTGGAGTGCGTTGTGGGTATAGATGAACAAGGTGCTGCTAGAACAGTTTTGAGATAACTGAACAGTCGGTTGCCAGGGGAACAGAGTAGGGGTTGAGTCAGAGGCAGTCGCCGGCATAAAAGAATGGTGATGGTGTAACAGTCCATTGTTACAGGAACACAGCAGTGATGGCATTGCTGGTAGAACATAATGTAGATGGATAGAGGGATAGGTATGCAGTACCTTGCTCGGGAAATAGAGTGGGAATTGGATCACAGGCAGTCGTTAGGAGAAAAAAGTAGGAGGGAGTCACTGGCTGTTGATACGCGAACAGATCAGGGACGGATTCATGGACTCTTTCAAGTGTAAAAACAGTGAGCATGTGTTCACAGGCTTTTGTTCGCTTCGAGATTATGGAACGATTCACAGGCATTTTCTCGGGTAATAGCGTGGGAACTGGTTCATTGGTGGTTGCAAGGAGAACAGAGTAGGTGTGGAGCTTTTGCGACGGTTAGAGAGCAGGAATTGATTCACAGTCTCTTGCACGACGAAAAGAGTGATGATTTCTTCAAAGGCCATTGCAAGGAGAACAGAATGGGAACGAGTTCACTGGACATTAGCTGAAAAGAGTTTCGATGTGCTAACATTCTGTTGATAGGGGAACAGAGTTGGGATGAAGCCACAGGCTGTTGCCAGAGTAACAGCAAGGAGATGTGTTCACAGGCCATTTGTGGGGGAAAAGATTGTGGATCGGTTCAAACACTATTGCTTGGGTAGCAGAGTGTGAATGGTTTAACAACTTATTGTGAGGGAAAATAGAGAGAATGGTTTCACAGACTATTGCTAGGGTAAAAAGGGTGGGAAACGGTTCACAGGCTAATGCTAGTTCGACAGAGTAAGAAAGGTTTCACAGTCTATGGATAGATAACCAGAGTGGGAAGGTATTCACAGGCCTTCTCCGTGGCAACAGTGTGGGTCTAGGTTCATAGGCAGTTGCTAGGACAACAGAGTGGGAATGGAGTAATAGGCAAGGGCGAGAAAAAAGCGTGATTCCGGATTAACATGTCGTTACGAGGGCAACAGACCGGGATGGGTTGATAGTACATTGCCGGTAGAGTAGAATAGGCCTGCGTTCTTAGGTTTTGTTTGGAGAAAAGACTGAGGATGGATTCACAGGCCTTTGTCAGGTAAACATTAATGGGAATGGTTTCACAAGCAGTTCCCAAAATAGCAATGTTGGGATAAAACTACATACGTTGCTCATGGAACAGAGTATGGATGCGTTCAAAACCTATTGCTGGGAGAACGGAGTCCGGATTTTCTCCGTGGAGATGGCTAGGTGAACAGAAGGGGATCGGTTGACATTCTTTTGCATGGAGGAGAGAATGAGGATAGGTTCTCAAAACGTTGCAATAGGACGAATGTGGGTATTGAGTCACAGAACATTGACAGGGGATCAATTTTAGTACGGTTAAAAGGCGGTTGCTATGAGAACAGAGTGAGGATGTGTTGTCTGGCTGTTTCCAGATGACCAGAGTTGGGATGGGTTCACAGAACGTTACTCGCCGAAGAGGATGGGGATGCGTTCACAGGTCGTAGTTGGGGAACATAGTGGGAATTGGCTCACTGGCTGTTCCCAGGAAAACAGAGTAGGAGAGGATTGACAGTCTATCGTTACAGTGACAGAGCAGGAACGAATTCACCGTCTCTAGCAAGGAGAAAAGAATGAGGATGTATTCACAGGTTATCACTAGCTCAGAGAGTGGGGATGGGTTCATAAGCAGTTGCTAGTAACAGTGTAGGTATGGAGACACAGGCTGTGCTCTGAGAACAGGGCAGGGATGAATTTACATTCTCTTTCAAAGAGAAAAGAATGAGGATGCGTTCAAAATTCGTTGGTACGGCAAATGAATCGGAATGGCTTCATAGATAATTGCTCAGGAAACATAATAGTGATGAGTCATAGGCTGTTATTGGAAGAACAGATAGGGAATAGTGTCAATGGCAGTCCCTCAGAAACCAGAGTGAAGTTTGGCTCTCAGTTTGTTGCAAGGAGAATTCAGTGACAATGGGGTTGCAGGACTTTGATACGGGAAGAGGCTGGGAATGGGTATATACATCATTGCTCGAGGAAACAATGAGATTAGGTTCACATGCTGTTGTTGCGGAAATGGAGTGGAGATAGTGTCACAGGTCGTTGCCAGGAGAAGAGACTGGGAATGCGTTAAAAAAAATTGTTAGGAGGACAGCATGGGGAAGGGATCATAGGCTGTTACTAGGAGAGCAGAGTTGGGAAGGGTTCGCAGGCGGTTACTCGGAGAACAGAATGAGGAATAGTTCATTATCCGGTTTCGGAGAGCAGATTGACGATTAGTTCACAGGCCATTGCAAGGAATAAAGTTCAGGGATAGGATCACAGTCAGTTCCATCAGAAACAGAGCGGAGCTGGTTGCACACAATAGAGTGGGAATGGATTGACAGACCGTTTCTGGTGAGCATGATGGAAATTGGGTCACAGTGTTTTGATAGAGAAGAGGCAGCATGAGTTCAGAGGCCATTGCTAGAACAGAGTGCGTTTCGTGCCACAGCTCGTTGTGAGGATAACACATGAGAATGGTGTCAGAGATAGTTGATAGGAGAATAAAGTTGGGATGGGTTCAGAGGCTGTTGCGTTTCCAACAGAGTGTCGTTGGGTCACAGGCCATTGCTAAGAGAACAGAGTGGGGATGGGGTCACATGTCGTTTCGTGGGTAAAACAGAGGGGACGGGTTTTAATGCCATTGCTTAGGGAACAGTGTGAGGATGGGGATCACAGGCTGTTTATCAGGAGAACAGATTGGAATGAGTTCAAAGGTCTTTGCTCGGACTTCCCTCAAATAGTGGGTTTGCATGCCATTCTGAATGACGCCAACGGGTTTGTTTTCACAGGCCATTGCGACACGAACAGAGTGGGAATAGTTTCAGAGGCCCTTGCGGGAACAAAGTGGAAATTAGTTTATTTGTCATAGTACGGAGAACAGATGATGCTGTCTTCACAAGCTGTTGCTCGCAGAACTGAGTTGGAATGCAATGGTCGAAGGAACACAGTGGGTATGCCTTCACGGGCCGTTGATAGGTAAAAAAAAATGAATGGGAATGGATTCAGACTGTTGCAGGGAGAAACGACTGGCAATGAGTTCAAACGTTTTATTATGGTGTCGTTCAAATAATCAGTTCATGGGCTGTTGTGACTGGATAACTGTTCGTATACCTGAATTCCTACTGCTTTGATTTCTCAGGACGTTGCTAGAGAAACAGAGGAGGGATATATTCACAGGATGTTGTTCGGGGAACAGATTAATGTTGGGCTCAGAGGTAGTTGGGAGGAAAACAGAGTGGAGTGCTTGCTCAGGACGACGCTACCAGAACAAAGTGGGTATGGTTTCCCAGGCTGTTGCTAGGGAACAGAGTGAAGATGGTTTCAAGTTCTTCCCAGCGGAACAGAATGGCGAAGGGCTGAAAGGATGTTGCTCGAAGAATAGAGTTGGAATGGGTTCACAGACGATTGCTCGTTTAAGAGGGTGAGAATTGGTTCACACGCTGTTGCTGGGGTTGCTAGGGAAAGAGAGTGTGAATGGTCGCACAGGTTGTCGCTACGCATACAGAACTTTATTGCATTCACAGTCCATTGATAGGGGAACAGAGTGTGTATAGGGTCACGGGCAATTGCTAGGGTAACAGATTAGGAATGGGCTCACACACCATTGCCAGCAGTATGCCAGGGTCTGTGACAATATTAGCCATGTCGGTACAGCGATAGAGAAGATTGCATGGGTGCAATTAGTGTGCTGATGTAACACAGAAGAGGCGACGTTGTTGTGTTGCCTCTCCCACCAGTTTTCCTGAACTCCATCGAGCCCTCGCCTACACTTCTACCCGTCTGTCCCCAATCTGACCCAATGTCTCTATCTGCAGTTATGCAGTCTTGTTTGATTGCAACTGGTAGGAGGGCTTACTGTCCTAATAGTGCAATATGAAGGGGAGGTGAAGCCGAATGTGATACGATGAATGAAATACGACCAGAATACAACTCTGTAACACTATGTAATTTTCAATGGGCTCAGCAGTTGAATGTCAGTTTGGATCGATCCTGCACATGGAGGAGGGGAATAGTTTGTCCCTGGTGTGACTGCTCAGTTGGGCGACCAGCTCAGGTGAGGATCTATATTTCTGTCATTACCCTGGTATTTATGCAGGATCTCCATCATTTCAGGATTTTTTTTCATCCGGCTGGATGATCAGATTAATTTTAATCCAATCGACAAAGCAGGCATATTGATTCTCTCAACTTTTATTTGACTCCAACTGAAAGACCTGTCCGCAGTCGTTGCACTGGAATACTCACTGAGGCTGTGTTACTGTTACAGCGCTCTCTACAGTTCACTCGATGACCATATGTGACAAGAACAGGAGGAGGTCTTTGGCCGGTCCATCCTGCTCTGCTATTCATTGGGATCACGGTTGAGTGTTAATTCCATGTGTCTGCTTCCCAGTATTTTTCTTATGACCTTTGGTTTTCGTATTGATCAACGATTTGTCAATGTCAGCCTGAATTATGGCCCTGCAGCTTGGTCCCAAGGGCTTTCAACTTTGAAATGAAATTATTCCTAATCTCTGTTTTAACATCGTCCGCTTTATTCTGAAATTACGATAACAGACCTTGGGGCTCCCATCAGGGTAAGCACCCTCTCAGCTTTTCAAATCTCAAGCTCATTAAGAATCCTACATGTTTCATCACACCTTTGATTGATTAACTCCAATGAGTATGTCAGACACACTCCATCTATGTCGCTAGTTAAAGCTCTTTCTCGTCACTGCACTGCATTAACTCTTATCTTTGTAAATTAACGTATCATGTAAGTCTTAGAGCACAACAGTGGCTTTTGATCAATATGTAGCTGGCTGTTTTATAGAAGAGAATGAATTTTTTAAAAATCGTGTTCCGGTTTGGAACTTCACTGCAGACACTTTATTTCAGACTCGAAAGTGTGACAATGTGCTTAACCAGTGAGGGCATCTTTTACCATTAATCAGATCAGTATCTTTGAACTGTTGCTTGGTAATCTGGAAGAGAATATGATTAAGCAGAAGGAAGGGCTGCAGCCTATTGAACAAGGAAATTCTGGGAAACAAAGTTCCGCCTTTGATATGACAGCATGAAGAGAAGTGAGGAATCCACATGGTTGCTGTGAAAGTGAAATGTAGAGACAGGTAGGGTCTAATTGTCATAGCTTGCTGGGGTGGATGTCGCAGGTGGGTAGGAAGGAAATATCAAGGAGGCTGTGCTATATTGGAGGGTTGTAATTGGGATGAGGTAGATGTAGGGAAGATTGGAAACTAGCGAAGTCAATGTTGATGCTTGGTCTTTGAAATTTCGCAAGGTGGACGATGTGGCGTTCTTCCTGCAATTATTGGTTGGCTTGGATTTGGCGGTTGAGGACGCCGTTTTGCATGACCTTGGGGGAATGCCGAAGAAGTTGATGTAGTCGGGCATAGGGTGGTGGTGTTCCTTGTTAAGTGTTGTACTGGAGATTTTCCCTGAAACTTTCCATGAGTTAGCGTCCTGTCTCCACAATGTGAGAACTACGGATACTATAGATGAAGCTGGTGGATCTGCAGGACCATGTCTGCCCGATGTGAAAAGATACTTTGCGGGCTTTCAAGGAGGTGTAGACCGACATTTTAAACTTCTTGCGGCGGCGAGGGAAAATGCTGTGTGCGCAGGATGGATTGGTGGAGCAAGTGGAGTTCCCGAGGAGGAATTGCATGGAAAAACTCTTTGTGGCGCAGATAAGATTGGACATGATTGTGAGAGCATTGAGCTGGAGTCACTCAGCATTGGAAATGATAAACTATGTCCTCAAAGTATTAGAAATATTTATATCAGGAAACAGATGATTCCAGACATTTACTCTCCGGTCATACATGGCTCGAAATGATTAACTGGGGGCCCAGCTTGTTCAAGGGTGAGCTCTCCTGTGTTCTCAGAGGATTTCAGTCGTTGATGCCCGTGTCCCAAAGTATTTGAAACGTGTTGGCTGATGCGCCAGAGATTTTGAGTGAATTATCAGTGGCCTCAGAGGTCTTGAGTGAATGTATCTGGAGTCTTGGTGATTTCCAGATCATCAAGCAGTTGTCCAAAAGAATTAAGGGAGATTAACTGATGCTCATAGATAATATGACGAGATTAGCATGGGATTGCACGGGTATTGATAGGATCAGCCTGTGTTCCTAGTGAAATCAGAGGTTTAGCATCCGGTCCACGTCGATTCACGTGAATTTTACTGGGTTCTCTGTTGTGTAGAAAAGAAAAGCTCCTCCCTGAGACCAACCGAGAGATTCCCCCGGCTTTAAGTATTTGGAGAGGAAGAGTTGGCTTGGAGTGGACGGTGACCAATTGCCGAGAGTAGCAGAGGATTCAGACAGATCAGTTTCTGGTCCTGGATGGTTCTGCACGATTAGCCTGTGGTCGAATATTATTTGAAAGCCTGGGTTCCCAGAGATAAGAGAAGATAAATCTGGAATCTTGGAAGGTTTCGTTGGATAAGGCTGATGATGGGACGATTGGAGATGATCAGCCTGTGTTCCCAGAAAATTTGAAAGGATTCGGCTAGTGTCCAAGATGTTTGACAGCATTAACATGCTGTCCCAGAAATTTTGGTTGGATTAGACCTTGTCCGCAATTGATTATAGCAAATGAATCTGGGTTTTGAGAGGATTCGATTTAAGCTCCAAAAGATCTGAAATTATTCGACGTTTGTCACAGATGATTCAAGAGGTATGGCTCAGGTCTCACTGCACCCAACCGCACTTGCATGCAGTCCCAGCGGTTTACAGAAGATTTGTTTGGTGTCGCAGAAAAGGCAAATGAATTTTCTGGATACCTTGTGAAGTCAAGACGATTACCCAGGATCTTCGAGGTTTGAGCCAATAATGCTGGTGACCTAAAGAATCCGAGTGTATTATATACGGATCTCAGACAATTTCAGAGTATACCCTCTGGTCAGTGATGGTTTGAAAAGATTAGCTTAGGATCTCAGTCGTTTGTATGGAATTATGAAGACATCTCAGGGTTTTGAGTAAATTACCTTGGACTTCCACAGAATTCGAGATGATTAAGCTATTGTCCATATTTTGTAGATAAAGTCATACTTTATTTGGTGGATGTGATTGACGGCATTTCACGAATGAGAGATGAACTTCGAGGATGTGGGTAAAGGGATTCGCTCCCAACGAATGTTCTAAGAGACAGGAAGGCAACTTAATAGAGTGGGGTCAAAAATAAAAAAAAAATGGCAGGAAGAAGACAGCTGAAGGAGAGGTGAAGAGAAAGGGGTGGCAAAAAAAACTTGACAGACAGTTAGCTAGAGAATGATATGCCGATTATTTTCTGAGGAAATTATACCCTCAGAGCCAATCAGAATGCGTTAAGTATTATGAATTATTGTCTCTTATTAAAATTAAGAAACATTCTATCTAATTTGTCGACAGCAAGCCGGCACTAACAGTGTGGTAATAAACTTGAAATCTGATTTTTTTGACGTGCAATGCTTTCTGAAGAAGGGGAAGCGGCAGTCTTCGCCATGTCTCCTGAAGTTCGGCTAGGGAGACCATCTCAGCCATGAAGTTCAATAATTACAAGAAACACACCGAGAGGTAATTGTTCAAAATGAATCCGAGGAAGATGGTGACGATTTTGCGGTTTTTGAAATTCATTTCTGGCACATCGCTGTGGATTTGGAGTCATAAGGCAGCCAGGCCAGGTGAGGATGGCAACATCCTTCCCGAACGGATATTACTGAAATTGGATGATGCATTCTCCGTATTAGCGGGCGCTGGAATGGTGATCATCATTAAACGCTTAATTCCGGATTTTTATTGAATTAAAATTTCACCATCTAACATGGCGGGTAAGAACCCTGCCCCACAATGACATTACGTGGTTTTCTGGATGAACAATCCAGCAACAATACCAGTCGGCCATTGCCTTGCCATGCTTTCCTTGGGCCTGGAATCTGCTTCCTGAAGGGCCAACAGCAGCAGAACCAAACTTCGTTTTCAATGTTGGGGCATGGTGGGATCGATCATGGGTGGGGTGTATTATGGGTAAAAACTGCAAAAATAGCCGAAATGTGAACTAGTGCTTGAACAATGGGCAAAAAAGGGTGCTGAGGTTTTTGTTTTATCATTGAGCACTTTGGAATATGAAACAATTATTTCAAGTAACAAATGTCTACAATCCTCACAGCCTAATGAAACAGTCTGAAAAATAAATGATTCCTTCCACACTTCACGAATTGATTTTCTGTAAAAGACATTTCCACTGTGGAAATGTAGCAATACCTCCGGAGTCACGTTTATTCGTTGATGAGAGCTCATATTGATATCAACAGCTCATTTTACTTATATGACCTGAAGCAGTTCACCGTATGCTCAATGAATAACTTTGAAATGATTCATGAATTTGTGTAAAAGAGCAGCCCTGAACCCATCATTACATTGCCTTTCTGAGGAGCACATGAGGAGTCGTGGAAAGTATTGTTCTTGGTTCTCGGATTGCTGCTGACAGTAGTGCCCTGTCGACGTACCTTGAAGCTAAGAGGTTTGGACATCACTCAAGAGCCGGTTGAAAGGAATATCGAAAGGACAGTAGGAGCCAAATTTTCTGTTGAACTCGAGTCTCTCACGACATTGGGAGTTAATCGTGTTAATGTAATGTGACTGGGATAAACTTGCAGTAACGTTTCTGAATTTAAAATAAATACACAACGGCTGTTTTGTGCAATTTGTAGATTGTTGCCAAGAAATGCCTAACGACATGTTGATGTAGTGTTGGCAGACAATTTGCCGTGGTTACCTAACCGACCCTATATTTAATAGAAGACTCATGGTAATGTTGGTTGTATGCCAGTGTAATTATCGGTTGTATTTTGTACAAAGTACACTCGATAGCAGTTGTCAATCATTGAACACCATGTAACTGCAAAGCAAAGCCAAAGGCGATGGTACATCGAGCCAAGGATCACTCCGGGATCTGATTTCTTCTGTGTAAACAAGAGTTCAAATCAAGACATCAGTGAGGGCAGACTTCTATACGCCAGCGCACTAACAGAGGGAGAGAGAGAGAGAGAGAGAGAGAGAGAGAGAGCGAACAAAAAGCATTTCTCTTTTTCCAAACTTCACAACTGAAATGCCCCATCCGTGCAGGACATTTCTGAATGGGCCATTGAAAGGATGATGAATATCGTCACTACTGCTCAGTCTTTTCACGTTCATGTGACTACTGCAAGCCTGGTTATGAAAAGGGAATATGTGACACTAACATGCATATCTCCTTGTGTTCATGCACAATTCGAGTTCCACGCATCGACAGCAGAGTAACAAATTGGCCATTGTCGGATGAATTCAAATCCAAACAGGTGTGGGCCGATTCAATAGTATTTTATAAAAGGTGAAATCAACAAAATCTTAAGGGATTTGATTTGCTCCAGCGTCAGCACACAAGTGACAAATTTACTAAAGGTATACGATTTCCACCAACAAGCCAGAATATTGGGGAATATGTTTAAAACTTCGTGAGGCGGCTCAGGTTTGCCAGTGAAATGAGAAAAGACCACGAGACAATATTTTGCGAAAAGTCGCCAAAACTGCCCAATAATATGGCAACAGTTCCTACACATGTACAATTGCAACTTGCCATTTTGTCAGCCACTGGGCTCAAATAATCCATTACAGGTGCGTGATGGAACTCGTTTTTTTCATAATCTGTACCAAATAGTATAAATGTCTCATGGGAAACGTTCATTTTCAGATGATGATGATCATGGTAGCAATAGGGGTCATGATTTTATCGTCTAACATATCATGTTGCCTCCAGAGACGCCGTTTAATATGCTCCCTTCATTATTCCGATATATACATCCCTATTTTAAAAGGGTAAAGGCAGAAGATAATGGAGGTTGTTATTTATTTGCTTTAGTTAGGGGTACCTCACAGCATCTGAATGGTTGGCTATCAAAAGTATTTGGAATAGTACTCTCAACATCAAATTGGACCTTCCGTGAAAATATCAAGGGTCGAAGTGATTTTTCTTTTGGGCAGGGTGGGTTAAGGCAGAGGCGCTGTACGCATGAACTTTACAGTCGTAGAATGCAAAACTGCTGAGGGCAGAATTGAAGATAATGTACTGCGCCAAAGTGACAACTGGTAATCATAAGGCAGTCAACGTTGAGAACAATTGGCGACTTTCAAAAATGGACTTCAAAAAGATCTTGGACAACATAATTACATAAATGTGCTCTATTAGAAATTCGTTATTATCGTCAGCTAGTTTTGTTGATTCTGGAATGAATTGAATAAAATAACATGAGAGAAATGAAGCAACCAAGGACAATTATTGTACTTGATTTCCATCAGTACAAAATATACACATTTTGAAATACTGTTCGCCAACTAATCTTAAGATAACCCAAAGAGTGTAATGTTTTGTTTGAAGTTTCATTATTCACCTAGCCTAAAAAGATATTCTGTCATCATGAAAAGCCCGTGTGTTGTCTGGTATGTTTTGAGAATCCATGGTTTGGTTGATTGAAAGTTCACCAAGCACCCCGCACGGAAAAGATTTAATGCTCTTCATTTACTTTGCCAATTCACTTTAGCAAATTATGTACCTTACGTAAATCTTCCCTCATTATTCTGAACTCTCATATCGATCCAAACTACTCAATATCCCCTCACAAGACAAGTATTTCCTTTGCAGCCAATTTTCTGGTCAGAGTTTGATTTGGTTCCAATGCAATTAAAATATAAACTTCCTCAGGTAAGGGGAGGCAATTCCCTACGCAATATTCTCAAAGTAGTCTCAGCAATGACGTAAAGGGTTGCGACAATGTTACCCGTCCATTATTAAGTTCGGTCAGTCAGCTCGATGGACACTTTGTAAAGCACACAGACGCACACAGCATGGTTTCAACTCCTGCATCGTCTAAGGCTATTAGGAAGCACTCTTCTTCTCAGGCTAAACCAACACCAGTCTTTCCTCTCGAATGAGAGAGCAGTCCTAGGGCCTGGTATGACTGTAGCTACTTTACCTTTACTCCATTCCTTCATTAATCAATTTCAATATTTCACTTAACATCTGTGTGAGACTTTCACCCCACTGTTTGTGGGAAGCATAAAAGTTCAAGGGAGATTATCTTGACAGTGAGAGGGCTCACGCCACAGTTGTGTTTAATTCTGCAACACATTTTACCAAAAATCGCATCTCTTAGAACCCTTTTATTGTTTGCACAATACATGCGAAAAATACGAGAAAATGTTGGATGGGACAGTCTGAAAAAGAGAGAGAGAGAGAGAGAATACGCGATTAAGAGATGAACAGTCAGAGAGAGCAGGAGCAGAAAACACAACGAATCCTGATGGCTTGCCATTGGCTGAGACATCAGTTTGGCCGAAGCTGACAACTGTACAGTTCCGGTCAGAATATGTTGAACTGTTCAGATATATGGAGGTGTTAGTCCACCAGGAATAGAATGTTAATTAGTTATTTGGTTTTGAAACAATGTGTAACGTTCGATTGTGATGGTAAATGTATGTCTCAAAAGCCATTTTATCAGTTTGAAAACTTGCGAATCACAAATCAATGCAAAGTTAAAAGAATGTATGGTCAATGAATCAACTTGAAGATAATTTATTAACTCCCATTCCTTCTCATTTGTAGCGCTTACAATTGCTTATTTTATTGAAACAATTATTTGATCCTTCTGGTTGACAACAGAGTTTGGCAATAGTAAGATAAACTGATTTATTGCTCTTATTTAATAATTGCTTGTGTTTTTACTTCCTCTCATACCATATTTGCAAGCATGCATAACTAGCTGCAGGTTGGTTCACAGTGACTAGCGAGAAACGTGAGTGGAAAACATGTCTTTCCATTTCAGAGCATATGAGAGCAACATATAATCAATATATGGTGCGGTGGATAAATATTGAATTTCCATAGTTATAGTTAAAATTGTTAATCAATTGCAGATCAGAGTTCAGGTGTTTTGATTTTTCAATGAAATGATAACTTGATACTTGTGTTTCCTTATTGAGGTGCAGTCATCTCCAGGGAATGGACTGGAAATTAATGGAGAAAACTTTACATAATTATGATGTGGATACACGTAGTTATCGCAGTAAATTTTGCAATTTGCAGAGTGCTACTGTTTCAATGCAAACCATGATAGATCTTCACTTTGATATCATGAGTGAATCCAGTAAGTGCATCAAGAAATAACAACATAGTATGGAATTAATGTGTTTCTTTACTGAACTCGTGAAGTGCTGAATTTTGGAATCATGGAGAATGGACGCAATACTCCCCTCTTTAGCTCATCTCTGAACTTATTCTGAGATCCCGCATAAATGAACGGATTAACGCTTGAACACAAAAAATGAAGCATGTACGCATTTTCTTCGAGAATAAATGTTGAGTCACTGAAATCAGAATCCGTGAAATAAGTAACCTTTGCAATCCGGACGTAGACTACGGTCATAAAATATAAAATATACAACACTATGAAGCTCGTGGTAATGGCAAAGAGTAAAATAATAGACTTTCTCCGCTTCTCCATCTCTGGATCTTTCTGATTGTCTCCACTTATTTGATTTCGGAGTCTTCTGCGAGCTCGATTTGCCATTATAATATGCCTAACGGTAAGAGCATTGAGCAGTAAAATGACCAAGAATGGCAGGCAAGGACTAAAAATCACGAGGATCAAGTCATATGCAGCCCATGCTAGTGATTTATAAAATATTAATTTGATAACACAAAACCAGGTAACATTGTCGATTATGTACAGAGGCTCAAATATGAAATACCAGAAGATATTCCTTAGGTAACTCAGGGTGCAGACTATTCTTATGATCCACCGGGCTGTTTTATCCGTGCAGTAATTCATTTTCAATTTCTGGCAACAAATGGACACAAATCGATCGAAGGTGAAAGCAACTGTTAACCAGGCAGAACAGTCTATGGATCCACATATTAAAGCAATCCGCAGGCTGCAGATAGGTGTAACGGACATGAAACTGAACGGGAAGTAAATGCCACTAATTCGGTTGAGTCATACAGCAATGATGATGACCAGTAGATCCGTCACTGCCATGGACACCAGGTAGCCAGTGATACAACTGGAGAGACCACACTTTCCTCGAGAAAAGATAAGAATAACTGCAATGTTCGCTGCAAAAAATGACATTCAGATTGAAAGGGGTGTGTGTGCCAAATGGTTAAAACATAGGTTTTGAAGGTGGTTTGCGTGCACAGGTGTATGAACGGGAAAGATAGAGACTGACAAAGAGAGTGAGTATAAAAAAAGAAGCTTCGCTGGCTATCACTAAATGACCAATGGAACAGGAACTGAGTTGGATTTCCAGTTTTGTGACAACACTTGGAGTAGGAAAGTTTTGTTGTCACTTGGTAATTTATATGCCTGGTATAATAATTACATAGCTGAGAAAATCGAAGGGAGAAAACAGTTAATGCAGCAACAATAAATGTCGAAAGTATTCAAAAAAACCTAATGGCCGAAAAATGACCAAATCCAGTGAGAGATGGTGATTTTGTTTTTGGACTCGACCAAACAAATTTCTTGCCTTGAAAAGAAGAGAACTGAAACTTTGCTTGTTATTTTTTTGGAGAAGACTTTGCCTAAGGGACGATTTAGCTCTCAGGACATTTGATTGCAAAAGGAAGGGTTAGAGAAAACGTAGGTCATCAAAAACGACAGATTTCAATTCTCTAATGTTGCTTCTCATTTAGAAAGGAAAACCTATCGAGGTTATGCCATGCAAAACCTCGTCAACGCTTATCTGCATTGATGGTATGAACGATAATTGTCATCGTCATTATAAATGCTGGTTCCTGAAATTATGCCAGATAGAGTCACTTTGATGTCACCCTGTATCTGTTGAAAACAGTGAAGGCACTGGATGGTTATTTTGGAGTACAGAATTTGATTGTTTGTGAAAGACAATTCCTTATTGCAATTAATTGGCCACACCAACCAATTCACTTTTCGTGCAGTCTAAATGTTCACAATTTATTATGTCAATTCTCGCTAATTGTCCTGATACATGCGAATTATAAAAAGAAGACTTTGACGATATGTATCTTTCTCAATTAAAAAAGGCAAGAATAAAGGGAGAGTTCGGGGCATTTTCGGAGAGTAGAACAGGGAAGGACATAATTACACAGCAAACGTTACTGAAGATCAATCCCAGGCAAGTTTTTTTGAGGAAGGGAAAAAAGGAGAACAAGACATTTCAGCGATTGAATGCAAAAACATTTTTTACTCCGTATGGAAGGAAAAATAATCTATTCAATAGCTGCTCTGATTATTGCGCCTATCATTTGTGACGTGTTCTTTCTTTGATTAATGTTCAATTAAATAATTGTTTCGTTATAGTAAATGGATAGTTTTCAACTTCTTGTTTTCACCAGTTATTCGTTGGTTAGGTATTATACTGATAATGTAAACATCAATAAACTACAATAAAAGTTTACAGCTTCAGTCGCAGAAAACAAATAAATACCATTGCAGCATGAGATCATTGCCATACCATCTCTCGAAGAAAACGTGCAACTGACAAAATAGAATAAAATCTCTCTCTTGATGGTTGCGGGCTATGATTTGCAATCACAACAAAATAAAAGAATGTAATAAAATCAGGAATTGCTGGAATCACTCAGCAGTTCTTGCAGCATAGAACACAGAACATAAAATTTGGAGCAGAGCACAGGCCCTTCGGTCCACGATGTTGTGCCGAGCTTTTATATTCATCGGAGTTCAACGTATCGTACACATCCCTCAATCTACTGCCGTTCATGAGGTGGCGCAGCAGTTGCTTTAATAACCTTAATACCACTGACTCTGCGACCACCATGGCAGTTATTTTCACACACCAACTACTCTCCGCACAAAGAATTTAACTCTGACATGTCCACCGTACCTTCCTTCAATCACATTAAAATTATGACCAGTTGTGACAGCTATTTCTGCACTGGGGAAATATATTTGCCTATCTATTCTATCTCTGCCACTCATTGTCTTATACATCTCTAACAAATAATTTCTATACTTTCTTTTTTACCAGTGCGAAAAAAAACCCAGGTCACGCAACCTCGCTTCATCAGCCAAACCCTCCAAACCATGCCTCATCCTGGTAAATCCCTTCTGCAAACTCTCAATATTATTTAAGTTCTTCCTGTAATGGGGCAACGAGAACTGGATGCAATATTCCAGGTGTTCTCTAATCCGGGTTTTGTAGAGCTCCAGCAAAACATCGCGGCTCTGAAGCTCAATCCTCCAGTTAATGAAAGCCAAAACACCATCCGCCTTCCTAACAACCTTATTGACTTGAATGACAAGTCGATTGATCTTCGTACGTGGATCCCAAGATCCCACTATTACTGTACACTGCTACGAATCCTGTCTTTATCCTTGTATTTAACATTCAAATTTGACCTTCTAAAATGAACCTCTTCGCATCTCTTCAGAGTGAACTCCATCTGTCACCTCTGCACAGTTCTGCATTCTGTCAAACACTTACTGTAAGCTGCAGTAGCCCTCGTCACTATCTGCACCACTAGCGACCTATGTGTCATCGGCAAATTTACTTATCAACCCTTCCACTTCCTCCTTCAAGTCAGTCATCAAAATTTCAAAGAGCAGAATCCCATGAACAGACCATTGTGGGACACCACTGGTCCCCGACTTTCAGTGGAATACTTATCATCTAATATCACATACTGTCTTCTTTCTGCCGCCAATACTGCACCCAGACAGGCAACCTTACTTTCTGAATGAGGCCACCTTGTGGAATCTTATCAAAGCCTTACTGATATCTATATATTTCACTCGACCTTCGTCAGCTTGACTCCTCACATTCTCAAGGAACTCAATGAGGCTTGTGAGGAATTACATGCCATTACAAAGCCATGCTGAGCATCTCAAAGCAAACAATGTTTTTTCTCATAGGCAAACATTCTGTCTCCCAGAATTATTTCCAGTAACTTCCTTACCACTTGCATAAAATTGACTTCTCCGTAATTCACAGGGATTTCCAAATTTCTTTTCTTGAGCAGAGGAACAACATTCCCCTCCCTCCACTCAGCCAGCTCTTCCCACGTTGAATGTGAAGATGGTGACCTTATCAGCAAGTGCGCAGCAAACTAATGCCTCACTTCCATAGTAACCTTGGATGTGTCTGTTCCTGCACAGATGATGATGCTTCCCAGAATTTCCAGCACATCCACTTCTTTAAATTAGAGTTGTTCAAGCATATTTACCTGATATACCGTGTTCAAATTATCTCGAGTGAATACAGAGGCAAAAATCACATTTCTGTCCTCTCCTGTCTCTTCTAACTCCAGGCACATGTTCGCTCCACTATCCGTGATTGTCCCGACTGTCTCTCTTAAAATTATTTTACTCCTCATGTACATGGAGAACGCCTTTCGGTTTTCCTTAATCATTCTTGCCTAGGCTTTTTCGTGCCCTGTCCTTGCTCTTCTCAGTCAATTTTAGAGGTCATTCCTGTCTACCTTATGATCGTCTAAATTTGTGTCAGATTCTGCCTTCCTCGACCTTAAGCACACTTCCTTCTTTCTTTTGTAAAGAAGTTCCTGTGCTCTTGTCGTCCAAGGTTCCTTCGTTTTACGATTCCTTGCCTGTCTCAGTGGGACAAATGTATTCAACGCCCGAAACAAATACTCCACAACAGCCTCCACACTTCTTTTGTGCATTTCCAGTCGAACAATTGTTCCCAAATAATTATCCAAAACCATTGTCAAATAGCAATGAAATTTTCCCTCCCCCAATTAAATACTTTCATGTAATGTCGGAACCTATCTCCCTCCTTGGTTGTGGTAAATGCGAGGCAGTTGTGGTTACTGTCATCAAATTCTTTCCCACTGTGAGATCTAACATCTGGCTTGGTTCGTTGTCCAGTACCAAAACTAATATTACCACCCACCACACCCCTTCTCCACGGTGCGCAAAACTACATATTGAGTCAGAAGTACTTCCTGGATACACGTAACACAAATGACAGAATTCAGACAATCTGCGTTAAGGAGGCTCTAATCAATGTTGGGGAACTGAAGATCACTCATAATAACATCTCTGTTGATTTTGCACATTTGCAAGATCTTCTGCCTAATCTATTGTTTCATGATTCTGCTGAAAATGGGGCCGGGGTGTTGGGACGTCCTATACAAAACGCAAAATAAATTGACTGCTACTTACTTTTTAATGATTTCCACACTTACAGATTCAGTAGACAAGCCTTCCTTTGCAATTTTTTTCTGCAGTTGTGATGCACTCTCCAATTAACAATGTTAATCCCCCTTATCTCTTACACCATTACTGTTATTCATAAAATAACGAAACCCTGGAATCTCCAGCAACCACGCCTCCCCCTGTGAAATCCATGTCTCCGTTTTGTCCCCAGCATCGTAATCTCTGGGGAGAGAAAGCAGCGTTAACGTGTTGCGTTCTTCGGAACGAAAAGAATGTTCACTGCATCAAAAATGATGTTAAATGTATGGCGCAAGTACGTGCTTCGGATACAATGGAGAATCAAAGACATTGTAACTTCTCAATGGCACTTTCAAAGAAG
Source organism: Chiloscyllium plagiosum (assembly GCF_037043375.1). Classification (NCBI taxonomy): domain Eukaryota; kingdom Metazoa; phylum Chordata; class Chondrichthyes; order Orectolobiformes; family Hemiscylliidae; genus Chiloscyllium; species Chiloscyllium plagiosum. Next base: position 86,193,989 of record NW_028270152.1, on the reverse strand, counting down.
TGAATCTGTGCCAAAATTGCAGATCTGTTTGTTGAGGTGTTAACATGTGTTTTTAAATTCAAAAATAAGTTTTGTTCAAAGAGATTGAGATTTGTCTTTACAACGAGACATTCTGAAAATAAAAATGGGGAATATTACACTATAGTGAACTCGCAAGATTTAATGCCATTGACGTAAATACACTTTTAGCACTGATCTATCTCACAGTTACTCCATTAAACTGAATTGAATCCCTAACCTGGAATCCCGATAGCTGCAATGACAGGGTAGTAAATGGCAAAGATCAGACCTTTTGGTGTTCCGTGCATTTTTCATGAGGAACACTTTAGCCATTCTGATATGCAAATGAATGACTGTCACATTTATGCATAATGGCAATCTCCCGGGAGATAATTAGCTCATTTGTTCATTTTTAAACTAAAACCCGTGAATTGACACAACCAGGAAAACATAGCAAAATTTTGTTTCTTTTTTCAATGAATATAATTTATTTTTCACGGCACCAAATTCGCGTGTGAAGTGCAATCCAAGAATCGTCAGAATGATAGAAATTAGATTTGCTTCTGCAATGCAAAGGAAAAATAAAATCAATGTTTTCAAAGTTGAAAATGGCAGCAGCACACACATTACTGTAAAGGCTAACAGTAGATTTAGCACATCCTATTACTGACGAGAAATTTGCAGTTCGGCCACAAATACCATCACGTCTTATCAAGTTATCAACACTCACTATTCTTCAACCATGTGATCATAGCTCACGGGGAAATTGGTTCCACATTATTTTGAAACTGTACATTAACTTGCATATAATTATATTTATTCAGTATGGCAGTTCCCGTTGAACACAAATGCGTTCTGCATCCTAAAAGCAGCTTTGTTTCTTTCTCAATGAACCTCAGAACTTCATTTGATGTTGGTCACTGGTATCTCGATATCGATTAAGATTTATGTTATAGTGTCAGTGGCACCTAGGTATATTGAAAACACTATAATGCCGCTACGCTGTGGCGCTACCTTCGATTGCAGAATATCAAAGTATTTTGCGTAAATTGTAAAAAAAAGAATTAATTGATATAAAAATGATATTACTGGAACAGTGTCGACAAATCATACTGCTCTTTCAAGAGACGTTGCTCTCACTGATCGTCCAGTCACCGCCACCTCACATCATCGCTGGAGTCCTTGCCATTTTCTCCTTCTCTGGAGAACGACAGTGACAAGCTGTGTGAGTCTGGCCACATGCTCGACTTGAGCCCATGTTTGGCTGAGTTTCATTCTCAGGGGTTGACTGCTGCCACAAACTTCCGATTTAAAACTGATTGCTTTCACTATCATTGTGTTTCAGTGAATATTGCAGTGTTTATTTCAGCACTTCAGAAATATTGTCTTGGTTTTGAAGAGGTGTATTTAGAAGCTGATGTATTCGTCATGAGCTGGCTTTGAACATTCCATACTGATTTACTGAGATCATGTATACAACATCATCATGACCTTCCAATGTCCTGATTTAAATCCATAAGCTTTTATAAGTTTGCACTTTCATCATTTGTGTTGATCTTGTCTCGTTTATCAGTTTGCAAGTTTGTTCCAGTCCTGAGATAAGTGCAGAATGCATTTATGAGACTATTTGGTTCTCAATATGGAATATGAGTTGGAAGATGAAGAAACTGTTTCAAAGTAATTTGTATGGAGGCAGCAAAGTCTCCAGAGTTAAACATAAGCTTGTGAGGTAAAAAGGAAACACAGATGGAGAGGCCAATCTGCGCTGAGCGTGCAACTCACAAGAATGCCGTTCAACCCATTGCATCACTACCGGTCAAAACAACAACATCTATTTTACTCTCACGTCCAGCACTTGATACACTGCTTTTATTTCACAAAAACAAAGTATATATTTAAGCCTAAGAATATTTATGACTCCTGCACTTATTGGCAATGATTTCCAGATCCCCACTAGTTGCTGGGTGAAAGAAACATTCCTGACATGGCTTCTCATCCTCCTGTCTCCGCCATTAACATAATTGACCACTTCAGTAAGAGGAAAAGTTCGTTCCTTTTTGCAGTGTCTGTGCTACACATACTTTTATGCATCTCAATCACGACTCAATCAATCTCCTCTAATCCACGAAAAATAACACTAATGATTCTATCCTCATAAGTTGAACTGTCAGGTCCTGGCAAAATGCGACAAAATCTCTTAATTACACTTTCCACTGCAATTAAATGCTTCATTTAATACTGCTTGCAGAACAGAAGACAACGCCCTGCTTTATGCAATTCTAGCATAAACTCTCTGGTTGTATTTGATATTCGTCAGCCAATTACTCTCTACTGATTGCTTATATCCCATTAGCGTTCTGCATCACTTTAGCTTCTTCGTCTGATAGCGTAATTGACAGGTGTGAATGCAAACGTAGATTTCTCTGTTCCGGTTTGCTTTAAGAATCAACTGTTGATTGTATCGTCCATCTGCTGTTTTGCCCTGTCCTAGTGCACAACGTTTCATTTATCTGGATCAAATTATATTTTCCATTCTGTAGCCCACATGCGCAAGCCGTCTATATTTTCCTGAAATTGTCAGTTTAACGAAGTATTCCAAAAGTATTCTCTGCCGAAACCAATTGGACAAATAATTCCAATTTTGTGGGACGATTTGAGCCACTGTCTTGTGGCTTGTACCACTCAGCTAGATCTTGGTCTAATTTGAAAAAATTGATTGAATTTCATTGCAAAGAGCTTCTCTGTCAACACCCCATTTGGAACATTATTAAAAGTGTGGTTGATGTCCACGTCATATACGTCAAATACACAGACCTCATCTGCAGCCCGAGGTTGCCACTTAGAAAAATGCCATCAGTTTGGCCACATATGAACTCAAATACCAAAACCAGTCTGAATGGCCTTGCTTAATCTCTGCCTCTCCAGGTCTAGTTAATTCTGACTCATAGAAGTGCTTCCAATTGATTGGTGCCTCAATAAGTTTAGACTGAATGAACTGTATTTTTCTCTTTTAATTATACAGCGAGAGAAAGATAAAAGTTTGAAGTTGTTTAATACCTCCGAAATATCAATTTATTATTATATTATTCATCATGTACAATTCATGCAGTTTATTCAGTTACTCGTTCTGTATTCCAAAATGTCGCCAGGACGAGACGCTATTTTACTGTATCTAGTTGCAATTATCAATACCAAATCAATCTGAATCTCAATCCTCCTTTTAAACGAGATGTCAACTGCAACAGTTTCTTGAGCTGCGAGCATTCATGGCAACTGGATTATCTTTTGATCGCCTTCGTGTCCAAATTTTTCTCATGCTGTAACAATAAAACATTCTCCATGCCTCGTATTGCAGCGTCATCACAAACCGCAACAGCGAAAGAAACTGAGCAGTAAGCAGTCCTTTTCGCAAATAGTTACACTTTTCAAGATTATTCCAGAGTAGTTTTCTTTTTTGCATTTTGCTCTGTAGTAATTCACTTAAGTGGTTTGCTTCTGCAGGAAAGAAAGTGACATACATCGTTTTTTTTCAATATAACAATGAAGTGCAAAGAACAGGAATTGCAGACTGATGTCGAAATTGAATAAATTGAGATAGCTATGGAAGGTTATGTGATGCCTTGCTGTTGCCACAGTGCGCTGTTTGACAGCTCAAACAAGGTGGAGATACATCTATATCAGTTGTTTTCAGCACAGAGAACTTGAAACTGGACTGGATATGCGGGAAGATGATCAATGTCTCAGTAGGAGAGCATTTTGGGCTTCCCAACGATAGCTTGCGACATGTCCTGATGTTCACGAAAGCCTGGAGCCATTTGGTGAGGGTGCTGAATGAAAGGGCCAATCGCATGCAAATTAGACAAGAATTTGGGAATGTTCATTTAAACCAGTACCTTGAGGGCGACTGGACATATGCTAGGTGAGCCATTAGAAGACTAACTGACGAACGTAAAGGGAATAGACTTACTTGCATAACTAAACAATAAGAATGCCAGGATTGATGAACCATGGATGACAAGAGATATTTGAAGCTTCGTCGAAATGAAAATTAAAGTGTACAATAGATCTGGGCGGCCGCAAAGTGAGAAAACCCGTGATGAATATACAGATATGAGTAAGAAAGTTAAATGAGGAATCAGCTCGGCTGAAAATGGACAGAAAATGTCTTTAATGCACAGTGCCATGTGTAACCGCAAACCTTTTAAGCATGCATTAGAAGAAAGAGTGTGGGAAGGGAAAGAGTAGGCCGAGTCAAGGACAAAGGATAGAAGTCATGCACGGAGCCACAGGAAGTGGGAGAGATCCTTATGAGTACTTAGTATCGGTTTTCACACAGGATAATAATATGACTAATGTCGAGGACAAGGAATGCATGAGTGCAAAATCCAGAGAACGTCAGTAGACAGAAGGAGAAAGTTTTAGGAATCCAAAACTGCATTGAGATAGAGAGGACCCCATGGCCAGATGGGATCTATCCCAGGTTACTGCGAGAGTCAAGAGAAGAAATATCTGGGGCATCAGCAGATGTCTTCCCATCCTCTTGAACGGCAGGCAATGTTCCAGCACACAGGAGATTGGCCGATGCTTTTTCTTTTTGTTAAGAATAAAACAGGGATAACCTTGCAAATTAGAGGCAGCCAGTTGAAGGTCAGTAACTGTGCCATAATTTTAAGTTGGAGGCTTATGAAGAGGAGATTTAATTATTTTCTATCTAACTCATGTGTTGTGAGCTCAGGGGTAGACTGCCTGAGTTGCAATGTCCAGGAGGATATTTGAGGTGGCTAACCGACTAACCTTTAAAATAAGTTTTCAATGCGCTTTTGATATATTAATACGTTCACGACTACTGGTCTAATGCTGAACTCTGATATTTTTGTATGTGGTGTAGTTTCATCAGTAGAGTCATGATGGCTCGACATCCCTCTCTTGTATTAAGTATTCTATGATTCTACAGAGATTGTAAACGTGTGTTCTGATTTCAATGTTTCTGGGTTTGACATCCTGGAATGTCCGATATAATTCAGTTTCATTGAAGAAGAATTAAAATACAGGTATCTAGCATGCGATGCAGAATCTACATGCCTCCTCCATGTTATCTGAACAACTTTGTCACATTACTCAAAAAAGTTGATTTGTGCTGACCTTTTCTTTCAATGACACCCCTGACAGGCTGTTATTGGTTTTATTCAATTTGCATACATTAAACATTCATATATCTAATGAGTTTTGGAAGGTGTCACGAGCACCCAAACAACATTTACCCAAATTCTCTTGAAAGACTGGCATACTGAAAGAGATCAAAGGGTGCCTTACTAATTTTAAACGAAGCCTGCAATCGAAATTTTCTTGCCAACTTCCCGTTCTCCAGGCCATCATCAAATGTTTTAACCTGTCACAAGTCCATGAAAACAACTTATTGAATATTTAAGGCCATTACGAATCAATATCCTGCTTGGTCTTTCAACCCCGCTTGGCCAGAAAAAAAGGTTTACTTCATATACATGGAGATCGTTGGATTGTTATGAACGGTGTCACTTCAGTTTGGCTCGTGTACATTAGCTTTGTTATGCATCGCTTTTTGAAACGTGGTTGTCAAATCGAATATTTTTGTATGTCCACTGTTGACAGCACAATTTTATTTGGAAATTGCGTTACAAAATAATTGTGCATTGTATTGGTGTTTCAGATCTGAGCACCTGTGGATATTTCACAGATTCCTTTCAGTGTAGAAATATGGTATTTTTCACAGCAAGTCCACACCTACTCATCGAAGAGTACCCCAGCCAGTTCAATTCCCCTGCCACTGCACTATCACCGGATGGAGGAGCAGTGCTCTGAAAGTTAATGCTTCCAATTAAACTTGTTGGACTAAAACCTGATGTAGTGTGATTTTTGAATTTGTCCTATTACTGTTGATCTACTTTTCTCCTGACTAATACACCTAGCATTTCAAATCCCTGAACACGATTAGCTTTGCGAATTTAACTGAACTGTACATCTTGGGACTGTGGGAAGAAACAGAAACACGTGGAGGAAACCCAAGCAGACAAGAGAAGAATTATGAAACGCCACACAGACAGTCCCCCGAAACTACAATCGAATCCGGGCGTACCAGGAATACTGAGGCAGCAGTGCTGACCATTGAGCTACTGTGCCACCCGAATGATGCTGCATTTTAATCGAGTTACGTGTTCTGCAATAGTGTCGATGGTTCGCATTAATTGCACCTTTTAGCCTTCATATTCCTACACTATAAGGAATCTGTGAAATATCCACAGGTGCTCAGATCTGAAACATTTGAATTACATTAATTTGAATTACATTGGCTTGCATTTGATCTTATTCAATAAACTCCTAAGGCAAATTTGCCATGATTAATGTTTCTGAATTGCTCGCTAGTTTTGCATTTTGAAGAACTTGTATGAAGGCAAATTAGAAAATCATCAGTAAATCTACACTGTAATCATAATCATGACTTTATTGAACAAACTTCAAGTAGCCCTACCACCCCCATGTTCATGTTTATCATTATTCAGAAAAATTGATTCACTACAATTGCCAGAACACGCTGGAAAGGTAATCGCTCTGACTGAGCAGAGGTTATTTCTCAGAACGCCACAGAGACAAAGAAGAGAAACATCGTCAGAGAAATGGAAATTCAAAAAAACTAATATTAACATGCGTCAAAATATGGTAGAGACCTTTCTGTGTCGTAACAACCATTGGAAATATGGATTAAGAGAATATTACGACATTAAAGCGCACGAGCATGGAAACATGCAACAAATGGACAAAACCAGACCCGCCCAGAATATTTTAAGAAGGTTGACTGGATCCTCTGGTTTCTTATTTTAAAGGTAAGTGGGAAGTGCGGTTTTCCATCTGTAATACCACTGGTAAAATAACTCTTTGTTAAGCAGAACAGAACTGTTGTATACACTACCTTTAACACACAAAGGAAAGAAAAATGAATTTAAAATTTCTTTACCATTGGAACTCTTAAAGGAATAATAGCTAAAGTACCTATTCCTAATTAACTGTTGCAGTATGGTAACGTTCCACAAATACCTCCCTGGCAAAAAGACACATTCAGAGACAGAATCTTATGTGCAGTTCTCCAATCCAGGAGGAAAGAAATGACAAGAATCGTTTCAGTCAAAATAACACCGAGGAGACATTCACTGAAGCTTCCAAATATTTCAGGCCCAAAAGCTTCTACAGCTTAAAGTTAAACAAAAATCCTTAGGTGTCCAGTCTGCGTGAGCTGACCATAATCATGCTGCTTCCATTATTCCAGGTTTAAGAAAACAAGGCCACACAAATTGTTTACTTAAGTTGAATTCAGAAGTTCGTTCTGCACCTCTGCCTTCCAACCTCTCATTTCAGATCAACAGGACAAACCATTTCACAACATGCTTTAATATGATAACACAGACACAGTATAGATGAAGAATCTTGAGAAAGGAATGGAGACATTCTTGAAAAAAGGGAGTGAAAAATGCCAAATACGTTATCTGTTTTTGAACTTCATTAATATTAGTAGGCAGTCAATCCAAAGAAGAAACAAGAAAGTAGCAATTTTTAATTCGAGATAAAAACAAATCTCATCGATCCCAAGTATAATCACGTCTAATCTTTACAATGTCACCGAAACATTAGTATTCACTTTAACTAAATTATTATCGTCCAAGTAACGATCGTTCGAAATGTTACAGCATTCAAAAAGTATTGTCGGATCTGAGAGCACAATTACTGGATTGACTTTGAAAGGAACATGAAATAGTTATGCCAGACCCTTCATACTCTGGAAACATGATTTGGGAAAATGGAGAGGTAGCATGACAATGACAACAACATAAACGTTCTGGCCAGCAAACGGGTGACTGCCCTCAAAGAGATGGCACAGCATTAGCAGTTTGCTAAATTTAAATTGAAGCCTAATTAATTTACACTATTCTGGAATTCTTTCGGAATTGTTGGACGTAATCTCTGCATCATTGATGAAAATGTCCCTCCTGAAATTAGGCATTTTGTCATTATTTTAGTTATTCTGGATAGGAAAAAATACTCACACTGAACGTTAATGACTTCAATTGTTCATCTTCATAACCAATATTAATTTTCGTAACTAGACCTTTTTGTGAGTGATTTTTACTTGTTCACACATAATACAATGGGAGTGATTTCGATTCGTCCGTGTGGAAAGTCAGCAGGGAAATATCAACCACGTTAAGCACAGTGAAATTATGTTTAACTGGGCACTATCGTTATGAATAATGTTAATTGTGCTGAATATAACTTGCCATCTCAAACGTTTTGGGGCAATTATCATGTGAAGAAGGTGAGGACTGCAAATGCTGGAGATCAGAGTCAAGATTAGAGTGGTGCTGGAAAAGCACAGCAGGTCAGGCATCATCCGAGGAGCAGGAAAGTGGATGTTTAGGGGAAAGGCCCTTCATCAGCAATGAATGGAATTAATGGAAAGAGCTCTGAGGGGGCTCAGCATGGTAGTAGCTTGTTTGTGGTACTCTGTAGTCTTGCGTCTTTTTCTATTTCCTGAAATTTGTGTAATTCTCATCAGTCATGAATTCTGATTTGTCTTAGAACTGATTCAAATCATTTGATAGACTTTCAACTGTTTCACAACAAGGTATGGTCTCAAACGTAGGTATGTTCCACTAAACTGATGACCCGGAATTCCTAGAAGCACAGATGGGATTTATGCAAATGCGTCCTGTGGAAGTTCTGAAGTTCCTGAAGGAATTGCACAGGAATTTCAGTGTTCGCTGGGCAATTAGTTTCTGCTGGGAAATGCCTGGAATTCTCCACAAGCGAGGAAAATCAGAAATTTAGTAAATAGTTAGCATCGCTTACCTCTTCAGTAGATGTTAAACTCGCCTCACACACGACAAAAAAAAAGAAAAAATCTTTGGATGTCTTACACGCTTCCAAATACAGAGAGGCATCAGTTATGGAATCATAATTGTACATCTTTGAAAAAGAACACTTGCTCCCACTCGCCCAGCCGACCAAGTTTTCCAAACTGATCTCATGTGATTTGTCAGCTTTTGCCCTGGACAAAATCATGTGTACTTTGTAATCATGGTCCCTGACCAGATGCCTTTTCAATGTTATAATTATCCCTGTGTCTCAACCTCCCTCTGTGAGCTCGCTTCGTCTGTTCGCCAATCAGCGCATCCATTGGCTGCAGTTGACTTCTTTCCCGTCTCACCTTAAACTCTGCCTTTTAGTTTTGGAGTCCCTATCCTGGGCAAAATACATCGGATGTTCAACCTATCAATGCTCCTCATGAATTTAGAAAGTGTCTATGGTCATCTTCAGCCTCTGTTACACCAGATTAAAAAACAAGCCTATTTTGCCTCTCCCCAAATCTCAAACCTTAACATCCAAACAATGTGCATACGGTTATTTTTTTCCAAACCATTTCAAGTTAATCATATTATGAGAAACAATTTTCTAAATGTGGCCTTCCCAATCTCCTGTGCAGCCACAACATACAATACAATGACAAAGGAAGGCAAGATTCACAAAAGCCTTCAACACAATCCTTTCTCCCGCTGACTCCATTTTCAGGGAGCTACGCAGTTACACCCCGATATTTCTTGTCCAAAGATACTTCCCATTTCCTATCATTAATTTTTAAGTCCTGTCACTGTTTCGCTTACCAAAGTGCAATACGTCGTATGTGTATGAATTAAATCATAACTGCTACTCCTCGGCCCATTGGCTCATCTGATCAATTTGCCATTTCACACTCAATAAAATCCCCTTGGCTGCCCACTACAACATCAAATTTAGTGTAAGCTGCCGCCTTACTGATCATATTTCGTTCACTCACAACCAAATGATTTATATAAATAAAGAAAAGCAATGAACCAACTCTCATCCTTGTGGCACATCGCTTGTCATACATCTCAAGTTCATTAGGCTTGTTCCAGACAAGACAACCCTATTCACTGTCAATGGATTGATTCCTCCCATGGTACTGAACCAATACGCTTTGCATATTCGGACTAACACCGAAGTGACCAATAACCCCCATCCAATAGCTCCAATGACTTCATTTGTGGGAAGTGCACCCAACCCTAGCTCCTCGAGAACTGTGTGAGGGGACTGAATCTGGAACTGGAAGAATGTTGGAGCATTCAGGAGGCGGTGGTGTCATTGAGAGGAGTTACATGGAGATAGTTAATCCTCAGCCACATGACATAAGCAGTTGGTTCACGTCAGTATTGTGAAATGGAAACAGCACGAAGTGCAGAAATTACCTGTTGTGGTTCACCTTAACAACAAATATACCGTTTTGGATACGGTTGAGGGGGTGACTAGCCAGGGATAAGCACTGGGACACAGGCCACTGGTGCGAGTCTATCCCAAATGCTCAGAAAAGAAGGGAGAAGAGAAGCACAGCTTTATTGGGAATTCCATTGTTAGTGGGGCAGATAGGAGGCTTTGTGGAAACAAGAGAGACTCACAATTGGTGTGTTGTCTCCCAGGTGTCAGGTTCGTGTTGTCTCTGATCGTGTTACAGAATCCTTGAGGGGCGGAGGAGCAGCCCCAAGTCGTGGTCCTCATAGGCCTCAATGACATAGGTAGGAAGAATTCTGTGGATCTAAGGCATAATTTTAGGGCGATCACCTGGAAGCTGACAGCTGGAACAAACAGAGATGTTACTTCTGCTTTGTTGCCCGTGCTACGTGTGGTGAAGCGAGGAACAGGGAGAGAGAGCTGATCTGAACACGTGGCTGCAGGGATGGTGTAGGAGAGAGGATTTTGTATTCTTCTATAATTAGAGGGCTTTCTGGGAAAGGCGGGATCTCTAAAAACAGGAAGGTCTTCAACGGGGGGAGAGAAATTTGCTCATACAATTCGAGTCGGTTGAAACTAAAAGCCAGCGGAATGGGAACCTGATTTGTAGTTCCAGTGTACAGGAAGTTGAGACCAGGAATAGATTTAAAAGATCGCAAGAGCGCACCGTCAATCCGAATATTGGTTTGAAATGTGTGTACTTCAACACCAGGAACATACCGAGTAAGGTGATGAACCTGCAATGTGGATTCGTACCTGGGATTTCGATGTTGTGGCTATTTCATGAAATATGGCCGGAGGAGAGTCACGGATGATTTATTGTAGGTTCTGGCATTGAGATGTTTCAGCAAGAATAGAGAAAATGATTAACGACGCGGGGGTGTTGCATTGTTAATCAAGCGTAATATTACAGAGGCTGAGATAACGTTTCAGGAGACATTCACTGTGGTAAATTGTGCTGCCATTAGAAACAGGAAACGAGAGGCAACTCTGTTGGTAATTTTTTTATAGGTCTCCGAATTGTTCTTGGGACAACGAGGAAATTATATCAAAGGTGATTCTCAGTAGGAGCGAGAGATACAGGGTTGTTGGCATATGGGACATTAACTTACCAAACATTGACTTGGAATTCGACAGTTGACGTAGTTTAGAAAGATCAGTTTTTGTTGAATCTACACGAAGGTTTTCTGATGCAGAATGTGGACAGGCCAACAAAGGGCGGTGCCATGTTGGATTCGGTACGTTGGAATGAACCCGGCCAGGTGTTAGATTTGGTGGTAGTTGAGTACTTTGGCCATAGTGACCATAATTCGGATAGGTTTACAACAGCAAAGGGCAGGGAGAGGTCGATGCGGCAGGGAGAAAGGTATAACAAACACGGGGAAGGCAATTATGATGCGATCAATCTCCTCCCTGGATTCCCAGAAATTCCGAGGACAAAACCCCTCCAGACCCAGGGTCTTAGCTATTTTCAGATCTTCCAAAATTGCTAAAACCTCCCCTTTGTCAGTCACAATCTCATCTAATCTTGTAGCCGGTATCTCCGTATTCTCACTAACATTGCCCTTTTCTAATGTGAACACCGACGCAAAGTATTTATTAAGCACTTCCCCATGTCCTCTGCGTCCACACACAATTTCCCACGACTATGTTTGATTGGCCCTTATCTTATTCTAGTCATTCTTTCATTTCAGATATGCCTATAGAAGGCCTTAGTGTTACCTTTGTTCCCATCCGCCAATAAGTTCTCTTGAATCCTGCTGGATCTTCTTAACGCTTTCTTCAGATTATTTCTCGCTAACCTAAACCCTCAAGCCCCTAAGTGCACCTTTACACCTCGTCCTAACACAAACCTTCCTCTTCCTCTTGATGAGAGCTTTAAATTCTTTGAGACAGGATTTAAAATAATCTAGAAAGGAATTATTTGATTGGGAGCAGTCAACGCGGTTTTGTGAATATTAGGTTGTGCCACACTAACCTTATTCTGTTCTTCGGGAAGGTGACAACACTGGCAGATGAAGGTAATGCAGTTAATGTGTTGTACATGGACTTCAGTCGGGCGATTGATAACGTTCCACACGGCATGCTACGACACAAGAAATGGAGTTTCGAAGGTGAAGGTGATTCAGCGGTTTGGATAAAAAAGTAGCGAATTGAAAAAAGACAGATGTGGTAGTTGATGGGTAATGTTCATCCTGGAGCTCAGTTACCCGTGAGGCGACGCAAGGATCTGTTTTCGGGCCTCTGCTGATTGCCATTTTTAAAGAATGAACTGGCAGTCGGGTTAGGAAAATCGGTTCATAAATTTTAAAATGATACTAAGGTACGCAGAGTTGTGGATAGTACCAAATGATGTGGAGACATAGTTAAGATGCAGAGCTGGGCTGAGAAGTGTGAAACGGAACTTAATGTGGAAAAAGTGTACGGTAGTTCACTTCGGAAGATGTAATAGGACTACAAACTAATGAGCTAATGGTAAAATTTTTGGCAGTGTAGATGAACAGAGAGATCTCGGTGTCCAGGTGCATAGATCTCTGGAAGTTGCCTCCCAGAGTGATAGGGTTGATAAGAAGACCTGCGGTACGTTGACGTTTATTGGGAGGGGGATTTCGTTTTGGAACCACTTGGTCATGCTTCAGCTGTAGAAGACGCTGGGATGGTCACAACTGGAGGACTGCGTGCAGTTCTGGTCACCGCATCATAAGAAGAATGTTGAAGCATTGGAAAGGGTTCAGAGGAGATTTAGTAAGATGCTGCCTGGTATAGAAGGAAGGTCTTACGAGGAAAGGCTGAGGGAGCTCAGGCTGTTTTCGTTTGAGAAAAGAAGGTTGAGAGGTGACTCAATCGAGAAGTATGGTTTAATCAGAGGGTTAGATAGGTTGGACAATGAGAGCCTTTTTCCTCGGATGGTAAAGGCTCACACGAGGGACATAGTTTTAAGTTGATAGATTTAGGACAGATATCAGGTGCAGTTTCTTTACTCAGAGCGTAATATGGACGTGGCACTTCCTGGCTGCAACTATATAAACTCGCCGACTTTAAGGGCGTTTAAGTGTGAATTGGACATACATATGGATAACCATGTAGGTGAGAGGGGAATCAAATGAATGTTGCAGGTTGACACAACATCGACGGCGGAAGGACCTGTACCATACTATAATGTTCTTTGTGATATGTAAGCCAATCCAGATTCAGCAATGCAGCTCTTAACAGCTTGCCTTGTCTTGTTGCGCCCTGACATCCAACAGCTATGTTTCACTACATAGCTGGAACTGTATATGCTTTGGAAGTTACAGTGCACTTACATTCCACATATTTGAAATGTCACCTCACGTTATACACTACTCAGGGGACACCATAGTTATACAACATTCTTGGTCTTATCAGCTGTAACTGGTCCCCTCCCTAAAACATAACTTCACTCTTACCAGGTCCATCGAACATCTAAATTTCATAGTCACTATCAAAAGTGGCTGTTTGAAATTTTGGACTTGTAAATTATAGGAACAAGCAACACGCTGGAGAATAGTGCCAGACAACGCTGCAGGGCAAGGAAACTGTCGGGTGAATGCATAATCCATGTTTCAGAAGGAGACTTGATCATAACCTCCTGTTGGAAAGGAGCAGTGATTTAGTAGCTGAGAAAATAAGTAGTAATGTAGCAACCTGTAATCGATAGCCTATCCTTATAAAGTGTTTTACCTTCTTGATATGCAATGGACCATGGACCATTAGTGCAAAGAATGGACATCCATTTGTAAAATGCATAATCTTACACGTCAGCCTATATCCAGCCAGCATTATCCTGCTTTGAAATTGCTCAAGCTGATAGATGACAAAAGAGTTAAGTTTGATGCATTTAGGTTATATAATGTCTTTGTCCATTATTGTGAGACAGAAGGCAGAAGTGTAGAATCTTTCATTATACAACGTGAAAGTTTGACTAAACGAAAGGAAAAAAATAGATGTCTATCTTATCTTTGTGATATTTACTGGTCTATACGGTCTGTAATTTTTCATGAATTGCTCAGAGAAAGTGAGAAATGCAGATGCTGGATATCAGAGTCAAAACAGCTTGGCGCTGAGAATGCACAACTACCTTTCAGTAGGCATTTCTGATAAAGCGCCTATGCCCGGAACTTCGTTCCTCCTTCTTTTTGGATGCTGTCTAACCAGCTGTGCTTTTCCAGCGACACCTTTTTTTGATTTCATAAACTGCTAACTAACATTGCACGGTTATGTTTTATTCAATCTTCTAGATATATATGTTGCATATTTTCAAGAAGTGGCAAAGATGTTGTTTGTCTACACTAACGCTATAATATTTGTATAAGCACAGTGCAGCAAAAGGTATTGAATTTGAGTTGGTGAAATATTTCACAATAAAAGCAGCAGTCTAATTTGTTTTCCAGTTTATGTGGAGAAGTCAGGCAATGATGCACTTCGCGACTGTAATAAGCTAAAGAGATCATACGTGCATTTATGGCATAACTATCAGGTGGCCAGGTCATGGTTCTACTGACTGACCTGTCAGACCTTTGGAAACTGTTTAACTTTCCGTTTACAATACACAACTACTCGTCTGTTAGCAACCCGAATTATGCCCGATTTCGGTTATTCTGCTCAGTTTCTGGCGTCAGTATTCCAGTATTAACATTGGATATATCTACTCCGGCCCTGGGGACTTATCTATCTTGATGCATTCCAGACTTTCCCGCACATCCACTTTCTTAATATCAATCTGTTCAAACTAATAACCTGACCCACGATGCTCTCACTATCAAATAGCTCAATTTCTGTGGTGAATACTGAAGGAAAAAAGTTTTCAAAATGCTTCTCATACCTCTTCAGACTCCATGCACAAATTTTATCCACTATCTCTGATCAGCCCAACACTCACTCTGATTATTCTCTAATTTCTCACATAAGAGTAGAACGCCTTTGAGTTTTCTCAAATACTGCCCACAAAAAGCTTTTTCGTGCCAATTCCTTGCTCTAATCGTTCGATTTTTGAGATCGTTCCTAGCGACCCTTTAATCCTCTGACGCTTTCACAGTTCTTTCCTCCCTCAATCTTACGTGATCTTCCTTCTCCCTCATTATATCCTCCTCTGCCTTGTCATACAAGGTTCCCTCTCCTTTCCATTACTTGCCTGTCTCTGTGGGACAAAGTCATCCAACGCTTGTAACAAGTGCTCCTTCAACAGCCATCACACTTCTGCTATGCATTCCCAGGAAGCAGTTGTGCCCAAGTTTAGACTGCACTACTGCTGTCTACGAGCAGTATAATTCCCCTCCACTAATTAAATACTTTCTCATACTGTGTGCTTCTATACCTCTTCAAGGTTGTGTTAAACGTTAGCACTTCTACTCGCTATCGCCGAAATGCTCATTCTCCAAGAGATCCGACACTGAGCTTGGCTCGTTGCCTACCACCAAATCCAATATGGCCGCCGCCCAGTCAGCTTGTCCACGTATTGAGTCAGGAATCCTTCCTTGACACACTTATCAAAATCGGTTCAAACCAAACCGCATGCAGCAAGGAAGTTCCAATTAATATTGGTGAATTTGAAGTGACATTTAACAATGATTCTGTTGTACCAACTCCTTTCCAAGATTTTCTGTCCAAGCGGTTCTGCTGTCCCTCTTCTCCTATTGAAAGGTCTGTGGAAAACACCCAATAAAGTGAATGCTCCTTTCCTGTTATCTTTCTAGCTTTCTTCTGTGGTGACTCAGTAGACAAACCCTCCTCGACAACTTCCTTTTCTGCAGCTGTGATGCATTCTGTAATTAGCAATGCTACTCCCTCTCCTTTTTTACGTAATTATCTTTTTGTCATCTAAACAGGCACACCTCAACGCATCCCTGTCCCCTGTCCACTGCGGATACTTCCTGACAGTCTTTCTGCATTCTATTTCTGCCCATTGAAAATCTACAACCTCCTCTGATCTATACCTATAGTTCCTATCCCCCTGTCAAACTAGTTTAAACACTTCCGTAGTGGTCCAGAAAATCTCCCTCCGAGGATATTGGTTCCCCTCCAGGTTAAGTGCAACCTATTCTTCGTGATTAGGTCCCATGTTTTCCAGAGGTAAGCCAGTCATATACATATTTGAAACCCTCCATCCTGAACCAGACCAGACCTGTAGGTTCGTGGTTAGCAGCACTCCCTCTCCGTTCTTCGCCTAACTAGCACTTGTTCTGTTCGTAATCCTGAAATTACTACTCTGCTCGACCTGCTTTATACTTTACAATCTAATTCCCTGAAATCATATTTTAGATCCACATCCATTTTGCCAAAGGTGTAAGTGGTGCCAATGTGCTCCATGACTTTAGGCTGTTCATTCTCCAACTTCAGAATCTTGTAGTCTCTGTCAGAGTAAATCCGGAACCTGGCATCTCTCAGGCAACATGCCTGCAGGGATCCCACTCACAAACTGTAAAGCTCCTGCCCGTTATTCCGACAATTGTGTCTCCTATCACGATGTGGTGAAAGGGTTAAAATTGTGTCCCAATACATGTGTGAATCTAACCGAAAATGGAAGGTGTCGCTTAGTCCTGTGTGAATCTTGTTTTACACCTTCCCGTGTGAATCTTCTTATCTGTATGTAACCAGAATGGAATGTGTTTTTTAGCCTTGCTCTGCTGTTCACATGAATGTTTATATCTGGAAAAGGGTATATCAGCTGGAGAAGTCTCCAGTTCGGTAGAGTCTGCTCCGGGGTTACGTTTAACCGCCGAGCTTGGGTTGTTGGCAACCGCTCTACGAGAACTGACGGCTCCCAGTTTTGGTAACATGTAGAGTGAGTATAAGCCAGACCCGTTGTAAGTACGAGACTGGTTGTGGGGACACTGCGGGGAATAAAACTATATTCTAGCAGACTCGCCTCTTGGCTGTTTGTTCTGTGTCAGACTACTTTCCTGCGAGCCTGGTCCTTGACCTTGAGAATTTTTTAAAACATTTTGGCGTAGCCGGCAGGATCAATCGCAATTGAGGAAAGATTTTGATACAGAACAATGTTTTGGAAAAAGGCTAAGAAACCAGAGGAACAAACTGTGGAGGTCCTGACCGTCCCGGGATGGCATGGGCCGTGGCATGGCGTGGCAGTTTGTTTGAGAAATGGTGGGGGGCGACCGGAGGACTGGGAGGCCGAGGGCGTAGGAACCCCAGGGTCGCTGCTGTCCACCCTTGAGAGGATCCCAGTCCTGCCGAAGAACCCATTGCCTGGGGTACAGCGGAGGATGTGGGCCTGTGCGGCGGCTTGTAGACAACAGTCAGACAAGCGCCAAAAAGCTGAAGCAGAATTAGCCCTCCTGAAACATGAGCAGGGACTCAGTTCGGGAGATGCCTCTATGTTGAGGCAGGAAATTATGAAGTTAAAAGCTGAATTGACAGCATTAACTGAACTAGCAGGACGAACTATTATGTATTTGTCTGCTAAGAAACGGAAAGAGAAAAGGAAGGTCCCTCGAACCCCGGACCCGGTACAAGTACGGGCGTTTGTAGCCCAGTTAAATAACGGGGATCGGTGGGATATCGATCATTGGGATGGGAACATTTGGGGAGATTTAGATGATCAGTACGAAGAGGACCCACCCGTACTCCAAGCTAAACCAGTGGTTAGGAGAAAGCAGGTTCAGAGACGTCTCCCAGTGCAACGGGAGGTAATGTTAGATGAGAAAGGAAACCCTATACGGAATGAACAAGGGGAGGCAATTATGCATGAATTACCGCGGGCTCAGCCTCCCGCAGAATTCTCTGAATTAACGGAAGACTTCACTACCGATGAGGTGCTGTTTATCACCCAGAAAACCCGACGTAATCCTGGGGAGCCGTTAGAGCTATGGCTAATTCGGCTCCTCGAGGAAGGGGGGCAACAAGTGCAGGTAGACTATCAGGATGCTCCCAAGTTTGGTGGATTAGCAAAGGATGCTGCCATAGACCTGGGGTACCGCAACCAAGCCAAGGATATGGTAATAGATCGCAGTATGGGGACCCTATTTGGGATGTATGCCAGGGCAGTGGCCGAACAGTATCCTTTCCCGTCCGATTGGCCCCCCTTGGAAGGAACTTGGACAACGATTAAGGAAGGGGTTCAGAGGCTAACCCGTTTGTGTGTGCGGGATGCCCTGTTGCTGGGAGTGCTGGACGAGGTAGATAACACAAATGTTAGTAGACAGACTAGAGACCATCTAGTGAAGACTGCCCCCCCCATTATAAACCACTGTTATTAACCATAATGTTGAGTGGACGGGGAGAAACCCTAGGAGATTCCCGTAGTATGATGAGGGAGATGGGTGGTTTGGGGGATTGGGGACCCACAACCCGTGCTTCTCAGGGGGGCACGGAGGGGCGTCGCCCTGAGGCTCGAGCAGGGGGAAAAGTAAACCCTAATCAAGGAAGTAACCAAGGCCCCTCACGGCGTGCTTTGTGGCAAGCTTTGATACGGGCGCAGGTCCCAGCATCGGAGATTGATGGCCTACCTACACCGGAATTAAAAGACTTATGCAGACGAAAGGGACTGAAGGTGTCCCGGGTAGAGACGGAGTCCCGACCCACTATGGAAGACCTAGTGGAATTACTAACACAAAAATGTCAGACACGGGGTCCGGTTGTTAATGAGCCTCGAAGGGGTAGAACTTCCACTTCCCAGCGGTGGGAATCCTCGGAGGACGAGGAGGAGGAGGAGGTACGGCCTCCCCTCCGAGAGTGTTATAAAGTGGATAGGCGTGGCCGGAAACCTAGTAAGAAAGGCAAGAACAAAGAAGGACGAGGCAAACGTCTTTACCCAGTGCTGTCTGGGGAAGATGAATGGGAGGAACAATAGGAATCGGGCCAAGCCCCAAGGGTTTGCCCACGAACGAGCCAATGGTCAGCAGACGACATTCGACCTCATGTATCATTGACTATCTATTGGCGCAAATCCGTCCAAACCGTTATGGCTCTAGTGGACACAGGGGCGGAGGCCACCTTAATCTATGGGACGCCCCATAAGTTTAAAGGAACCCCAGTCACGCTGGTTGGGCTGGGAGGTAATCTGATTGAAGGAAGAACAGTACAATTGCCCCTAAAGATAGGTACAATGCCCATTAAAACTTATTCAATTATCATTACACCGGTTAGAGAATGGATCCTGGGAATGGACATTCTGGCCGGTTTAACACTTCACCTCCAACAGGGGAAGTTTGAATTTGGAATCACGAAAATGGCTTTGCGCTGTAGGACGGTGTTAGTGGGAAAGGTTAAGATGGACCCCTTCCCCATCCCGATCGCCGATCGCGTAATAAGTCTTAGACAGTATAGGATTCCCGGCGGACATAAAGAAATATCCGCCACAATTAAGGATTATTTGGAAGCGGGAGTGCTTAGGACATGCACCACGGCGTGGAATAACCCCTTATGGCCCGTACATAAAGCCGATGGGTCATGGCGGATGACGGTAGATTATCGGCAACTAAACCGTCACACTCCGGCCTTGACGGCAGCGGTCCCGGATGCCGTCACTATTATAGGACGAATCCAACATCATCCAGGGGTGTGGTACGGAGTAATTGATTTGGCCAATGCCTTCTTCACAATTCCTATTCCCGAAGATAGGCAGGAACAGTTCGCATTCACTTGGGAGGGTAGACAATTCACGTTCACACGACTGCCCCAAGGATATCTGCATAGCCCTACTATCTGCCACCGGATAGTTGCAGAACACTTGGCTGCCTTTAAAGTGCCTGACGAAGTGATGATCTCGCACTATATTGACGATATGATGATACAGGGGACAAGTCAGAAGCAGGTTCAGGAATTGCTGGACCAACTGGTTCAACATATGCGAGGATATGGGTGGGAGATCAACCCAGCCAAAATCCAGGGTCCCTCACAAACGGTAAAATTCTTAGGAATCGTGTGGAACAAGGGGGAAAGGGAAATCACTGCGAAAGCTAAAAATAAGATTCAGGTCTTTGCCGTCCCTCACACCCAGAAGGACGTGCAGCAATTTATTGGGTTATTCGGATTCTGGAGACAGCATATTCCCCATTTAGGACAAATTTTAAAACCTTTGTATCGAGTTACGAGGAAAAAGGCAGCGTTCGAATGGACGGAGGTCCATCAAACTGCATTTGAAATGGCCAAGCAAGCAATACAGCAAGCTGTGTCCTTGGGAAAGATACAGTCAGGACCTGTAGAACTGCAAGTCTCAGCACAGGGGGATTATGCCAATTGGAGCTTATGGCAAAAACAGGAAAGGACCCGTAAGCCACTGGGATTTTGGTCCCGAAAATTACCCCCGGCAGGGGAACGGTATACCCCCTTTGAGAAACAGTTATTAGCATGCTACTGGGGCTTGGTGGAAACCGAAGCCCTGACCATTGGACATGAAGTGATCATGAGAACAGCTATCCCTATTCTTCCGTGGGTACTTAGTGACCCCACTACCCACCGAATAGGAACTGCCCAAGAGAGCAGCATCATTAAATGGAAATGGTATGTGTCGGAGAGAGTGCGGACTGGACAGAAAGGAGTGTCAGTCCTACATGAGCAAGTGGCGGAGGCCCCTGAGGAAGGGGAAAAGCGGTTTGAGGTGATTGAATACAAGGAATCACCCGTTAAGATGGGAAAACGGTATGATGAACTGATCCCGGATGAACAAGCCACGGCTTGGTTCGTAGATGGGTCAGCCCAATGGAAAGCGGGACAGCGTAGATGGAAAGCTGCCGCCTTTAACCCAAAACAAGGTACTACCCTAGAAGAATTAGGGGAGGGAAAAAGTAGTCAGTGGGCAGAATTAAAAGCAGTGCATATGGTAGTCATGCAAGCAGGGGTCATGGGAGTTTGTTTGTTCTCTGACTCGTGGTCAGTGGTTAACGGCATGACACAATGGATGCCAACTTGGCAGGCCAATCAGTGGATGATCCAGAATAGGGAAGTATGGGGTAAACAGTTATGGGAGGATATATGGGAGAAAGCTCAATACCTGGTCATATACATCACCCACGTAGATGCCCATACCTCTCGAAATGATGTGGAAGCTCTACATAACCGATATGTGGATGGTATCGTCCGAACCATGATGGTGCAAAGGGGCACCTCAGTGGACCTAGCTAGATGGGCACACCTTAAGGCTGGGCACTGGGGAGTGCAAGGAACCTTGCACTGGGCTCGAGACCGAGGAATAGATCTTATGGTAGATGATGTTAAGACTGCAGTAAACCAGTGTGAGCAGTGTCAACATCAGCGGCAGGGAGTGCCCCAACACATGATGGGACATATCCATCGGGGGGATGGTCCGGGACAGAGCTGGCAAATGGACTTTGTGGGTCCCTTACCCTCCTCACAAGGATGTAACCACATATGTACAGCTGTGGACACTATGTCTGGGGTTTTGGTAGCCCATCCCTGTCGTCACAACAATCAACAGGCTACCTTGCGATGTTTAGATTTGATTGAACAATTCTATGGATTGCCCATACAGGTCCAGAGTGACAATGGCTCCCATTTCACAGGAAGGGCGGTAAAGCAGTGGTGTCACGATAACCACGTGGAATGGGTTTATCATGTACCCTATCACCCACAAGCTGCGGGACTTATAGAACGAATGAATGGGCTTCTGAAGTCCTCACTACGAAAAGCAGGAGGTTGCAATGACTTAACGGGTTGGAGGAAGCAACTAATTCGGGTGGTGAAACAAATTAATAACCGCCCATTAGGAAATGGGGTAACACCCTTGAATAGGATGATACGAGTATGTGATACCCCAAAGACTCAGCCTATTAAAATGTGGAAGTTCGCTGAGGAAGCTGATATTCCCGTAAGGGCCACGCCGGCTTCGGCTGGACTGGACCTACGAGCACTAACTGCCCAGACTTTGATCCAACAGAAACCTACGGTGATTAAGACCGGGTTAGGGTTGATTTGTCCCCCTGGAACGTATGGGCATATCCTCCCGCGGTCGGGACTGTCACTAAAGGGGATTGATGTGATGGCAGGCGTAATTGACGCAGACTACCAAGGGGAGTTGGGGGTGATCCTGGTCAACATCACCGCTGAACCTTACGTGATACAGAAGGGGGACAGAATAGCGCAATTGGTCATTAAGCCATGTAACCTTACAACGGTGGAAGAGATGGGAGCTCCCGTTACGGTTACTGAGCGTGGGACGGGGGGATTTGGGTCTACTGACACTAAGGGGGCCAAGGTATGGGTGCGCCAGACGACCGGCCCCCCCAGGCCGGCCGAAATCATAGCACAGGGGAAGGACAGTCTGGTCACCATTATGTACCCCGGAGACCCGACCTGGGCAAACGTCCCGGCGAACCAGTGCTACTTACGTGAGACCTAAATAATGTTGTAATTGCTATGCACCCGCAGGCTGACCCTCCGCCTTGAACATGGGGTGGTCATGGGGATTGCGACTCCTATTGCCGATGTTCGCGATCGGATGGCCACTCCAGGGCATCGGTATCACGGCCTGGACGCTGGTACCGGTCGCCCGCCATGAGGTGCGGTGGGAGGCCAGTAGCCAGCGACGGACGGAGGACAATTTTACATGTGAACCCGGTCAGCAGTGCGTTGTTCTGACTCTCACCAGCGACTGTCAATTGTACACGTGTGCACAGTGCTACATGCGCCGGGATGGGGAAAAATATGACATATCGCTCATACCGCCTAATTGCACCCTGGTGGTAAATGCCCAAGTCAAGACGTGTTTGTGGGACCGACGCACCCAGACATGCGGGACAACGGGGACTCATTGGAGCGTCACAGCTCAGGGGGAAGATCTGTGGCTGCGCAATGCCACCGATATTCGGAATCGTCATCGATTCATGTGGTTAATAATGGTACTACCCTCGACGAACGCCCCGTCTGAGGCGTTATTAAACCCCACGCGGGGCGGGCCAGCACCGAAGAGGGGTGCCACGGGGGGCGTGCGGTCGCATCGAACACAGTTGGCCCCTATTATGTCAACTTGTCAACAGATGGCCCGGGCGGTACTGCACACTGATGTTCATTGGCGGGTACAGTTGCCCCTCATACCCGAGTGTCATACCAAGAGGCGGCGACGAGCGTGGTACGACACCCTGCTGGGAGGCGCAGGAACTGTTATGGGTATCTCGAATGCCATTGACTCTGAGGTAACCCGTACTAAATTATCTAACACGGGACAGGCCAC
The DNA here is from genome assembly GCF_037043375.1 of Chiloscyllium plagiosum. NCBI lineage: Eukaryota > Metazoa > Chordata > Chondrichthyes > Orectolobiformes > Hemiscylliidae > Chiloscyllium > Chiloscyllium plagiosum. The sequence continues at coordinate 86,170,495 of NW_028270152.1, read as the reverse complement.
CTCACAAGGACTACATACTATTGGAAGGTGGATGCCATCCGTAATGATGACTCAAGGAGAGACAGCTGAATTAATGATACGATCTCTGCAATGGGAACTGGATGTCTGGGGCGCCACTCAGGAACTGTTTGAGAACATTACGGCTCAGTTAAATTGGACTGCCTGTCATATTCAAATGTTGCATGCTCAAATACAGAAAGAACGCTTTTTGCGTGTGGTAACATCCCCCAATGTACAGGCGTGGAGGGGACTATGGAATGTATCTGAGAAATTGTGGATGATAACCCATCCAGAACGAACATGGTGTAACGCAACTATGTGTAACGGATACTGTGTTACCATGAATGTAACCCACACTGTTACGGTCTGTCGATATTATGTATTACCAGTGATTACATCTTCTGGATATTATTTTCTGAAGACAAGGGGACAGTGGTTTAGCCCAGATACCAATATTACCTATGATCTGTCCGCTTGTGAACAGACTGATCAGGGGAAAACTTGCCTACTGATGGACAGGTATCGGGACCCTTGCTTGACTAAGGGAACGGCCCTGTGCGAATGGACTGTTGAGACTCCAAGGGACATGATGTGGCAGATTGGGCCACACACGCTCTGTGTGGCTACCAATAATCCACATCCTATGCTTCCCTCAGCACCGTTCTCGGGATGCCTCTCAAATGTCTATCAGTGGCACTGGCAGAATCACACCTATTTGTTGACCACTTATAGCAGTGCTCGCCACTTTACCAAGGTGCAGTGGAAAGTGCTGAGGAATCCTTGGAACATTTCCCTGGATCGGTTTAAGCGGGCATTGGACCGATCCGAGGAGCTTAAGCAGATATTACGAAAGCATCAAACCAATGTCACCAAGGTTACGGTGTCTACCTTTATACATGGACAGGAGGTAGTACATGCTGCCCGTGTAGTGGACGTGGAGTCAGCTCATCATTGGTGGGACATATTGAGTGGTATGTCCTCCACTGCGGGGACATTCCTGTTCCCACCCTTGTCGATCCTGGTAGCGGTCCTGGTGATTTTAACATGCTGTAATGTCCTGACTTGCTTGTATATTTGGCGTGTACGTAGGCGCTTGTTAGAAAGAATACATATGGGCATAATGTAACACATGTATTGGGTCAAGCAGTGGAATGTGGTGTAAAATTATGTCCCAATACATGTGTGAATCATTATGCAACACATGTATTGGGCCAAGCAGTGGAATGTGGTGAAAGGGTTAAAATTGTGTCCCAATACATGTGTGAATCTAACCGAAAATGGAAGGTGTCGCTTAGTCCCGTGTGAATCTTGTTATACACCTTCCCGTGTGAATCTTCTTATCTGTATGTAACCAGAATGGAATGTGTTTTTTAGCCTTGCTCTGCTGTTCACATGAATGTTTATATCTGGAAAAGGGTATATCAGCTGGAGAAGTCTCCAGTTCGGTAGAGTCTGCTCCGGGGTTACGTTTAACCGCCGAGCTTGGGTTGTTGGCAACCGCTCTACGAGAACTGACGGCTCCCAGTTTTGGTAACATGTAGAGTGAGTATAAGCCAGACCCGTTGTAAGTACGAGACTGGTTGTGGGGACACTGCGGGGAATAAAACTATATTCTAGCAGACTCGCCTCTTGGCTGTTTGTTCTGTGTCAGACTACTTTCCTGCGAGCCTGGTCCTTGACCTTGAGAATTTTTTAAAACACACGAGAGTTGGGCTGTTCTCCCTCCTTCCTTTCTGAGCCACGGAGCCAGGCTCTGTGCTAGAGATATGGCCACTATGGTTTTCCCTTGGTCGGTAGTCCAACCCAATATTATCCAAAATGTTGTCCGTATTATTGAGGGGAACGGTCAACGGTGATCAGTACACATTCTGCGTCTTACTTTTCCATTATATCTGAAAATTTTCAAATTATACATAAACCCCTACGAGGATCTTGTGAAATTGACAAAGACTGGTCCATTTTTACGCTATTGTGCGAAGTCAAATTGACCGCACAATGCAAAATTGACACCCTGTACAGCTGTGTCAAACCCTCTTCCCCGAGTTTCAGTTATATTCAGTTCTTATTGTATTACAGGAGATGGACATTAAATATGGAACAGTAGAGTTTTGGTTACAGTTCAAAGAAACAATGCTGCTTGGCCGGCAGTATTGGTAGTTTAACAATCGCAACGAGTTTAGATAATCGGTCCTCGTTGTTAGCATCCGAGCTGCAAGAGTTTCATAGGGCAGTGAGCATTCATATCAAGTTTCCTGGTGCCATTCAGTTTGCGTAGGCATTTTGATGAGTGTGTTACTCGTGAGATAGGGAGGCTTTCGGGGCTTCAAGAGCTGCTGGTGCCATTGTGAGGAAGTAAATGCAATTCGCAGGTCATCTCGGTAACCTGCTCAATTCGTCAGTGAAGGCTTGGGTCAAGGCTCGTTTACTGTCTTTTCGTGAGCGTGGCCAACATGAGGTACCAGTGGCAGTATGGGTAGATCTGCTTTGCCTAAAGTCAAATATGGCATCTGTAGCAAGCGGTCTGTAGGCGAAGTAGTTTTTACTTCTCGCACAATTGGTTCCTTTTTAAAGCCTGTCACATGTCAGGAATTACGTAGTCGGGGGCTTATCTGGTGGGGGAGGCTCTGTGCCATTTAACCTTCAGAGTCGAAGTTGTGTGGGTTTGGGTGCTGTGCATTGTGGGTAAAGACATCATCGTAGTGAAACTTGGCAAGTTGGGTGGCAGCTGAAAATTTGTTGCTGGAAAAGCGCAGCAGGTCAGGCAGCATCCAGGGAACAGGAGAATCGACGTTTCGGGCATAAGCCCTTCTTCAGGAATTGAAGTTGGATGGCAAGTGAGGCATGGGTTAGCAGCAACGAACACAAGCACAGGCAGCACAGTTTTACGAGGATTTTGATGATCACGATAAGGGCAAGGATTGGAATAAAAATCATAATCACACGCATTCATAATATATAGAAATGTATTGACATACAACTCCTGAACAGTAAGGCAATTGCAGTAGATACTCTACGCTCCAGTCATGCCGGGTAACATTGCAAGCGCAAAGAGAAGCACAGCGACAGCTGCAGTAGCTCGTCTGCTGCTTTAGTGGTTGCCTGAAGAGCTGGTGTCTGTTGTGCCGTTTGCTTGAGATGTCAGGACTACGAGGAATGGGCCTTTCTGACTAGGGTGCAATTTGCCCCGGTCTCAAATCAAGATTTAGACGTACCCGTGAATGCAAACTTTGGAGAGGTCTCGTTAGTAGCTCTTTGTTATTGACCACGGCTGTAGCAGCATTGTCAGTGTTTCGGATCCTTTCGATTAATCAACTAAATATATCTATTGTTGTCAGACAATTTTGCAATAATGTACAGGAAGTAATTCGATAAAATCAATTTATAGACAAATTAAATGACCCCCAGGCAAGCAAGTGAGTCGAGCGCCCTCCTTACCCAAGTCGGTATAATTATGCACGTAATTAGCGAAAAGAGGCATGAGCGATGAAGGAACACAAAATTGTCCCGGAACGGGTTACCCATCGCTTGAATATGGAGACAGAACTTAATTTGAGTCTGGAGATTGCACACTTCACCAGGCAGTCTCCGTACAAATTCTGCATCTTACCAAGTCTGGAATACCCTTTGTGATATTGTCTCTTCCGGGGGTTTGCTGGGAACTCAATTGAATCAGATGCTTGGGCTGTAAGGCTGCCTGCTTGGCAGCAGCATTTACCCACTGATGTCCTTTAGAGTGTGCACCAGTATAAGCGGAACATATGTTAACTGCCAGCATCGTTGGATAAAATACCATTAGATATACGTTTTCATGTGGAAGTTAAATCACGCAAGTGCTCGTAATCGTAGACCACTTCAAATCCTCAGACTCATTGTATTTAAAACTGTAGATTTTGTTTCAGCAAGCATTCAAGAAAGTCGATTCCGCGTTAGTTTCAATGTAACAAGAAGGACAGTTCACTATGCAGTGGTGATATCTCCATAGTTAGAGCAAAAGCCTGAAATTCGTCCTGGGGGAATTCGCTGTCGCGCTCCAAGTCCCAAAGGTGTCGTACTGGGGCGATCCTGCCCCCGTGTCCAGAGTCCCTTGGGGAAGGCACTGGTCGCTACGCGGGCACTGAGTTAGTTTCTGCTCCCAATGGGTATAATGTCACCAGGAGAAAGTGAGGACTGCAGATGCTGGATATCAGAGGTGAAAATGCGTTGCTGGAATAGCGGATCAGGTCAGGCAGTATCCAAGGAGCAGGAGAATCGACGTTTCGGGCATGAGCCATTCTTCAGGAAGGGCTGAAGAAAGGCTCAAGCCTGAAGCGTCGATTCTCCTGCTCCTTGTATCAAGTCACCAATCAATCTTCTTAGGATTGGCACACAGCAGAGATGGTCACTGGCCACATTGGAAGTTTACCTGTAATTTGGATCATAACTTGGTCTCGTTGTGACCCTTCCAGTAGAAGACCAGCGCTCACTGCATGGGCCACAGTATTCCCTGGGCTAGTTCATGTAATTTGTCCAGAACATGTCGGTAACAGCATAGCAAAAACATAACGTTAAACAAAGTTGAGTTAGTTTCTTGATTAAAGACTTGATCACTTGCAAATGTTCCGTAACGGGCAACAAACCGCTCCCAGCCATTCCCTCAATACTCTTCAGGTTCTGGATTGCATTGCGGTATGTCAGTAATATTTACAGGTGGTTGTAAGGCTCGTTCTAATCACTGCATTACGTGTTCCTTCCTTGACACTTGGTAATTGCTTCACGTGACAGGATCTTACAGCAAATAGCGAAGAACAAACAGGTCCTCAGGAGAGTAGCTCCACATCTGTGTTTGTTCTTTGGACACATTTTCCATATTGGACCGGTTTAACCTTGCGGTCAGGGCCAGGGGCTTGATTCATTAACTTTGTTTCCCGGTCTGGCCCCTGTTTGAGGGTGGCCCGGCCTGCTTATCCTGCAGATGTCAGCTCTGAAGTCAGTTGTCGATACTGGACCCTTCATCTTCTCAGTAAGGGGAGTGTGTGCCATCTAGCGTGTGGTGGATTCTGTCATGGAGAGGTGGGCGTACGATACATTTTAGAGAGATCAAAGCTGGAAGTGACCACACCAAGTGTCCTCAATATGGTACAACGTAACTTTTATAAATACCAAGTACCAAATTCCAATCAATTTTGACTTTAGTATATTGAAAATGTTAAAATCCAATGAGGCAATCCGAGGTTTTTGGGGAATAAGACCAAGAAGAATTGAACAACTGGGAGGAGTACTGCCAAACGACGAGCATGTACAGACTGCCCGAGAAGCAGAACCCTTAAAGGTACCTTTATCGGTCAGTAACCCGTGAAGCACAATCCCCAAGAAAAGGAATATTAGACATGAATACAGAGAAGAACCCAAGGCTGCTTGGTTTTTAGCTAATGAGTTTTGTTTTGTAAATCTTAATCGGTGATTTTGATCGGACCTGTAATGTAGAGGGGCAAGTAAAAATTGGTTTGAAGAATGAGTTGCAAATAATTGTTAGCTATTTATATTCTGTTATACTTACACATAAAAATGTCAACTTTTACTTTAAATAATTTTTGGCCTCTCGAATCTTCACAGAATATTGCACTGGATAAATCTTTCCTGTCCTGCTGATTTAAATTAAGCAGAAAGGTATACCCCGTGTCGCAATAATTGCAGAAACAAACAAAAACGTCAGCAGGGTTTGTGAAAAGGAAATCACACCTGACAAGTTTAGTTAAATACTTAAACAAAACAGATAGTGGGGAAACCAATAGCTGAAATATATTTGGTTTCTCAATATGCATTCAGTGAGGTACTGTTTATGAGATTAATTCATAATCTCACTTTCTTTAGAAATTGTTTCGTTTCTACCTCCTCCATCTTGTGACGAGCTCATGGAGCTCCTTTGTTATTTACATTAAGACAGGCTGAGAATCTGCCTTTCCCATGGCCCTCCTTTCCCTGCAACTGTCTCTAAAGTTTCACCTTTTCTGAGGTCTGAACTCTGAACTTTCTTGAGTTCCTTTCCTTCCTACCGAGCTCCTCACACCCTTGAGACCTAACTCCTCCTCCTTTGAACCTTCTCCACTCATTCACTGAACATCTTGCCTCCCCTGATTCGCTGACATTCTCAATAGTTTTTCTCTGAGCTGGTGTGGTCCGCAACATTTTACGCCCAAATCTATAATCCATCCAGTGAAATCAAACTCCATATATCTGGAACTTGGTGACCCTCAAGAATGCCCATTGTTCGTCTTATTCTCATCTACTCAACATCGGCATGTGACCATAAAGACACAGAATGAGTTTTCTTGCGTCCACTGACATGGCCCAATTCTATTTCGTAACACAACCGATTGCCTCCATTACTCGACTGTTGCGAAATTGTTCGACTGCATATCCCATACCCCTGCAGATTCTATTTATTTATTCACATGGTTTTGGTGTCACAGACTTACTCAACGTCTATTGCCCATCAAGAGAAGTTAACAATTAACCACATTTCTGTGGATCTGAATCACAGGTGGGAACCTGAGCTATATACCGGTGGTGAGAGTTGATGGAGATGAGGCAATAGAAAGAGGTAGCGCAGCCAGTGGGAAGGAATCTCCTGGGAAAGAACCAAGGGATCTGTTAAAGTGTGTTTGCTTTAATTCAAGGGGTATCAGGAATAAAAGTGATGAACTTAGAGCATGGATCAGTTCCAGGTGATATGGTGTTGTGGCCATAACAGAGACGTGAGTTTCTCAGGGGAAGGAATGGTTGCTGGATGTTCCAGGGTTTAGAAGATTTAAAAAGAATGGGTGGAAGACGAAGGGGTGTAGCACTGCTAATCAGAGAGTGTATCACAGATACAGAAGTTAATATTGCCGAGGAAGGTCTCCCTAATGAGTCAGTATGGGTGGAAATTAGGAACACTAATGGAGCAGTCAGCTTTACTACAGGCTCCACAATAGCAGCAGGGAGATTGAAGAAACCATAGGTCGGCAGATTTCAGAAAAGTGTGAATGTAAGAAGGTCTTTGTAATGGGTGACTTTAACTTTCCCAATATTGATTGGAACCTCCTTCGAGCAAATGGTTTGGAATGAGCTGTTTTTGTAAGGTGTGTTCAAAAGGGTTTCCTAATTCAATACGTTGACAGGCCGACGAGGGGAGAGGCCATTTTAGATTTTGTGCTCGGCAATGATCCGGGGCAGGTGTCAGATCTTGCGGTGGGAGAGCATTTTGGTGATAGTGACCACAACTGCCTCATTTCTACATAGCTATGGAGAAGGAGAGAAGCATGCACAATAGGAGAATAAAGTGAGGACTGCAGATGCTGGGGATCAGAGCTTAAAAATGTATTGCTGGAAAAGCGCAGCAGGTCAGGCAGCATCAAAGTAGAAGGAGAATCGATGTTTCGGGCATAAGCCCTTCTTCAGGAATGTTCCGGAAATGTTCAGGAAATAAGAGGATATTTAATTGGGGAGAAGGAAACTATGACGCTATCAGACGTGAATTGGGAAGCATGGACTGGGAGCAAATGTTCAAATAAAAGGGCAATATAGACATGTGGAGACTGTTTAAGGAACAGTTTTTGCAAGTGATGCATAAAGGTGTTGCTCTAAGACAGCCACGAAGGGTTAAGATAAAGGAACCTTGGATGTCGAGAGCGGAGGAGCTTCTTGGCAAAAGAAAGAAGGCAGTTTACATAAGGTCAAGGAAGCGAGGATCTTGCTCAGTTCTCGATGATTACAGCCAGGCGAGGAAGGTGCTCAAAAATGGTCTGAGGAGAGCCAGGATGGGGCACAAAAAAGGCTTGACAGGAAGGATTAGGGAGATTCCAAAGGCATTTTACACGTATGTGAGGAATAAGAGAATGATCCAAGAAACAGTAGGGCCGATCAGGAATAGCATAGGGAAGTTGTGTATACAGTGTGAGGAGGTCGGGCAAGTCCTAAATGAGTTTTTTGCTTCTGTCTTTACGAAAGAAAAGGACCTTGTAGTGAATGAAACCATTGAGGATCAGGTAAGGATGTGGAATGGATAGAGATTGAGAAAGCTGATATGCTGAACATTCTGACAAACATTAAGATTGACAAGTCGCCAGGGACAGACCAAATTTGTCCTCGGCTGCTTTGGGAGGCAAGAAATGTGATTCTTTCGCCTTTGCGCTCCACCGGAATCGTACCTGAGGCCTGGTGGGAGGCTACTGTAATTCCTCTCTTCACGAAAGGAAATAGGGAAATCACCGTCAACTACAGACCAGTCAGTCTCACGCCTGTCATCTTCAAGGTGTTAGAAATGATTCTGAGGCATAGGATTTATGACCATCTGGAAGAGCATGGCTTGATTAAATGCAGTCAGCACGGCTTTGTGAGGGGCAGAACATGCCTCACAAACCTTATTGAGTTATTTGAGGATATTTCTCGACACGTTGATGACGGTCGAGCGGTGGACGTGGTGTATATGGACTTCAGCAAGGTATTTGATAATGTTCCCCCCGGGTCGGCTCATTCAGAAGGTCAGGAAGAATTGGATACAGGGAAATCTAACTGTCTGCATACAGAAATGGCTGGTCGACAGAAGACAGCGAGTGGTAATGGAAGGAAGGTATTCTGCCTGGAAGTCAGTGGTGAGTGGTGTTCGACAGGGCACTGTTCTTAAGCCTCTACTCTATGTAAATTTTATTAATGACTTGGATGAGGAGATTGGCGGATGGGTTAGCAAGTTTGCAGACAATACAAAGATTGTAGGTGTCATTGACAGTGTCGAGGACAGTTGTCGGCTGCAACGTGGCATTGACAGGATGCAAAGATGGGCTGAGAGGTGGAAGATGGAGTTCAACATGGATAATTGCGAAGTGATGCATTTTGGAAGGGCGAATTTTAAAGTTGAGTACAGGATTAAAGACAGGATTGTTGGCAGTGTGGGGCAACAGCGGGATCTTGTTGTGCAGGTATCTAGTTCCCTTAAAATTGCCACCAAAATGGACAGGGTTGTTAAGAAACCATATAGTGTTTTGGCTTTCATTAACTGGGGGATTGAGTTTAAGAGCCATGAGATCTTGTTGCAGCTCTATAAAACTTTGGTTAGACAGCACTTGGAATACTGTGTCCAGTTCTGGTCGCGCTATTATAGGAAAGATGTGAATCCTTTAGAGAGGGTTCAGAGGAGATTTACCAGGATGCTACCTGGAATGGAGGGCTTATCTTACAAAGAGAGGTTGACTGAGCTCGGACATTTTTCATTGGAAAAAAGAAGGAAGAGAGGAGGTCTAATTGAGGTGTACAAGATAATGATTGGCCTAGATAGAGTTGATAGCCAGAGACTTTTTTCCAGGGCAGAAATTGTTAAAACGACGGGCCATATTTTTAAGTTGTTTGGCGGAAAGAATAGAACGGATGTCAGGGCGGGTTCTTTACGCAGAGGTGTTGTAAGAGCATGGCAAGTGTTGCCAGCAGCAGTTGTGGAAGCGAGGTCATTCGGGATATTTATGAGACTGCTGGACATGCATATGGTCACAGAAATTTGAGGGTTCATACATTAGGTTTACCTTACATGAGGATCAATGGTCGGCACAGCATCGTGAGCTGAAGGGCCTGATCTGTGCTGTACTGTTCTATGTTCTATGTTCTAAGTTCACTATATGGACCAGACTCGGTATGGACGGGATTTCATTTTGTAATGGAGGTCAGTGCTCAAGGTGGGTTATTCCAACAATAAACTTGGTTATATTTGTTATAGTGTAATTGAATCCATACCCGTAGAAAATTACCTGGGTATCTGAATTAATAGTCTGGTGTTAATCCAATTAAGTCATTGCCTCTATGAACATTAATTCGCACCAGTTAAAATTTTTGAAAATCTGCTCTCTAACTATTGATTCCATTCCTCTACAGAGCAATCGAGACTGATCCAGTCTGAGACAGTTCACAGTCTGCGCCTCTGGTTTACCCACGTAATGAACTCCTCAACATGGTTCCACGCCATTCTCAAATCCAGCTGCTGACTTCCAGGAAATCGCGATCTTATTTCTATTCAATGTTGGATGGTTCCGAAACCGTTACCCATGGGATTGCTAACTTTAGATTTACTGTTACACTGCTCCGATTCTTCATTATCTGTTGGCCTGTTCCAAGTTCTCATACGAGAATAAGTCCCCTTGCAAAGAGTCTCCAAATTACTGGTGCACTGCCAGCATGCTTAAATTTAGGCATTGACAATTCAGACGGAATGGTCTGTTTTCTTGTTCTGCATCTCTTGGACTCCATTTCCTTAATACTCGCTCAGTAATTGCTCTTTTCAGTACTGCCTCTGTTCTCACTATGGCACTAATGAGTGCATCAGAAACAGTGGGTCAATACTCAGCCAGTGCCTTTGTATACGTGTTTAGAATTGAGGGAGTCCTACTCAATTAGAGGTTCAGTCGTGAGATATTGAAGCACTGTCAGTGGTTAAGTAATCAGACATTAAAATGAAAAGAAGTGTCTGATTACCGGAGGTTCAGTCCTGTGGCAGTGATTTGTCACAGAGTGAATCCTACAGTATTGTGACAGGGAAGTGACAGAATAGCAGAGCCCAGTTCTTCCATTTAGTGTCTTACTCTAAATCTTCCATTCAGTATTGTCCTATCCTAATTCAATTCATTCAATGTGACACTATATCAATTGTCCCATTATCACATATCCTTCACCCAATTCTGAAATTCAGATAAGATCCAGTACAATTATTCCATTTAGTAATTCTCTGCAATGATTGTCACTTTCTGTGGCCCCCGACCAGAATTTTTAAAATTAGGTATGGACGAGTGGGTCTGAAGGATTTATTTCCGTGATGAGCGTTTCTATGATTCTATTTAGGCCTCACCTGCCCTCCACCAGTTCTCATTTTAACCAATCGTGAAAAAAATCCCGGAATTGCACCAATTTTCCTATTGAGTTTTGTCGTGCCAAATTCTCCCACTTTTACTTTAATTGCACCGGCTTGAATTCTCCAATAATTGATGCCCTGCATCCAAACTTGTTTTTCCCTGATACACTTCTTCCAGATACTTGGTCCTTACCCAACTTTATTTTCATTTGGTAGTACGTTGAATTGCATCTCCACTTTATTAATTATCGCGATTTTTCAACGTTTCACTGATTCTGTGCCCCATTCTCCCATTTATATGTCCTCTGCTTCAATTTCTAATATATTGGCCCTCCCAACAATTTTCAAATGTAATGATCTGTCAACCATCTCCATTTACTGATGTCCACCATTTTTTCTATTTATTCATACCCCTATACTAATTCTTCCATTTCCTGAAGCGATAGGCCAAAACTTCCATTTAGGCATTCGCTAATCTAATTCTCCCATTTACTGGTAGCGTGCCAAAATTCTCTCATGCCATTTAGTGTTTCCCTGGCAAAGTTCTCCCATTTCGTAGCCTACTGTCAGAATTCTTTAATCTTGGTGTCCCCTATATCAAATCCCCCCTTTAGTGGTCAACTGCACCAACTCTCACATTGAGTATTGTCGTACCCCCATTCTCCCATTATTTGCTCCCTATTACACATCCCCTACATAACAGTGCCATTCTAAAATTGTTTTATTTCATTTAGTCTATCAAGTCTCCATTTTATTCCTCCTTTTGCAACATTGACCTTATTTGCTGATTCCCTGCCCATATTTACCCATGAACACGATTTGCTCCAATTCCCTGCGTTATTGGCATCCTGCACAAATTCTCCCATTTTCTGATGTCCTGAAAATGTTCTGTACAAACTGTTGCCTGACATCAATTCTCCAATTTACTGATTCTCCTATTTACGGGTGCACAAGTTTAATTCTCCCATTCAACATTGTCCAGCCCCGTAATTCCTACTTTACGCTACACTGCACCAATTCTCCCATTTGGTGTTGCAATATTTCAATACACACCCTGAAACCATAAGGCTCTCCCACAGTTCTGGACTTATTATAATAAGTCACTGCCTCAGTATTGAACGTCTCACAGCAATGCAGTCCTACATTTCTGCACATCATACAATGCTTCAATATCTCAGATAATGGGATAATGTGTGCAGTGGAGCAAGAAATTGGTCGATACTGAGGCATTGCCTCATTGCCTTCGGGTCAGAATAGGGAGAATGCCACAGGATGAGAGGGTCAGTACTGAGGTATCATTGCTCTACCAAAGCGTCAGTATAAAGTACTGAAGCACTGTGCGAGCTTAAACACTGAGAATGCTTCTCATTGTCAGATGGTCAGAATTGCGTGCGTGCCTTATTGTGAAAGCATCAATCCTGAGACAGTGCCTCATGATGCAGGAGTCAGGAATGAGGGCCTGCGACGATTAGTTGGGCCACACCAAGTTATTGCAGATTTATTAGAGCGTCTGTCCTGGCTGTGTGCCTCATTGTCATAGGGTCCATTCTGAGGCAGTGCCTTCTGTTGGATGCTCAATGCTGAGAATGCACCTCATAGCATGGGTATCGGAATTGTGAGTGGGTCGCACATTTAAAGAGTCAGTGCTGAGAGTGCAGCAAAGTGAGACTCCCGACTTCTGGAGACCTCACGATCAATACTGAAGGAGTGTCTTATTTTTAGATGTTCATACCTTAGAGTGAGCCTCATTCTCGGAGAACTGGTTCAGAGGCAGTGCGTTACCATAATTGGGTCCGGCATAAAGAAATGCTGCACGATTAAAGTATTAGTAGTGAGTTATTGCAGCACTGTCAACAGAGAATTAGTTGCGCAGGAGGGCCTCATTGTTAGACGTTCAGTCCTTCCGGAGTTTCTTATTGTGAGGGAGTGTTGAGAATTTGCCCCAATTTTACATGGCCAATATTGGGTGCTTTAGGGTCTTATCAACTGAGGGTCAACACTATGAGAGGGTCTTAATGGCAGAACACCATTCCTTTGTCATAGGATTCGATCTGAGTCAGTACCGAAAGGGAATGCGGTCAGAACTGAGTGAGAGTTACAGGATTATAAGGTGAGTACTTAGTTAATCAAGCCTTGTCACCGGTTCAGATGTTTGGGAATGTATTATTATCATCGGAGGGTCAATACTTACTCAGCACCTTTTTTTAAGATTAGATTCTCTACAGAGTGGAAGCAGCCCCTTCAGCCCATCAACTCCACACTGCCCTTGCGAAGAGAAACCCACCCAAACACATTCCCTTACCATATATTTACCTCTGACTAACGCACCTACTCTTACCTCGGCCAATTCAGCTAACTTGCACTTCTTTGGATGAGGAAGGAAACCGGAGCACTCAGAGGAAACCCACGCAGACATGGTGAGAATGTACAAACGCCACACAAACAGTCGCCCGAGGCTGGAATTAAACCTGGGACCCTGGTGCTGTGAGGCAGCAGTGCTAACTACTGAGCCACTATGCTGCTTATAAGGACTTTCAGAATTGTGCGAATGGTACCCATTCAAATGTCAGTTCTGAGGTCGTGCTATATTGTCAGAAGGTCAGTTCTTTTGGTGGGCCTCATTAGCAGATGGTCAGTATTGAGGTAGTGCCTCATTCTTTGAGCACCCGATCCGAAACACTATGAAATTGTAAGTGGGCAGAGTTGAGTGAGTAACAGATGTTTGGAAACAGTGCCGCATTGTCAGAGGGTGCGAAATGAGGGATTGTATTAAAGATTTTCAATACTGACCTGCTATTTCGCTGTAATGGTCAGAACTGAGGGAATGCGGCACAATTTGACTGCCAGTGGTAGACGGTCAATACCGAGTTGGAGCGTCAGTGCCATAGGGTCAAAAGTGAGGGATTGCCACAATGTCGGAGTGTTTGTTCTGAGGCTGTGCCCCTTTGTGAGCAGGTTACCACTGACGCACTGTCTCAGGACAAAGGAGTCAAAACTGAGGGTGCGCCACACAACTGTAGGATTGCCTTGAGTTCTTCCAGCGCCATCAGAAAGTCAAATCTGAAGGAATGTCTCATTAGCAGAGAGCCAGTACTGAGTCAGTCCCTCAGGGGTCAGAATTGAGGGAGTGCTTACATTGAGAGTAGTGAAGCACTGACAAAGGATCAACATTAAGAAGGGGGCATTGTGATAATCTTTCAATTACTTATGCCCTGCAGTAGTTTTCCTATTTATTGCTGTCCTGTTTCTTTTGGTTCTGTTCCGTTGATCTGAATTATTAGCCCCTTGCACCAGTTAGAACCAGTCCTTCAAGTTACTGATACCATACATCAACTGTCCTGCAGAATTTCCAGATGCACTGCACCAAATTCTTTCATTGAACACCTTCTGCAATAATTTGCCATTGACGGTACCTTGACATTACTGCTCAATATTTCTCTGCATTTAGTGGTGCCTTGGCCCAATTCTCTAATGTCTTTCCACCATTTAACAATTCTCCCATTTATACATATCCCACCACAATTTTTCCATTTTTGATAGCATGTTCCAAATTCTCCCATTTAGATATGCACGGGCCCAAATCTTCCATTTAGCCATTCCCTGCAATTATTCTCTCGCTGCCAGCATCTTTAAATTTTGACTTACACGGCACCAATATTACCATTTATTGATGCATCAATTCTTCCATTAGATGCTTCTCTGCAAAAATACTCCATATTTTGGAGGCCTGCCGAAAATTTCCCATTTAGTTTCAAACTGCAGTAGTTCTATTTACTGATTCCTTGACGTTATTCTACTATTTATTGTGGTCTTCTTTAATCCTCCAATTTAATCGTACTGCGCACTATATCGCACTTACGGATACCCTGGTCTAGTTCTCCCATTTAGCGATGCCTTACACCAATTGGAAGAGGACCACATGATGAGAGGGTCATGAATGTGAGCTGGTCAGAACTGTGGGATGGCATGATTGTCAGTGGGCGAATAAAGATGAACTGCATCACTGTCAGATGAGGGAGTCCTTCATTGTGAGAGTGGTTAAAATGTGGGAGTGCCACACGATGAGAGGTTCAGTGCTGAGATAATAGCATTATCAAATTATCAGAGAGGTATTCAACACTTTCAGATTGTCAGACTGATGGAGTAATCGCTGATAATGAGACGTTGCCTCTGATATTATCCACTGACTGTGGTGCAAATATTCTCAGGACTTACTCTCCAAATGTGCATTACTCCTTCAGTGCTGACCCTGTGATAATGAGGGCCTCCCTCAATATTGAGTCCCTGACAATGAGGGATTCCCCCGGACTCACACTCGAGCAACAACGTACTTCTGAAGAATCAAGCTGCCGACAGTCAGGCGCTCATTCAGTACTGACGCCCCTATCATAAGGGTGACGCTTTGTACTGACCCTCTGACAATAATGTGCTCCCTCATTGTTGACCCTCTCTAAAATGATACTTGTTCAGAACTGGTCGTGAATGTGAGGCACACCCTCTATTTTGTCCCCTCCAATAAGGCACTGCCGACTAATGACTACTTCATCAAAATTGAAGCTCTAAAATGAATCTCTCCCTCAGGACTGAACTCTGAAATTGCGGCACATGCTGAGTACAGACCTTCTCACACAGCTGCACTAATTCAGGGCAATGAGACACTGGCTTAGTATTGCCTCTGACAATGACACAGTCCCTCGTACTGATGCTGTCATACTGTTGATCTTCCTGATTATCGAACTTGCAATCGTGTGCCACCCTCTCTATGCTACCCCTTTTAATGATGCACTGCCTGAGTATTGACTGTCTGACAATAATGAATCCCACATTTCTCACCATCTGGCAGTGCTGCAACATGTCATGACTGACCCTCTGATGGAGCTTTAGTACCTCAATACTGCCTATGACACACGAAGAATAAGACATGCCCACAGTACTGAGTATGTGACAGTGTCGCAACACCTCAGTTCTGATCCTTTCACGAAGCTGTGATACCTCAGTACTGACCTACGTCTGTCCCCACATACCGTTCGAAATGAAACTCTCACAATCAAATACTGCTTCAGATCTGACCTGCTGGTATAATGCTGCTCCTTCAGTTCTGACCCTCTGACTGTGAGGCATTCCGTCAGTATTGTCACTCTGACAATGAGACCCGTCCACAGTACTGTCCGACAGCATTGTACAACCTCAGTATTTAATCTGTCGAGGTTTGGCAATCCTTCAATTCTGAGCCAATTAAATTGAGGCATCGGCTTGATTTGATCCTCAGTCAATGATATATTGGCACAGTCCTGACCCTCTTCCTCAGAACAATGAAGATTATTCTCAAGACTGACATTCCAACAATGACTGTGCACCCTTTATAACCGGTCACAGAGAGGCACTTCCTCAAACTGAGCCTGTGACTTATGAGGCATTCCCTCAATTCTGGTCCTCTGATAGCGGTGCAGTACCTCAGTACTGTGCCTCGAGTCGAGTAGCATTTTCAAAATTCTGACCTCATGACATTTCGGCACTGCCCAGAACAGACCCTCTGAGAATGACCACACTCTCAGGACTAAATGTCTGACAGTAACACACTCCCTCTGAACGTACCATCTGATAGAATCACAATATCTTATCACGAACCATATTATGGTGCTGCACACTCTCAGTTGTAACTCCAATACAATGAGACACTGGGTCAGTATGACCCTATCACTAATGCACTCAGAACTGCCAATCATAGGCTGTCTCTGGACTGCCCTTTGACAATGTGACACTCGCTCAAATCTGACGATATTAAGATGAGTATTGTCTCAGTATTAACTCTATGCCAGCGTTGCAGCCCCCCAGTACTGATTCTCCGACAAAGACACACCACCTGGGAACGGACCTCTGACATTGACACAATGCCTCTGAGCTGACCCACTGACAGCAGTAGAACGTCACTGGACTGACAGCCCAAATCTATGGCACAAACTTAATACTGACTACACTACAATGCTGCACTTCTCCAATTCTGACTCTCTAAAAATAATGGATTCCCTCAGTACGAGCGTCAGAACTGAGAAAGTGCCACATTGCTGGAGATTCTGTCTTGATGGAGCATTTCGTTATCAAGGAATCTGCCACTGTTCTAGCCTATCAAACAACACATCATTATCAAACAGTCGCCTCAGACCATCTTCCTCCGTACGAAACCTCTAATAGAGAAGCAATACCTCAGTACATACACAGACATGCTCTAAGAAATGAACGTCCAAAACAAGGCGCTCCCATAGTCTTGACCCTCTGATTATTAGGCTTTTCTTCACGGCTGACAATGCTACTCGACCTCAGGACTGATGCTATCAACGTTTGACACAAAATTAGTTATGATCCCCTTCCAATGGGGTACTGCCTCACTATCAAATCTCTTTGAAAGAGGCACTTCCTCATTACTGACGCGATCAAAATGTGTCACTGCCCGATAATTGATCTGCTATCATTGCTGTGACGAACCTGTGCTCTACCTGCAATGGTTTAGTACTTGATCAATGCTGACATTCTTAGAAAGAAACATTGCTTCAGTATTGACTCTCTGACAGTTTTGCTTTAATCCTCTGACAGTTCTGCTATTCCTCTGTACTGTTGCTCTGACAGCGCTTCAATGTCTCCATGTTCAGTCTCTGAAAACTGAGGCACTCCTTCAGTACTGATCATACGATAGAACTGCAATGCATCTCCTCAGTAATGACTCTTCATATGTGTGGCACTACCTCAGTTGTGACACTATTACAAAGACATTGCCACTGTATTGACCATCAGACAATCAGCTGTCCCCTCATGCTATAATTGTTATTAACCTCGCAAATCTGACCTGTTATGAACTAAGCACTGCCTCATTATTGGGCATTTCAGATACATGCACTCACTCAGGATCGATGTTCTGACAAAGTGGCATTGTCTTGGAACTGATACTGTTACAACTGGTAAATTGCTCAGAAGTTACCCTTATACAACGAGACATTTCCTCAAAACGTCCCCTCTAAAAGTAATTAAGTCCAATATTTCTGTGCTCCGACAGTGGCACGCCACCTGGTGTCAGCATACCGTGTTGCATTTTCGGAGACTCATTATTGAAAGACTGTTGTACTTTCGGACAGTCAGTACTGAGGGCGTGCTGCACTGTCGCAGGTGCAGGAATGTGGACGTACCAGACTGTCGGAGAGTCAGTACTGTGGGAGAACTGCAGTGTCGCACGGTCCACATTACGGGAGTGTTCCATTGTCAGAGGGTCAATGATGAGATGTTTCTGGTGTGTCACAGAGATCGTGCTGAATATTCACAGTGTTATCGCTGAGGGAGTTCCGCACTGTCGAAGGGCCAATATTAATGGATTGCTGCAATGTCAGTGGTTCATCACTCAGGATGTTCACCCTCCGCCAAAGTGATATTGCATCAAATCGACATTCTGACAACGAGGCATGGACTCAGTACTGACTGTCTGACAGTGCTGCACGACCACAGTACTGATCCTAGAAATGTGTGGTCCTCTTTCAATTTTGACCCAATTCACATGAGACTCAATTTAATACTCTGACAATAAGGCCCTCCCGCAGTACTGCTCTTTGACAGATCTGCAATACCGCAGTACTGACCTCTAATCATTTCTTCAGTACTGATCAGCTGACAAGAGGCCCGCCGTCAGAACTGACCCACGAAGAAAGAGGCAGTTCCCTCAATATTGACCCTCTGATTGATCCTCAATTTCCCTGTCCTGACCATCAAATCACAAGGCACACCCTCAATTTGAACTCCATTACAATGTTGCACACGCTGGCCTGACACACTGGTAATACGTTCGTCCATCAAAAACGATGCTCACACCGTGTTGCAAACGTCAGTCCTCAACCCTCGAACCATGCAGAACTCCCTCCATTTTGACCCCATTATATTGAGGCACTGCCTCCGAACAGACTCACTGAAAATGCGGCATATTCTCAGAACTGAATTTCTGACAATACGAATGTTCTCAATTTTCACTATCTAATCATAATGCATTCCTTCATTAGTGACAATCCATCAATATAGCATAGCCTCAGTACTGGCCTACTGACAGAGCTGTACTACCTCAGGACTGACGCTGTCAATGTCTGACACCCCACCCTCAATTCTGAGTTCCTTACGATAAGGCACTGCTTCATTAGTGAACCTCAGACAAAGTGTGACTTACTCAGAAGTGACCCTGACAATGAGGAATTGCCCCAGGACTTGCCCTCTATGGAAGCTGAGTAAACTACTCAGTCCTGACCCTGTAACCGGGAGGCGCATCCTCAGTTCTGAATCCCATAAAATAAGGTACTTATTCAGCACTGACCTTCTTGTAATGAGGCGCTCCCTCAGTACTGACGTGCTGACATTTAGGCCCTCCCTCAGAGCCGATCCTTTAACACTGTTGTAATTCTGTGAGATTGAGGCTCGGTGCGTTGCATTGATGATTCACAGCGCCAGAGACCCAGGTTCGTTTCCAGTCTCAGGCGACTCATAGTGTGGAGTTTGCACATTCTCCCCGTGTCTGAATGTGCGTCCGTTGGATTTTCTGGTCTTTTCCCATAGTTCAAAGATTTGCAAGTTAGGTGAATTGGCCATGTAAAATTGTCCACAATGTTTAGAATATGGAGGTTCTGCGCATTAATTACGTCGAGAAGTAGTGCAATGTGTTCGGTGAATGGGTCTGTATGGTTTACTCTTCACAGGTCCGGCGTGGACTTTGTTGGACTTAAAGATTTGTTTCCACATTGTAGTGATGCCGTAAAGAGGTACTGGCCAGCACTGACATTCTGTTACTCATGCAATTCCTCTGTTCTCACCCTCTGACTGTGACACAATGCCAAAATCCTGACCCTGAGGCAAATTGGCATTATTTCAAACTGGCCCTCAGGCAATGAAGTATTCTTTCACTTCTGAGCTTCAAATAATAATGGAATGCCTCAGGTCTGTCGATCCCATCCACCCTCAGGACTGATCATATGATAGAGCTAATACACACCGTCCTGATCCCAAACAGAAACTTGGTACATAGAACACTTCCTCAGTCTGACTATCTTAAAAGGAAGTGTTTGCTCTATACTAAACACCTGACAGTTCTTCACTCCTGCCTCTGTCCTCATTCTCTAATCATGCACCAGTCCTCAATTCTGGCATTCGTGTTTTATTGTCTGAGGTTCCGTCCTGAAGGAGTGACTTGACAGAGAATCAGTGCTGCGGGATTGTCTGAGAACAGACGGTGACCCAGCGCAATTCTCACGCTTCGGGGTGCACTCTCCTAATTCTCCCATGCTGTATTGTTCTGCCCCAATTCTCCCATTTATTGCTCAATTGCACCAATTCTCCCTATATCTAATACCTTGCTCCACATTCTCATATTTAGATAACTCCAAGCGCAATTCTTTCATTTAATAATTCCTTTCAATGACACTCCAGTTTAGCAGTGCACAGTCAGAATTCTTAAATTTAGGTATGGCTGAGTTGGACCGAAGCATCGTTCTCCGTGTTGTACATCTTTATGGTTCTATTTGCGGCTCGGCTGCGCTGCACCAGTTTTCTCATTTACGAATCGTGCACAAATCCCGGAACTGCTTAAAGTCTGCCAATGAGTATTAACCTGTCTCTGTTTGCCCACTTAGAATTCAATGGCAGCTGCATGAATTCTACAATTGTTGATGTCCTGCATAATTTATTTCATTTATTTGTTCCTGATACACTTCTTCCACGTGCTGGTACCGAGCTCATTTCTTTTTTTTTCATTTATTGGTGAGCTGAATCGAATCTCCAATGTAAAGATGCTAGCAACCTCTCTCTTTTTTATTGATTCAACCCCTTTTCTCCCATTTAGACATACTCTGTTCCAGATCTCTAACATATTGGCACTCCTACCAATTTTCTCATGTACAGTCATGGCAGTGTGCAACAAATCTCCCACTTACTGGCGCCCAGAAATTCGCCCACTTACACAAAATACTGTATTAATTATTTCCAATTACTGATGCCCTAGCCCAATTCTACAATTTTGAAGTTCCTGACTGTAATTCTACTATTTAGTGGTGCCATGTCCCAATTCCCTGCTGTGCACCAGTTCTTCCATTTAGCATTTGTCTACAACAGTTCTCCCACTTAGAGGTCCGCTGCAAGATTTCTCGAATTTTGAAGTGCCCTCCATCAAACCTCCAAATCAACCAACCTGCACAGTTAGCGCTGACCTGTTAAAACTCTCCTATATATTTTGCTCCAAACTGTTTAATTAATTTGCAATTTGCAAAAAAAAAATCTAATTTGGTGTCACTGTGCACCAAATCTCCCATTTACTGTTGGCAACAAATGCTTCCAATTACTGATGCCTTGACAAGAAATCTCGCAATAACTGAAGCTATAGTTCACATCTATCATTTAGGTTGCCCAACATCAATTCTCATCGCTAGAATTTATAACATAGTGGGCAGAATATAGAGTCCCCACGCAGTGTGGAAATAGGCATTTCGCTCCAAATCCAAATGGAATCTCCAAAGTGAAATACACATAGACCCAATTTCCTACCATATTATTTCTGCTGTATTAGATATGGGATATTAGCAGGAATAGGGTGTCTGCTTCCTCCTGTATCACAGTAAGTAAATTCACAGAAATAGTGTTTTTCATTCCTTCTGCATCATAGAAAAGAAGGTAGCAGGATTAACGTCTCTGCTTCCTCCTGTAGAAAAGAAAGTAACATACCAGGAAATGTGGCTCTGCTTCCTCCTGCATTATAGACAGTGAAACAGCAGGAGCTGCGACTCTGCTTCCTCCTGCATTATCGAAAGTAAAGTAGCAGTAGCAATGTGAGTAAAATATGATCAACACAGTGCAGCATTGTGATGTGGTCAAACTGAAATGGTCCTCGACAAGTAAAGGATCAGTAGGGAGATGTTGCAACTCCCTCAGACGGTATGTAATGAAAGATTTCCTTAATATCAGCGTTTCAGTCAAGAGAGTGTGCTGCACTGCCAGAGGGTCAGTTCTGAAGCCGTCACTCATTGAAATTGAGTCAGAATTGAGGGAGACCTACACAATTAGAAGGTCTGCACTGCGACATCAGAACTGGGAGGTATCTTAGAAGCATCTGTAAAATTGAGATTCGAATGAGCCCTCCATTCAATGGAAAAAAAAATAAATTGAGCAGGAGGAAGCAGGGAGCCTGATACTGTTACTTTGCTTTCTTTAATACAAGAGAAAGCATAGATGCTCTACTCCTACTTTACTTTCCTCCTGTATTATATGAAGTGCAGTAGCACGAGTAGCGTCTCTGCTTCTTTTTGTATGGTGGAACGTCAAGAACCAGGACCATTGTCTATGCTTCCCCCGTAAATGGAAAGCAAAGTAGGATTAGCAGCGTCTTTGATTCCTCCCGTATTACAGAAAATGAAGTATCAGGAGCAGCGTCTCTACGTCATTTTGTTTGGTGGAAATTAAAGTAGCAGGAGTAGTGACCCTGCCTCTCCCGTTCAAGAGAATCAGAGGCAATGCTCCTGTTATATTAATTTCGAGGATTCAGGAGAAAACAGTGACGCTGCTCCTGCTACTTTACTTTCTATAATCCATTCAGAAGCAGAAACGCTGCACCTGCTACTTTTGTTTTCTATAATACAGGTGGAAGCAGAGACGCTGCAAGTTCTACTTTACTTTCTATGATTCAGGCAAAAGCGGCGACGCAGTTCCTGTGACTTTACTATCTACAATGCATCAGGAAACAGAGACGTTGCGCATGATACTTTATATAATACTATATGAATCAGAGACGTTGCACTATTCACTTTAAATTCTATGATACTGCAGGAAGCAGAGGCGCTGCACGTGCGAATATAGATTCTACTAAGAAAAGTGAAGCAGAAACGCTGCTCCTCCTAACTTACTGACTATGATACAGGAGGACGCCGAGACGCTGCTCGTCGACTTTACTTTTTATAGTACAGGAGAGATATGACATGTTGAATGATCCATTTTATTTTCTGTGGTAAAGGAGGAAGCAGAAACGTTGCTCCTATTTTTTTTACTTGATACAATGCTGGAGGAATCAAAGATGTTGCACTATTCACTTACTTACTTTCTATGATACAGCAGGAAGAAGAGGCGCTGCGCCTGCTACTTTACTATCTTTAATACCGGTGGAAGCAGAGACGCTGAATCTGCGACTATAATGTTTTTGATACAAGAGGAAGCAGAGACGCTACTCCTGCCACTTTACTTTCGACACTTCCGTATGAAAGCTGAGTCGTTGTTCCTGTGACATTACTTTCAATGATGCTGGGAGAAAAGAGTTGATTCTCCTCCTAATTTACTTCCTTTCATACAGGAGCATGCAGCGCTGCTGCTCCTGCAAATTTACGTTCTATGATTATACAGGAAGCATTGACGCTGCTCCTGGTACTTTACTTTCTGCAACACATGGGAAAAACAGAGACGATGCTCCTCCTAATTTACAATCCATAATACATGAGGAAGCAGAGACTCTGCTCCTGACACATTACTTTCTAAGGTACAAGATGAAACAGAGTGTCTGTCCCTGCTACTTTACTTTCTATGATACAGTGAAAAACAGCGACGCTTCTCCTGCTAATTTATTATCTGTAATGCAGAAGGAAGTGGAGACGCGACACTTGCTACTTTACTTTCCATGATGCAGGCGAAGGCAGAGATCCATGAGGAAACATAGGCGCTGCTCGTGCTAAATTAATGGGTGTAATTCAGTAGGAAGCAGAGACGCTGCCCGTGGTACTTCCCTTTCGATAATATACGTTACTTTCTACATCACAGAAGGAAGCGGAGCTGCTGCTCCTGCTGCATTGCTTCATGTGATACAGGCAGAAGAAGCGACACTGATCCTACCACTTTACTTTTCATGAAACAGGAGGAAACTCAGACTCTCTTCCTGCTACTTTTCTTACTATAATTCAGGAGGAAACTGAGTCTCTGCATCTGTTACTCTATTTTCTAATGTACAAGAGGAAGCAGAGAAGCTGCTCCTGCTCTTTTTCTTCCAATAACACAGGAGAAAGCAGAGTCGATACACCTGCAACATTACTAACTACGATGTAGGAGGATGCAGAGAGGGTGCTCCTGCGACTTTACTTTTTTACAATACAGGAAAGATGGAATGTTGCAATAACCACTTTAGTTTCCGAGATGAAGGAAGAAGCAGAGACGTTGATCCTGCTACTTTACTTTCTATGATAAAAGAGAAAGCAGAGACGTCGCTCCTGCGACTTTAAAATCCATGATATGTAGCTGAGACGTTGTTCCTGCTACATTACTTTATTTAATTCTGGAGGAATCAGAGACGTTGAACTATTCACTTTACTTTCTATGATACAGCAAGAAGTAGAGTTGCTGCACCTGTGACGATATTTTCTATGATATAAGAGGAAACAGAGACTCTGTTCCTGTTATTTTACTTTCGACAATTTCCGAAGGAAGTCGGGATTGCCGTGGTGCTGGAAAAGCATAGCAGGTCAGGCAACATCCGAGGAGCAGGACAACGAACGTTTTGGGCCAAAGCCTTTTGTCGCCATCTGAGATTCAACTGGCTATGGTGGTATCATCAGCGAAGTTGTAAAAGGCATTAGTCTTCTTTCCATTCTATCACACAGGAGGAAGCATAGACGCTACTCCTGCTACTTTACATTCATTTATGCAGGAGGAAACATTTATACTAATCCTGTTCTTTTACTTCCTACAATATGCAATGAACAGAGACGCGGCTTCTGCTACGTTATTTTCTATGAAACAGGAGGAAACATAGGCGTCAGTCCTGCTAATTTACATTCTGTAATACATTAGGAAGTGGCGAAGCTCCACCTGATATTTTAAGTTCTCCAATAACCGTGGAAGCACAGACGGTACGCCTGGCACTTTACTTTCTATAATACAGGAGGAAGCAGAGACGCTGCTTCTGCCACATGTTTCTTTACTGCAATACAGGAAGAAGTACAGACGCCACTCCTGCTACTTTACTTTCTATCATCCAAGAGATATTTAATCACTGAATGGGAAAATTGGTGGAGTTTATCATGGAAATGGGAAATTGAGGCAGCTCACTTCTGAATAGCTGAACTGCTGAGGTGTAGCAATAATTAGGTGAATGAGTCTGGACAACATTGTATAGGCATATGAGAGTAGGGCGCCCATCAATGGAGAGTCGGTAAATGGGAGAACTAGGTTTGGTCAACACTTAGTGCACCACCTGTTCAGGACATCAGTAAATAAGGGAATTGATGTATTGCAAAACTGATTTGGAGAATTGATGGAGAGTAGCAGGAAATGTGAGAGTCGTTTCAGGGTGTCAATAACATGGGGAATTGGAGGTGAGTTCGTGTAAATGGGAGAACATCGGCAGGCAATCAGTCAATAAGATAAATTGTGCAAAGGAGTAATAAAGGGGAGATTTGAAGGAATTAACTTAAGAAAAATGAATAGTGCGACATTTCTTGGATGATGTATATCAGGGTGCAAGTAAAGGGGAGAACTGTAGCACACAATACTCACTCGAAGCGTTACTGCAATTCGTGAATAAAGTAGCGTTTCTGCGGGGTTGCTAATTTGGATATTTCGCACAGAGCACGCCAAAATTAGAAAATTCTTGCATAGGACCATGAAATGGGATTCCGATTTCATGAAAATTCTGAATGTGTGAACCGATGCACAGTGGAAGGAAATTAGTGAATTGCAACAAGGCACTATCAATTGGAGAATTACCCTAGACGACCCTTAAATGGTAGGTTTGAGCTAGGCCCTCAGGAAACGGAAGAAGTCAGAAAGTGATATGAATACATGGGAGAATTGGTGCAGAGTACCATTACACAAGAAACATGATGGGAATGCCAAGAAATTAGAGAATTGGAACAGACCCTGTCGAAATGGGAGAATCAATAAACGGAGAGCTGGTCTTGGTCACTCCATCCATTCCTCTACTTTCCCGACTCTCTGACAAGTCCATGATTCATCTCGCTGCCTCACGACATTTCACTGACAATGAGGCATTGACTCCATCAGAGTGTCAGTATTGTGGGACTGTATCATTTTCACAGGGTCAGGACTGAGACAGTGCCTCATCTTCATACGGTCCGATTTGAGGGAATGCCACATTGTCAGGGGGTAATATTGAGGTATCCCATCTTTGTCAGTTCTGAGTGCATTCGTGCAATAGCGTCATTGTATATTGCTGCATTGTAGTGAGGTCATAACTGAGATGGTTTGACACAATTATAGGTTTAGTAACGAGGTATTGCAGCTCTCTCAGACGGTATGTACTAAGCAATTGCCTTATTCCTGAGGGTTATTCCTGATTGTTCGCATCATTGCCAGAGGATCGGTTTTGAAGCCGTGCCTCATTCTAATTGAGTGAGAATTGAAGGAGAGTGACACCATTCGATGGAAAGCACTGCGTTAAAACAAAAGGTAGATATGTTGCAAGCATCTGTAAATTGGAGATACAGGTCAGTTCACCACTGAATGAAGTAAAAAAGAAATGAGCAACACCAGACAGAGACTGTGATCATATTACTTTATTTCCTCTGATACGGGGGGAAGCAGAGGTGCTGCTCCTGCTACTTTTGTTTGTGTAATACAAGATGGAGCAGAGGCGATGTACCTGCTACGTTACATTATAAGATACAGGTGGAAACAGAGACGTTGCTACTGCTACTTTACTTGCTAAACAAAAAGGAAGAATCAGAGACGCTGCTCCAGGTACGTTACGTTCTTTAATATAGGAAGAAGCAGGGACTCTGTCCCTGCTACTTTGCTTTCAATAATACAGGATTTCACTTTGTATAGTTCATTAGGACGCAGGGACACTGCTCCTGGTGCTTTATTTTCTGTTATATAGGAGGAAGCAGAGACGCTGCATTTGTGACTTTATTTTCTGTAATCGAAGGGGACGCAAAAACGCTGATTCTTTTACGTTGCATACTCTAATACATTTGGAAGCTGAACGATGTTCCTTGTACTTTCCTTTGTCTCATACGGCTGACAGCAGAGACCCTGCACCTACCACCTTATGTTCGATGATGCCAGAGGAAGCAGAGACGCTGCTCTAGGAAGTTTACTTTCCATCATACTATAGGAAGCAGGGACGCTGTTGTTGCTGCTTCTTTCCTTTCATTCGTCCAGGGGGAAGCAGAAACGCTGCTCCTGATACTTTGCGTTCTATGATATATGAGAGAGCAGAGAAGCCACTCCATTTTCTTTACTTTCTGTAATACAGTAGGAAGCGTAGACGATTCTCCTACTACTTTCCTTTCTATTGCACATCCAGAAGCAGAGACGCTGCAACTTCCATTTTACATTCTATAATACAGCAGGAAGTAGAGTTGCTTATCCTTTTACTTTACTTTCAACGAAACGGTAAGAGATAGAGACGATCCTTCTCATACTTTCCTTTTCATAGTATGGGTGGAAGCAGAGAAGCAGCAACGTCCAGTTTATGTTCTGTGATACAGGAGGAAGCAGAGACGCATTTCCTGCTACTTCTCTTTCTATAATAGAGGAGGAATCATACACGCTGCTTCTGATACTTTGACTTCTATGATGTGGAAGTAAGTAGAGACGCTGCTCCTGCTACTTAACTTTTTTTTTATAATAGTGGAGGAATCGGAGATGTATGTGCCGAGCAATACCAATCTCGAACAAGAGACTATCTGAGTATCCATTGTTGACATTCCACAGCAATATCATTGCTGAGTCCTCTCCGAAGAGCATTCTGTGGGTGTACTATTGATTCGAAACTGAATAGGAAACGGTTGATAGAAAATCAGGGCAGAGGCTAAAAATCTCGTAGTGGTCAACTCACCAGCTCACTGCCCGCCACTTATCAGACATTAGTCAGATGTGATATGGAGTCTCTCCATTTACCTGATTGAATGCGACTTCAACAACAGAAGGAGTTTGTCAACATCTTTGACCA
Organism: Chiloscyllium plagiosum; assembly: GCF_037043375.1. Taxonomy (NCBI): domain Eukaryota; kingdom Metazoa; phylum Chordata; class Chondrichthyes; order Orectolobiformes; family Hemiscylliidae; genus Chiloscyllium; species Chiloscyllium plagiosum. Next base: position 86,142,689 of record NW_028270152.1, on the reverse strand, counting down.
GACAGCACTTTTGTTTGCCAAGCACGTTCACCATGCCCTTTCTTAACCATTGATGTACAGTAGCAGCATACAGTATCATCTCTTGTGTGACATCCTGCTGCACAGGGAGCTTGTGCTGTTCACCACTTGACTGGGTAATTACCATACTTTGGCACCACAGCACGCCCAATGTCTCATAGCTGTTGGGAAGAACAGCCTGATCTATTCGGGAGTATTTATTTTTGCTTTTGATGGTGTTTTTACATATTTCAATATGATTGTGTCATTTTGGGAGGTGTGTGCAAAAGAGGAAAGATGTCTGCCTAAAATTGGATCTGTTTGTTCTGAGGTTTTACCCTGAATGGATTGCGATGATATTTGTAAATAATTTGGCAGAGTAATAGACTGAAAGAAGGAAAGTTGAGTTAGTCAAATCAAACATGATGTAAAGATCTAGCAGAGTCACTAAATTCGTCAGGACACGGAATGAACAAAACCATCTGTTATTTCTGTGGGAAAAGACTTGAGACACACACACACACACACACACACAACACACACACACACACACACACACACACACACACACACACACACACACACACACACACACACACACACACACACACACACACACAATTGGGCAAGTTGGAGATATGTGAAGAGATCGCCACCATAGAAATGTCTGGATTGTGGGAAGCATTACAAATACCCAGGTCAGCTTGAAAAGCTTCCATACTGACATTCTGTGAAGAGACTGTTCTCCTTGAAACATCTAAAATTTCAAAGGTCTTAATTCAACATCGAACTCTTCAAATGGGGGAGAAGCCAATCAGCTATTCCATGTTTAGGAAAGTATTCACATCGGATCTTGCCTCACTTCACACAAACGTCTTCATTACAGTGTAGAGACGCTTAGTCTGCTCGGCTCTGGAAGGGATAAACTTTGCAGTCCAGCCTCATGTCACGCTGCCGAGGTGACACTGGAGAGAAACCATTCGTCTTCCCTGTGTGTGAGAAGGTATAATGAAATCAGCAAAGTTTCAAATACATAAACCTGTCAGGCAAAAGGAGAGTGTTCCATATGACACTTCACTTACGCCTTATAAGTGGTGGGCAGTGACCTGGTGAATTGAACGCTATGTAAACTAGAGTGAGACCATACGCAAGCAAAGAATGTTGGTAGAGATTCATTTGGTCATCTGTATTGAGTGAAAAGCAGCATATTCACATGAGGGAGATACCTTTCCTTGCTCCTTGTTTTTGGAATGGTTTCACTCCGTTCTCCAATCTCAGCAGATGTGGGTTTGTTCACCCAAATGAGAGCAAATTTAAATTCTCTGACTGATTAAAGAGCTTTAGGATTAAAAATTATTTGATGATACACCAGACATTATGGGCAGAGGCCTTTCACCTGCACTTTGTGTAGCAAGGGATTCAATGGTTCATCGACACATATGGCACCTCCAATGTGGGCGATACGGTTTAGCTCAGTTGGCTTTTTGCTTGTTGACAGATATGTCTGATATCAGCAGCATGATTTCAGTTGTTAGCACCTATTCTAGGCTATCATGAAGGGCTTTCCCTCTCAACATCTTCCCTCATCTGTGCCTCTGTCATTAAATCTCCACCAGTCGCTTCTCTCTCTCTCTTTCTTGTAAAAAGCGAACCCTATGATCTGGTAAGACTTCGGTGACATACACACCATATGTGGGTCATATGTGACTGCTGTTCACCTATCCATAATGGTGCTGTGTTCATTATGTCAGTCAGGGTTTATTTCTCTGGTTTAATAATCTCTTCAACTGAAATGGTGTTTAATTATGTAAGTAGCAATCATATCAAATATGATTTTTCCCTGATTTCTCTCCGATTAGAGGAGACTGTTAGATATCAATGTGCTGCCCTGTTCTTGGCGTTTTCTTCATTGGTAAAGCTTGATTTGTATTTAACAGTTTATTTTAACACTGTCAGGATTTCAGAATGTGCTTCACAGCAACTGAAGTCCTTGTGAAGTGAAGTTACTATTGTAGGAGATACCGCATTTAAATTGTGCTAACGCACAGTGGGAACCCAGTGCCACCGATAGAGCATGTGAATGGTTTCTCTTATGACACAGAAACTATTTATCCCATGTACTATTCTGTAAAAAATCGAGTGGCCAAGAAATATGTAAAGTAAAATTTAAATATTTATTTCTTAAAGTATTAGAGAGAATTATTGAGTAAACACTATTTGCAAGTTCGTTCGCTAATCTATCTTTTACCTTCCCTTCTATATTACTAGTCCAATGAAATCCCAATTAAGATTAACAAAAAAATTCTTAACTCAAAACCAAGCAGCTGTCGGTTCTTGTCTTCGGATCTTCCTGTGTCTCCAGGCAACGAACTACTGTACTGGTTCATCCCAGTCCTCCATGCATTGTTGCTATTCTGAGAACACTTGGTGTGCTGTCCGACAGCACTGCTGCTTTTACCGCTCTGAAAGGTAGACCCACATCTTCACAGCATTTCTTATCAGTGTGAACACGTTGGTGGGACTTCAGTTTATTGGAAGTTGTGAAGCACCTCCCACACTCTGGATATTTAAACAGCTTCTTGTCTCTGTGAAATCGTTGTTCCATCAGTAAGGTGAATGTCAAATTCAAACATGCAAATGGCCTCTCGTCCATGTGAATTTGCTAGTGTCTCAGGAAGTTTAATAAGTGAGAGAATCCTTCCCAACGTTCGCGACAGACGAATGGCCTCTCTTCAGTGTGACCTTTCAGCAAGGTATTTAAAAAAAGAATGGTCTCTCGTCTTTGTGTACATTCTGGTTTCTCAGCAGACAGAACGACTGAGTGAATCTTTTCCTACACCTGCAGCAGATAAACGGACTCTGTCCAGTGTGTTCGCAGATACAAAGTGAGATCGGATGGCTGCCTGACACCAATCCCACTGTCAGTATACGTAAATGACTTCTCATCAGTGTGAACATATTGATTATATAGCAATTGCTGAGAATTTGAAAGCACTTCCCACAGTCTGCACAACTAAATTGTCTCTCCTCAGTGTGAAACTACTGTTTGTATCAGCTGAGCAAATAGCAAATTCTTTCCTAAACTCAGAACAGGTGAATGGCGTTTCCCTAGATTGGTGGCACGAATGAATTTTCCTCGCAGGCGAATAACTGAATTCTTTCCACTGTTAGTACATTTGCATAGTTTCTCCCCAGCGCTCCTCCTTTTATGTCTGACAGATCAGATGAAGCACCGCCGACAAAACACTTGAATGGCATCACTCCAGTATGGATGTTGCTTCCTCCTTTCACTTTCAAAGGCTGATGAGAATCAGGCTGCATTAAACAGAGCAAATTGATCAACTCTTATGTGATATTTCGCTTCAGTTTTCCAACTGCAAATACTCATCTTTAATACTTCCGAAATTAAAATAGAAATAGCAAAGAGAGAACTTTTAATATCATCGAAGCATGTAATATTCATTCTTCATTGGGTGTGGGTAATCTTGACAGGGTTGGCATGTGTTGCCCATTCCTAATTTTGACTTGTCAAGGTCATGATGAGTTTCCTTCTGGAACCACCGTTGACAATGTGCTGTCGATAGATCCAAATTATAAAGGAGAGAAATCCAGATTTTTTGACCAAGTGACACTGGAGGACTGGAGAAATATTTCCAGGTCTGTGTGGTAAGGGACTTTGAAGGGATTTCGTCTCTATCTGCTGCCCTGTTCCTTTTGATGGAAGCAGCTGTGGTTTTGAAAGGTACTATTTAAGGAGCCTTGCTAAATTCCTACAGTGCATCTTGTGGCGAGTACAGAGTGCATGTTTGGTGGTGGAGCAGTGGATGTTTGTCGACGTTGTGTCAGTCATGTGGTGCTGATCAATTCAGCTTCTCTGTTCTGGATGATGTTGAGATTTTCAATATTTTTGGACCTGCACTCAGGAGGCCTCAAGAAGGTTATGGCTGAAATGTTTCTTGTTACTTGGATGCTGCCTGATATTCTGTGCTTCTCATTTGCCATGCTTTTTCAACATTGCACACATCCAGGCAAGCAGGAAGTATCTCGTCATATTTTTTTTCTTCTTTGTCGGAAAGGAGTGATCGGCAGGTGGTGTAAGAATCCAAAACAAGAGAAGAACAGTACGAGAAAGGAGTAGGTAAGGATCTGGCTAGGAGAGTGACTAGCCGTTACTGGAGACTGCTGGCCCTCACCATAAGTGGTGTTTAATGGCAGTTCATGTGATAGAAAGGCTTCAGAGAACCACGAAGCATGTTCCTTACTGGAGAAATCCCAGACTGAGACCTGCTCTTGTAGCCACAGTGTTGATATGGCTAGAGCAGGTAGTTTCGTATCGAGACTGGGATTTGTACAGCACTGACAGATGCCTTCTGGCCCATCTTAGCAATGTCAGTCATCAAGCACCTGTCCACTGTTATTCCATTTTCTCGAACTTGGTCTGCAGCCTTATGTGCTGAGGTGCTTCAGACGATCATTGAAATATCTTGTTTTAATTCTACCAGCTCCAGCGAAATGCAATCGCTACGTGCATATTACCCTTCCCTCCCTTGTCCACCTTCCACAGGGATCATTCCCTTCGGCATATCCTGCTGCACTCTACCTTCACACCAAACACCGCCGCCACGTGCTCGTGGAATCTTCCCTTGCAATCGCCGCAGATGCGACACACACATTCAAAGAACAATACAACTAGATGAAGGAATAAGCCGTCTGGTCCTTTCAGCCTGCTCAGGTATTCAATAAGGTCATGCCTGAACTTTCTGCAACTTATATCTACTTGCCCGCCCTCTTGCCATGTCCCTTAATACATTTACTGAAATAGCGTCAACGACCTCGGTGGACAAAGAATTCCATAGATTCACAGCCGTCTGGGTGAAGAAGTCCTTCTGAATTCAGTCCTTACTCTGCTCCCTCTCATCTTGGGCCTATGCTTCACGTCCTCGCTTCACGCGCCGGTGGAAGCATCCTCAACATTTCTAACTCAGCTGTTCTCTTCAAAATTATACATGCTTATGAAAGAGCCCCCTCATTCTTCTGAATTCCAATGAATACAATTCCAACCTACTCAGTCTCCCCTCATAAGCCAACCCGCTCAACTCCGGAATCAACCAAGTAAACCTCCTCTGCATCTCTTCCAGTTCCAGTACATCATTTTTCAACTAAGGAGACTAAAACTGCGTACAGTACCGCATTGGTAGCCTGAAAATCACGTTGTACAGTTGTAACATAACCTCTCTGCTTTTAAAAACCACCCCTTCAGCAATTAATGGCCAAATTCTGTTTGATTGCTAATTCCGTGTTGCACCTGCAGACCAACCTTCCATGAATCGTTCATACGGAACCCAGGTCATTCTGCATAGCAGCACACTGGAAGTTTTTGCTATTCATGCCATAATCTTATTCACTATTCCTCCTACCAAAATGTATGACTTCACATTTATTAGCATTGCATTTTATCTGCCAGACCTTTGCCAACTCATTCAATGTAACTATGTTTCTCTGTAACTTTTCACAGGCCTCTGCACACTTTGCTCTTTTACTCGTCTTCGTATCATTTGCTAAGTTTGACACGCTGCATTTGGTCCCCAACTCCAAATCATCAATATAAATTGTAAATAATTCTGGTTCAAAAACCAATCTCTAAGGAGCACCACTAGTCACTGACTGTCAACCAGATTCGCACTTATAACATTAAATCCCTACTTTGCTTCCTGTTCATCAACCAATCCTCTGTTCATGCGAATACACTACCCCTAACAGCTTGCATCGTTGTGCAGCAGCCTCTTGTGTCAGGGAGGAATTTTGGAAATCTATGCACACCACATTCACTGGGACCCATTGACCACCATGCTCGTGATTTGTTCATACAATTCTAAAAGATTTGTCAAGCATGACCTGCCCTTCATGAACCCATGCTGCGCCTGTCCAATTTCTATCGAGATTCCCAGCTATTTCTTTCTTGATAATAGACCCAAACATCTTTCTCTGTGCAGAGGTTAAGCGAACCATTTTATAATTGCCCATCTTTTGAGTTCCTCCGTTTTTAAACAGTGGCGTCACATTTGCTGTTTTTAACCTTAATGTGACTATCCCAGAGATCACCGTATGTTAGAAAATTGCCACCAATGCACTTGGTGTTTGTCCTACGATCTCTTTTAGAAGACTGTAATGAGTTCCATCAGGGCCAGGATACTTGCCTATCCTTAGGTCCATTAGCTTTAACATTACAACACCAGCTTTTCTTTAATAATGTTTTTTTTTCCAGATCGTGAACGACTTTCTCAGTTACTGGCATGTTAATGGTGTACTCCACTGTGAAGACCCATACGAAACACCTCTTCAATGCCTTGGTTATTTAATCATATCTCATAACTGAAAGCCCGTTCTCAACTTCTGAATGAGCAATGTTTCCTTAAGCTGCTCGTCTTCATTTAATGTTTTTTTTTAAATAGAAGCGTTTGCTATCTGTCTTTATATTCTGTGCTGGGTTTATTCTCATGTACTTTCTTCTTTTCTTTATAACTCTTTTTATGGCTTTCTTTTCACCTTTAACGTTTTCCTAATCTTCTGGTTTCATTCTGTTTTTGGCCAGTTTATGCCTTACCTTTCAATGTAATAGTCTTCCTTGCTTTCTTCGACTCCCAGAACAGATTACCACTGTTCTTAAAGCTCTTCATATTCTCTGGAATATAATTTTGCTGATCACTTCGAAAAATTTATTTGTAAGTCATCCACTGCTTGCCAACTGGCCCACAATATAATCTTTGTTTCCAGTCTACTTTAGGCAGGTACTACATCACTCTATAGTAGTCTCGCTTGCAAAAGGACAATATCCAAGTGTTGTGTTTTATCTTCACAGTCTCTATTTGTATTCTTACTTCAAAAATACTGTGATCACTCCTTCCAAAAGGATCCCTAACTATGAGGTCATTAATTATTCCTGTCTCATCCCAGAGGTTCAGATCTAGAATAGATTTCTCCCCTGTCGGTTCTATTATATAGTGTTCAGGTAAACTATTATAGATGCACTAAACACCCTCCTCAAAGCTACTGTGATTCGACCAATCGACATATAGATTAAAATCCCCAATGATAATCGCCGTACCTTTTATTACAGGCATAACATTTTTCTTTGATTTTTGCCTGTTCCGATGTGACTTTAGTATTCAGTGATATATAGACTATGCCTATCAGTGAGTTCTTCTTCTTAGAATTTCTAATTTCCACCCAAATGGATTCAAACACATTCTCCATCGAATCTACAGCATCCATCAGATCCGCTCTAATATTGTCCTTGAATATCAGAGCAACATTACATACTCTCCTGTCACTCCTTCCAAATAGTGTCGTAACTCTGAATATTTAACTCCAAGTCACGACCATACTTTCACCATTTTTCCGTAATGGCTACTAAATCATATTCATTCGTAATGATTTGTGCCATTAACTGAATGCTATGACCATTCAGGTAAAGTGTCGTAGTGGTAGCTTTCTTACGCTCATGATTTCCAACATCTCTAATATAATCTCCGGAGTTTTCTTTCCTTTTTGCTTCTTGCTTCTTCTGACCTTTCCAATTATGTCCTCCCCCCTCAGTAAACAACGGTCCAAACACACCTTCAATGTGAAGTATCTATTATATTCACATCTCACATAATGGTTGCCACTATTTTGGGAAAAAAAGTGTGGACTGCGTGACCACTTTGCAGAACATCCAATTTCTGACTTCAAAAAAGTCCCTGCGCTTTCCATTTGCCTGCCCATTAAACACACCACACACTTTCCTGGCCAACATCTGTGTCTCAGTGTTCCAGCGAAGCTCAGTGCAAGCTGGAAGGTCAGCACCTAATTTCCATTTGGGTATTCTGGATTAATTCGGACTCCATATCAATAGCAATAATTTTGCAGTCTGAATTCCACCACGACCGAGCCGCTTACTCCACACACCAGTCCTTGTTATCACATAGCCAGCCATTACGCACTATCTATGGTTAGCCACTAACTGTCTCCATTAACAGCTATATAGCTTCCAAGCCAGATCATTATCATTTCCTTCGTTCAAATGTTCGTCTCTCTCTCTTTGATGTCTATTCCCTACCTATGGTTTGTTCCTTACCACTAAACAACCCCACTCCATCCGATCTTCTATGTATCGGAGGAGAAAGTGAGGTCTGCAGATGCTGGAGATCAGAGCTGGAAATGTGTTGCTGGAAAAGCGCAGCAGGTCAGGCAGCATCCAGGGAACAGGAGAATCGACGTTTCGGGCATAAGCCCTTCTTCAGGAATCCTGTTCCCTGGATGCTGCCTGACCTGCTGCGCTTTTCCAGCAACACATTTCCAGCTCTGATCTCCAGCATCTGCAGACCTCACTTTCTCCTCAAAGATTTCAACCTACTGCGAATCCTCTTACAAGGATGCCTTCCTTGAAGAAGCTCTCTTCCTCCCTCGACAAAGATTTCAGTGAGTCCCTCTCTCACTGCACCCCCCAGGTCATCTCCTCTGTACAGAAGCTCTTCAGCCACATTCTCAAACAGACTCGCTACCACAGCCACATCTCCTTCCTCAGCACCTGCCTACGGAATCGACTTATCCCGCACGGACTCCGGACTACGTTCCGAACAACAAAACTTGGACCCAACCAGGACAACCAGTACCTACAACAAATCCGAAGCCTCCAGAAACAGACCTCCCTCCGGATCCTCCGCTTCGATGTATAGGCCAATGTTTTCCTCAGTACCATCAGTTCTGCGGAAGGGTCACAGGATCCAAAATATAATTCTGATTATCTTCTCAAATTCTGCCGGACCTGCTAAGTTTTTCCAGCACCGATTTGTTTTGCTCCGCCTGGTATCTGATCGTGTGAATGATCGAGGAAGAAATGCAGTGTGCATGTCCCAGTGGAAGTCTGATACAGTGCTTGCGCAATGATCCTCTGCACAGAAGACACGACTCTGATCCTGTTGAAAAGTCCTCTTATTGATGGATCCCATTACAATGTGAGCCATAGGCATCAATGAGTTAGGTCAAAGAATACAGCAATCAAGTGCATGGGATTTGTGCCGCAATCTATCCTGCATGTGATGAACAGTCGACACAACCACATCCTTCATATCAGATGTGAACAGATTGGAATCTCCATAGGAGGTGGAATCAAGTAACTGTTTTTCAGATAGGGAAGACTCAAACACGTTCTATCGGCACCAATGTACCATTGGGTATCAAAGCAAAATGATTTTGAGGCGCAAAGGCTGAAAACACCATTTTCCAAATAAAATATCCGAAGGAGCTCCCTCCAGTGTGACAGTACAGTTGTGTCAGTAAATGGGATAACTGAGTGAATCTCTTTACACATTCACCCAGGAAACAGTTCTTTTTTGAAATGATGTGGGTAAAGAATGCAGGAAGAGAGACTGAGACTACTTTGAGCAGTTTCTCACAGGGACAGAGATTGTATTGGAGGTTCTTACCGGCTTAAAATGAGCAAATCCCTAGTTCAGGATGGAGTTGTATCACACGTTGCTCTGTGAGACAAGAGAGGTAATTGCAGATGATCTGACCAATGTTTTGCATACTTCTTTGGCCTCCGGCGAGTTGGTATAGGACTGCAGGATTACTAATGCCGTTCCAATTTTCAACAAGGATGGTAGAGATAAACCAGGGAATTACGGAGCAGGGAGTCTCACATCAGTGCTCAGGAAACTTTGAGAGACCCTCTGAAGGAGAGAATTAAATACCACTTGTCCAGGTAAGGTTAGATCAGGGAGAGTAAGCATGGTTTTGTCATGCAAGGTCCTGCCTAACAGATCTGATTAAATATTTTTTTGGGAACTGATCAGGTATGTAAACGAGGGTAGTGAAGTTGATGTAGTTTATGTGGATTTCAGCAAAACCTTTGACAACGGCCCAAGCGGGAGACTGATGACAGGGTAACAATTAAAAGTTATCCAGGGTCGCATGGCAAGTTTGTTGGTAGGAGACAAAGGATGGTAATAGAATGCTGTTTATGTGAGTGAAAGCTGGTATTCAGCGGTGTACCCAAGGATCAAAGTTGAGTCCCTTATTGCTTATGATTTTATATCAAAAATATAGGGGAAAAATGTGATGGAAATGATAAGTAAATTTGCAGACCATGCGAAGATTTGCAAAGTGGTCAACAGTGAGGAATGAAGTCGGCGTTTCCAGAAGCTTGTAGATGTAGAATGAGTAGATAGTGGGAGTTAACTATGATAAACGTGAAGTGTTGCACTTTGGGAGTAACACGTCAAGGGAGTATTCAATTCACTGCAGGACACTGGGAAACACAGAGGAACAGAGAAACCTTGCATGCTGGTGCACAGAGCAGAATATCGTGGTTGAGAAGAATATCGTGGTTGAGAAGGCAAACATGACTTTATCAGTCAAGGCAAGAATTATCGAGCAGGTACAGTGATGGCAATGGGAGAAATTTGGTCAAGAAAGCATTTGGCGCGCTTGCTTTTAAGAGTATGAATATAGATTATCCGATATGTGATGTTACGTTGTGGCTGTACAGAACATTGGTGAGGCCACATTTAGAATACTGCGTACAAATCTGGTCACCCCTCCCGGAAGAATGCTGTGAAATTTGCAATGGGACTACAGGATTTGAGTTATAAGGAGAAGCTGATTGGGCAGTCTCGGAACTGCTGTTCCCTGGACTGTTCCAGACTCGGACGCACCCTTTAAGACGTTTACAAAATCAAGGAGGGCATGGATATGTGACTGGACTCAGTCTTTTCCACAGGATGGTGGCGTTCAGATCAAATGGGCAGAGGTTTAAAGTGACATACACTGAAACTCAATAAACAAGGGAGTGCCAGAAGGATATTTGAATTTCCAAAAGGCATCAGCTCAGCTCTGTGCTCCTTTCTTGGTGCATTTTCTTGGTGCAAAGAAATCGGAAATTTAAAGATGCACTTGTCACCACTCCGCTTGATTCTTCTGTCACATGTTTAACAGCCTGCAACATGCTGTTCTTCATACACCTCAGTTCCGAGAAAGGAGCATTAGGGGTATTAACGTTGAGTGACGTAGAGATGAGCAAGTCAGGGGGTAAAATATTATCGAATGCAGTATAAAGTGGAGACTGTGATGCTTGTCAGGAACAAGGAATAAAGGTGTTTTAATTTAAATAAGATGTTGTCGGACTCTACATTGCAGAGGGATCTATTTGTGCTGGATTATAAATCATGTTGTCTTGGCATGCAAGGACAGCAACTGATTCGAAAGTCAAAAGGCTTTTTTTCATTTGTTCAGCAGTAGCTCGGTGAGCATTTATCCTCCATTCCCATCAGCATTTGAGAAAATGAGACTAAATTACCTGATCGAAACTCCACACTTCATAAAATCATTTATTTTTGAGAAACTGAGTGTAGCTGTAATTAAACTGCAGCTTTCTCTTTTCATGCTCTCAATTTAATGGTCAACCATTCAACTGAACTAATTATTGCTTTTGTTTCAGATTTCCAGCTTCCACAGTTATTTGATTTGTTGTTTCGTGTTCTGGATGAACTGAGGTGTATGAGGAACAGCATGTTGCAGGCTGTTAAACATGTGACAGAAGAATCAAGCGGAGTGGTGACAAGTGCATCTTTAAATTTCCGATGCAGACGACCTAAGGGGAGCTAGAATCAAACCATGTGGTGCTGGGAATTCACAGCCGATCAGGAAACATCTGTGGAGCAGGAAAGCCGATATTTCAAGCATAAGCTCTTCATCAGCAATGCTGGAGACGTCGACTCTCCAGGTCCTCAGATGTTGCCTGACCTGCTGGACTTTTCCAGCGCCACACCTTTTGCCTCTGATCTCTTGCATCTGCAGTCCACACTTTCTCCTGATGTGGACGAGAGGCACTTTTTGTTCCTGGAATGTAATAACGTGATCGTAATGATATTGTGGATATGTACTGGAAGCTCATCTGTGACGCAGATTATTATCCCGCGAATATTGTACCAAGAAGATGCAAGTCCTGGGCCTGCTCCATCACCAAAACCTAACCAGCCGACGGCTGAAGATAGAACACCGCATCTTCCGCCTTGCGAATCTGAAAACACACGGGATTAATGTGGATTTCACCAGTTTCCTCATTCCACCTCCCCTCATATTATTCCAATCCCAAGTCTCCAAATCGGCACACCCTCTTGGAATGTCCATCGCCTTTCCTATCTCTCCAGTCCACCCTCGTCTCCAAGCGATCAATGTATTCCCCACTTGCATTTACCCATGGCATTCTCAGCTACCTTCACTAGAATGCCACGGTTTCCTATTTATCGTTATGCCCTTTGGCCCAACAAGCCTCATTCCTGACGAAGGGCTTACTCCCTAAATGTCAATCACCCTGCTCCTGGCATGCTGTTTGATCTGCCATGCTATTCCAGCACCAAACGCTCGACTCTAATCTCCAGCATCTGCACTCCTCACTTTCTCCACGTTGCAGTATTGAGCAAAAGATACTTTATTGGAAAAGACCAGATTCTGTGGTTTGCTGCGTCATTAATTCTATTTATTTAATTAGTTCTAGCGAGACTGTTGTGTGCAGTTCTGCATAGGGCACCCGGTTGGAGTATGTGCCAAATTTCATAGTACCACTAAACAGTGTCAGGGATTTGGCGAGATAGCATTTAAAAGTAATGCACCATACAATGAAGCAGGAAGCGATTATGAAATGAAAAATCCGCAATTTTCCCACTGGGGCAATGATATTGGTTTGCTTCCACAAATAGGTGAACCTTTGAAAGCAATGTTTAATGGACCTTATCAAATCGAGAGCAAATTGAGTGAGGTGAAGTAATTTATCAGGACTCCAGACCGGACGAAATCTTCCAGAGTGTGTCATTTGATTATGCTCAAAAGATATTTGGTAACAGAAGAAAAACAAGATAGAGTATGTTAGTGATGATAATATAGAGGGAAGAACAGAAGTTAGAGGATTCGAATTGGACATTGCTCAAATCGCATTGGGCATTGAGGAAGTTATCAAAATTTGACGTTAAATTCCACAAGAAAATCGTTATGACCCGAAATAATTATTACTTTCAAATGGGGAGATATGCAGAAATAAACTGGTAAGTACTAACCGAATTGAGCATGACACAGATATCGGAGATGCTGTTACGAATAAGCAACATTCTTGTCGGTATAATTCTCTAAAGTTGGCACAGTTTCGGAAGGAGATAGAACACATGCTCCAAGATAGCATAATCGAAGTGAATTTCAGTGACTAGGTCTCACCCATAGTCATGGTGTCGACGTCAGATGGTACCCAGTGGTTTTGTGTGGACGATCGAAAGGTCAGTGACGGACAAAGACTGACATTTAATCAATTCTAAGGACTGCGTCTAAATGGTGTGACAAGCAAATCACATTTCTAAGCTGTACTTGCTCAGACACTACTGGCAGAGAGCCTAAACAGAAAGAGAAAGGCAACTTCAGCTTTTGTAACATCAAATGGACTATATCACTTGAAAGTCATGCCATTTCGAATGACAAAATATCGCATCTCCAACACTCAGAATCTAACTAGTCAGGTCATTTCTGGATTGCCCAATTGGGTCGTGTGTATTGATAACCTGGTGATTTTTAGTCAGTCTTCATTACATTAGATTAAATTCCCAACACTGTGTAAACAAGCCCTTCAGCTGAACAAGTCCACACTGACGCTCTGAAGAATAACCAAACGAGACTCGTTTTCCCTTCGATTAACCATGACTAATACAACTAACACTATGGTCAATTTAGCACAGCCAATTCACCTGACCTGCACATCTTTTGGAATGTGGGAGGAAAGCGGAGGACGCGGAGTAAACCCATGCAGACACGTGGGAATGCGAAAACTCCACACATAGGGTGACCCGAGTGGACAATCGAACCCCAGTCCCTGACGCTATAAGGCAGCAGTGTTAACCACTAAGATATCGTGTTGCCAGGCCCCCGCCCGAAATGGAATAAACTCTTGCAGTATTTATAATACTTGTTCAATCGACTTCAAAAAGCAGGCTTTGTGGCAAACCTAACTAATGGTGAATTTGCCAAAGCCCCAGTCACCTTCTTGAGACATGCTATTGAACACGGACAAATGGCCCCGCGGGATGCGGAATTGAAAGTAATTGGGGGATTTCACACACCGTCAACGAAAAGATTAGTACTACAAATTCTGTGATTGAATGGATTTAACCATACAGTTGTGCCAATTTTAGCGGTATTGCTGTTCCACTCACCGAAATATTAAAGAAGTTTCAGTGGGCAACGGAATGTCAAACAGCATTTGACAGCTTAAAACCGGTGTTAGTCAATCACCAAGTATCAGCCACACCTGATTACACGAAGTCGTTCAAGGTGGCAATCGATGCCAATGATGTGGGAGTCGGTGCAATGGTCTTGCAGGAGAATGACGAGGAGATCGAAAGACCGATCGTTTATTTTTCCAGGAAGTTGAATGTTCAACAGGAATATTCAACACTTTAGAAAGACACTTTGAGCTTAGTGCTGGCATTACAAAATTTCATGTTAGTATTAACAACACCTCATCTGAGGCAGTAATATAACCCGTTGACATTTGTGGAGGAATTTAAGGACTAAAATGCCAGTCTGTTTAGATGGAACTTTTTGCAGCCATTCAATTTGACAATTGTGCACGCGTCAGGTCACGAAAACATGATTTCCGATGTGTTATAGGTGGAAGTTAGGAGGGCAGAAGGAGAGAGAGAAGTTCCAGTCACAACTGACTGAGTCCAGCAGCCTTTCCTCACAATGAGATACCGAGACGTTCCGTATTGGTTCCGCCAAGGCTAGACTCGAGAGTGGTTGCCCATGTTTGCTTGGGTATAGTCAGTGCAGTGTATGTATGCGTTTTAGTGTACTAACCAGTTTTTAGGGGTTTTTAAAATGAAGCCATCCTTGGATATTCATGGTTTATTTTACTGTTAGGTGGGAAGGTGTCACAAAGCTGTATGGTTCATTTTATCAAGAAGGTTGGTCCTTTTTTCAAGAGGTGCCCCATGTTTTTTTTTTTTCGTTTTCTCAGAGGTGTCTTAAAACAGCCCCAAGCTCCGAATCAGCTGAATTGAAACGGAGATGAAATGGTTTACTGAGAGGTTTTGTTTATAGGTAACCAAATGAGACTTCAGGAAAAAAATCTTTTAAATTTGAGATGCAATCTCTATAATAAAAGGGAAATTCCTTTATTTAGTCAGTTCAGAAGTGGTGTGCGAGAAGAACGGCTGCTGGAGACAGTCCGTTGAGATTGGAACTTCTCTCTGTCCTTCAGCTCTTTTAACTTAGACCCGTAAGCTTCCGTTTCATTTTCACTCTGTGTTTGAGGGGTCTGTTTGTTGGGGTTGTTGTTTATTTACCGAGAAGCATAATTAATGTTCTGTTGGATAATCTGAGATCTGTGGGCAATCTGTCTTCTGTTCTTTGTGCTTCATTCAATTATTTTGTCAATAAATTTTCATCTGTTCTTTTTTTCAACCTGGCTAACTTACACCACGTAAGTTTCACTGTGCACTTACCGATAAAAATAGCAAAGTTACAGTCAGAGCTGCCCACTTAAGAATGTTGACTGGTCTGGCCGAGTCGTTGACAGGGGCTGTTTTTCTTAAAGCAGAAGAGACATGATTGAGGTGTACAAAATAATGAGGGATATGGAAAGGGGAGACTGAAAGAAACGTTTCCTCTTGAGCGATCACAGGGCATAGTTTTAAGATAATAGAGAAAACGTTTTGAGGCGATTTGCAGGAAACCTTTATCAGCCGGTCGTCGAATCTGGAGCTCACTATTCAGATCACGGAGGCAAAAAGCACGTCACCTTCCGTTGTATTCAGATGGGAATTTGTAATGCTAAGATATACAAGACCAAGTTATGGAAAATTGGATGAGGTTAGTCAAGCGGCTGTTTCTGATAAAAGAAGGTAGAAGAAGTTTGAGGGTTTTTATTCCACCAGTGCGTCCGACTCGTACAGCCAGCCCTGGTGTTCGAATTGTTAGGATTCATTACCTTTGCCTCTGCAGCCCAGTTTCGATTCCCAATCATGCAATCTGGGCATTTTGTTCCTGTCAGCGACACAGCAAAATGGGAATTATTTCAATGCCTCAGATCAATAAATACTCGAAGAGAACATTAGTGTCAATGATCCAGCCTTTTAAAGAAGGATAGGGTGCATCGACATTCCCTGATCAATCGGTCAGTTCACCTTCATCCTTCTCTGATTCCGATTCTCAAAGCTGCTACTTAGTTTGATTCCTTGCGATTGAGGAGCCGTTGTGATTGTATGGGTGGGTTTGGGAAATGGTACGTTGCCCATGAGCAGCGTTTGCGTCTATTTCAGCTTCTCCTCCTGTGTTGATATTGGTACATTGCGTCTGATGTTCTCGGAGGCATATACTGGAGGGATCTTCGTTCCTGCAGATCAGGAATTCAAACGCCATCTCTGTCTCAGAGCGATTGGTTTCGAAGTGTAAGAAAAGCCTGAATTGCTCTCCAGCAAGGTAGGTGTCAGGCCTACTGTCGCGTGATCAGTAATCAGGTGAGTTATCCTTTGCACAACTGGCCCTGTGCATGTATTCATAATGCAAACATGAGCATTAGCCATCATGCTCACAAGTTGAATATCTGTAAAGTTAATCAAGGTCATAGCTTCACTCCAGTGTTCCCCGTTGGTCAATCAGCGATTTTTGTAAAGAAAACATATTTGTCCTCATGAAAATTCCATTTATTCTCTGTCTCCTCAGACGTTCAATGGGATCATCGGCGATCTAATAAATTTCAAATACCTATTCCTGCTTTTCCTTCATACCTTGTGCCTCATCAAAGCATTGTGTATTCCTGTTAATTTTCGATGGTTTAGATTACTTTAATAGATTGTGTGATGTCCGAAAACTCACTCTTGCATGTCGATTTAAGCGGCTCCACGTGCGTTTGGAGCTCCCAAAGATGGGCCAATGCTCCGTGCTCCATGTCAATAGACGTTGCTCCAAGTGAGGTTGGAGCTCCCAGCCTGATGTCCCAATCTTCGCTGCTCCTTGACAACCCCGAAGCTGCTCCAGGTGCGGTTGAAGTCCCTGTCCTGGGACCTCATCCGTCTCTGTACCATCAGAGAAAGACCTTGCACTCAGTGATTGCATCACTGGGGCCACACTCACACGATCATTCCCACCTCCATTTCCTATTGTATCTTCGGATCTTCACGACTCATTTTCACTGATACCGGGCCTGACAACTGGGAACTGAGACGGCCAATTTATTTTCTTCCTTTACCATTCCCAGGATCTGCTGTGATTGGGATCACTGGGGAGACACAGTTTAAATATAAGTGATAGAAATGTTTGAGTAGGTATGCCGAAAAACGTTACCAGACAGCATGTGGTCGGAGTCTGGAACTCACTGTCTGTCAGGGTAGGATAGGCAGAAACCAACATAACCTTCAGAAGTATTCCGACGTGAATTTGTGAAGCTAAGGAATACAAGCACAGAAGGTCAAAATGGGATGAGGATAGTAAAACGGTTGTTTTTGACAGGAGAGCGTTAAACGAGGTTTAGGGCTGCCGCCAGATTTAATGTCTTCGGTAGTATAGTGGTTACTAATCCTTCTTATAGTGCCGGGCACTAGGGTTCACTTCATCGACGGGAAAGTCCTGAGTTCTGTAGGGTTTCATCTTTTGTGCAAAGATTCGTAGTCCGAGTGTAGCTGTTTCGTGGATGTTCGCTGTATCTGGGAAGTTGGGTTACAGCCGTCTCCTCCCCTTTCTCGGTGACATCTCAGTGCTGCAGAGCCTCCTGAGAAGCTCTGCTGTCATGTGGCGATTTGAATTGATTTGGTTTCTTTCCAGCTGCTTCCAGTAGTTCGTTGCAATTGTCAGTACATTGGGTCTCGATTATTGTATCTGAAGTTGGAGTCTGTGGATGAGTTCCGTGCTTCTGGAAATTCTCCAGCTGACCCCTGTTTGACTGTCCTATGAGCGTGTTTTTTTTTTCCAGTCAAAATTGTGGTTTTTGCCATCGGTGTATGGCTACTATGGACAGCTGGTCGTGGGTTTAGTGGATACTGCACAAATTCTTCACAAGTAAAGAATGTCTCCTCAACTTCATCTGCAGATACCAAGCAGAAAAACAACGCCACGAGGACATAAAACGACCCAACACACTAAACACTCTTCCTCATATAAAATGAAGTCTCAGAACTGACAGACAGACTCCTCCGAACGCTAGGATTCATGACAGCACATGGACTGACAGCCACGCTCAGACAACGACTCACCAGAACAAAAGCCCCCAGTACCCATCACGTGCATGTCAAACAGGTGTACAATATTACATGCAAGGCTTGCACGATACACTCTATAGGATAAACAAGCCGGCAACTAACGATCCGCATCCATCACCACCAACAAGACACGAAATGCAATGTCCAGATGTTCCTCGCAGCTATATTCAGGGCACTGAGAGTCTCTGATTCTGGGGCTGGGAACTGGGAGTATGACCTTCTTCAGCAGTTGTTACTTTCTTATGTGGTGAAGCTGGCGAAGCAACCGATCTAAAACTCAATTGCTGATTGAAAAGTAAGTAAATCGAATATGGTAGCCCAGAAAATTCTTTCTGATGCATTTGGATGCTGTTCCTTCATGCATTCCAGCACTGTACTTAGTTTGATGTTTTCGACAATTCAGTCTGTGCTTCTGTGATTAGATTGTGGGCAGTACGTTGCGTTCTGGCTGCAGTAATCACTGTTCAAAATCCAATCCCACCTGTGTCTATTGCTGTTGGGTTTTTTTTCTCTTAATATGTGCAGCAGTAACACAGTAAAGAATTAATTAATATCGCAACAAAACAGACAAAGGTAAGTGAAATGCCGAGGCTGTGGTAAAATTTGTACAACTTTTGAACATTAGCTTTAGTCAAGAGATTAGATTGTTGAATCTATTTGGGTAAAGATGATGAACAGTGGGGGAATGATTTACTAGTCGGTGCAGATTACAAGCTCGGCAATCGTAACCACAATGTAAAATTGTAAGTACAGGAAATCAAAATCGCGTGCGAGAGTTAAAGGATGGCAATAATTACGGGTGACCTTAATTTCTCCTCTCCCACTGCTGAGTCCACTGTAAATAAAGTTTAGAAAACCGTAAACTTTGCATTAGCTATGTCCCATAGAACAACAGGTGACATACATTTGATTTGAGTAATTTACAGGCTGCTTAGTTTCAGTCTTTACGTAGGGAACCATCTCTTTCATTGTGACTTTACAAAAGGGCCATTCTTCTTGCCAGAAAAATCAATTTGTCACTAACCTTTGTTTGCTTCATGCACAAGAACACTCAGAATCCTCTGCACCGCACTATTGTTGAAGTTCCTCTCGGTTTTAATAACAGTCTGCGTTTTGACTCTTCCTACCAAAGTGCATGACCTCACACTCCCAACATGACATGAGACCTGCCAAGCGTTTGCCCACTTAGTGAATCAACGTGTATTCATTTCCAGATTCCCCTGTCCTCATGACAACATGACCTCCCACGTATTATGTATTGTCAGAAATGTTGAAGACATTACAATCTGCCACTTCCTCACATTATTAATACAGTGAAAACGCATTGAAGCCCGATGACTGACCATTCTGGAACTTCACTAATAATATCTTTACAACTTGGAAAGTACGTATTAATCCCAATTCTGTGTCTTTTGTTAACTAAATAAGTACTGGGCAACCAATGCTCATTTCGCCCCACACCGTGAACTCTGCCCTTATGTAATTAATTATATATGGTCCCTTATTGAACACCCACAAAACATTCAAAAGCACTTTGTGTGTGGTATTCCTTCATCAAATTTGCTTGTAATACTGGCAAAGAACCCTGCAAAATTTGTCAAGTGTGATTTCCCGCCCAACAAATCATTTGAATGCGATCAGCGTTTCTAAACGATCTGATTTTTTTTTTTGGTTTTCTTCACAATGGTCTCTAGAATTTTCTAAATGACAGAAAACATATTGGAGCAGAGGGAAACCATTATCCCATCCGGTCAGCTACACCTTTAAAATGGATAATGGCTGGTTTGGTTAATCCTCAACTCCATTTTTCTACCTTGTCACTGTGGTCGTTCATTTTGCCAAGTAACTAAATACCTGTCTATCTCATTCCTGATTATCCTCAGACTGGACAACACTGTGCTGTCATGAATTCCAAAGATTTGGTTTGCTCGGAAAAACACAGCATATCGTCCTCATCTGCGTCTTAAAGAAGCAACCTCTTCCCGTGAAATCAGGCTCTGCTTATTCGACACAAATGTTGTTTTTCATTAAATATCTTCACTCCCAGTCCTGTGGCAACTGACTCTGGTCGGGAGCGAAGCAGCATCAATCCGCACCAATCCCTCCCCCATCAATATAAACAGACCCAGGAAATCTCCAGTTAATCGACTGTGCTCCAAAGATAACTTTCCCAGCCTCAGGAATATCTCCACAAAATGGGATTTCCTCATCGCTGGACAAGGTGAAACGCGAAGCTTGATGAAGAGATTTGTCAGTAAAGAAAATATCGTTAGTTGACAGGTGGAAAAATGTTAAGGAAGCAAAACAGAAAACGCAACCTCCTCCCTTGAGAATCTTCAGAAAGTCTTGGGCAAGCGGAGTCAGAGGAGAATGAAGGGTGATCTGTCCGAATGAGCAGAGACAGTCAAGACACCTTCCCTTTTTTAAAGAGGCTATGAGCTTGACTTAATATTCGAGAGCCATAAAATGACCTGAGACATTGAAAGGATACGCATTCCTGGATATCGGGAATTCAAATCTGATCTTGGCTCCAGGATAATTAGAAATCTCTGGAATGGACAAGACATTGACAGGTGCGAAGGGAGACGGTCCCCTTTGTATGAGAGCTTGTCGCACTGACATGAATGTGTCTGCTGAGGGTGGGATCAGACTGTCCCAATGTGTTGTAAAAAAGTGAATCATATGCCGAATCATTTCAAATAACGTAGTCAGGAGAGGAGACCTTGAGCAATTTAATGTTTTTTTTATTCATAGCCAAGGGAAATACCTCTTCATTCGAAGACATCCGACATATTCCAATGAAATACAGAACGTTTCAAGTTATATAGTGAAACACAAGTCCACTTCCCATTAAGTACACAACCACATGGCAATTGTAAGGTTCACATGCATTGTCCAGATTTGCATATCTTAACGTCTGCAAAATTGAATGTTACCTAATACTGCAGATTCAGCTTGGCTACAACAACCGATAACGACCAGAAAGAAACAGTACATCATTCTATGAAGCAGAGTTATATAATGGCCTGAGGAGCAGTGACAGGCTGCAGCTGCAAGGTCAGGCTATCAAGACAGAATTCCTCAGCCAGAGGAATAGCATTCTTCTAACAGGCAACATTTTACTACAAAAATTGTTTTTTGTCACAAAAAAGGCTTCCACCCAGTTCTGTGTCCATTTTGGTCAAATTTCCCCAGACTATGTCTCCACAACGAATGCCCCAGGTTTTAATTTGGAAAAGTAAAACCGATTTAGGACAATTGTCATTCCAGGAGGGTCAGGCTGAAGCTTGAATTCACTAAAATCATGCATTAGGTGATCGTGCGAGGGTTATGTCATGAGAATCTACAGTGCAGTAGCTCAGTGTGTTTGGTTATTCACAGCGAGTTTCGTGGCTTGGGGCCACTCAGGGACGGCGCTATCACTGCTCTCGGTTCATTTGTTTTGTATCCTGTACAATTCCAGCTTCTTACTTGGATCAGGAAAATGTTCCCCAAACAGAAATCTTATCTGAAACCAAAATTAACAGCTAATGTAAAATACTGCGGAATTTGGAAATCTGAAACAAAAACCAAAGCTGCTTGGGAAACCAGGCAAGTTTGGCGGTACCTGTGGGAGTAAAAGGAGTTCTGATGAAGTTCTAAAGAAGCTCTGAAACTTGTCTCTGGCAGTGTTTCCACAGATGCTGCCAGACCTGCTGAGCTTTTCCTACAATTTCTGCTTTTGTTTTTAGCTAAATGTCCATTTCAACTATCAGGATGGAATAGCAGACTGACCATGTATCGACATTTAAATCTTTCGAAAGCAGTGGTGATTGAATTGAAGTAAACCCAACAATGATTCACTCTCCCTCAGATCCAAACAGAAAAAGACCTGGAATGGCGTAGGCGCTCGGTGGTTCTGTAGACGTGGTCGAGTGTTTAAGGTGATTGACTCCCAGTCCATTGGGGTTTCCTCACGTAGATTCGAAATCCTGCCGACTACAGCTGATGGCAAAAAAGCGAGTATTTATTTCACATCTTCTCGTTTGGAATTCGAATCACAGTAGGAGGCATTATTTCATCCAGCCCACAAATGGTGCAAACCTCCAGCGGACTCGCCGAACAGCTCAGATGCAGACTGGCATAGCCAACTTCGTATGAAACTATGAATCAAGTGTTGAGAGATGAGAACAATGCAAACTTGGTGAGGCCATACTGCTTTTTCTGTGCTCGAGGACTTTGTGACCAGTTTTGTTTGAGAAGTGACAGGTCGATGTTTGCAAAATATAACTGAGCCAGGAAGGGGTGGAACTGACTCTGCCCTTATCTATCTGTCAGACGTGGTATTCATTCAGATTCGCGACACTGACACCGTGCACATTCCTGGAGTCAGTCTCTTGGAGAATTGTAAAGATAAAATCCTGTTGTCTCCTTACCAGCCATGTGCAAACCTATGGCTTCTCAATGCTCTGTCTTACAATTCCTGTCTCTGCTTTCCTGATAATGCTTGGCTTCACAATGTGGCTGTTTCTGCATGAATCAGTTCGTTGTCCTCGGAGCACGACGGTCCGAGGGATCTGGAAGTCAGTCAGGGACAGAAATAGAGAGAGACACTACATGAAAATGTTCACAGTTTGCCGTGTATCAGTTGTTTTTAGTAACGACTATCTGCCAGGCTCTGTCTTGTCAGTTTCCCAGGAACTGTAGGGATTGTGTTGGTCGGTTTTGGAAAATTAAAAGTTACACTTGAGCAGCGTTTGGGACTATATCAGCTCACTGTCCACTTCGTATCCCAGGTCTCTTCAACAATTCTCATTATATGGTGAAATAGCTTGTGTTCAACCTAAAGCTGCCTTTTGTTGGAAAAATTTGCAGATCACGCACATGGAATGCATATATTCCTGAGGCCTCCGTTCTTCTCGGGGTATGTGTCAGTGTGTCTCCCTCTGTTAGTGAAAATGAGGATGAGCTACTCAAGGGGATTTCAACTCAGTGTGACCATGTCAAACTTAAGTCCCATTGGTGTGTCATTTCGGACCCTCATTGACATTTGCGATGGAAAAAAAAGAACATGCATGGTATGGGCCAAATGGAAAGTGGGAGAAGAATAGATGGACGTATGATGAACCGCAACACACAATTGGAACGCTGTAAAAACGGGAAGACAGGGAGGAACTGACCTGCAGCGAAAATGATCAGAGGTGAAAGCGCAAAATCAATGTAACTGAGAAAAGAGAAAGCGCTATCAGTCTCCCTGCCTGGTGGTTACGTGGCTCGGATTTGCTGCTTTCACCATTGTGGCTCGGGTTCGATCCCTAGTCAGCTGCTGGGAGTTTTCCTTTTATCAATTATCGTGATAACGGCATTCCTGAAGCAGAAAATTAAGTGCATAACAAAGAAGTGGTCAATTTATTGTCCTAAGCACGAGTCAGGTGAACATAAAACAAAGAACTGTAGATGTTGAAAATCTGAAACAAAAGCAAGGAATGATCAAACAACTCAGAACGTCAGATCGTATCTGTGGAGAGAAACCGAGTTAATGTTTCAGATCGACTGGATCAGGTTAGTTATGCATCTCTGTGTATAATGCCAGAGAAACGATTAGCTTTATATGTGGATTCAGCATATTCATTGAAATTTATTATTAGCTGACAAACGTTGCCTTGAGAAATTTAAACGACTTTATTGGCTGCTCCCATTGTCCTGAGCTGGTGATTAGTCGTGCTTAAATGATTGCATTTAACTTTCGTTTCTGTCAGTTATCAGCCATGTCGAATGTAGAAATGCTTCTTTCAGTATCTATCTCAATATGAGTCTTTATTTGCCTCTCTTTGTCGGTATGTATTCACCTCACCTTCTTTCACGCCAACTGGAATAAAATGCAATTAGCCTACAACTTTTAAGAACAAATATGTTGACTGTTGTAATATAAATGAACAGTGACAGCAGAGAATGAGGGTGATCATCTCTAAGGTCTGTGCCATTACCACAATATCCTCCGGACATTCCGCACTGTCTTCTGACTCACCTCGTTATTTCTATCACACTGGGAATGAAGGAGGGAGAATGAAAGAGGAGGAGAAGTGTCAGTGGCACAGGGGAGAGAACCTTGTGGTTGAATTAATCGTTAGAAAGTAGGAACGTTCTCTGCTGGAACGAATTCAGGAACCAGAAGCGGGTCACCAAATCATAACAGGCTGAAACGCAAAGAGGGCGCTGAGTTGCTTGATCAGCGAACCCAATATAAGAGAAGGTGAAGCAAAGATTCTTCGATAGAACCAGTCGGCACCACGGTGATTTAAACCCTGGTCCTTTTGTTTATTGGACAGGCGCTTTACTCAACTGACCCATGACGCCACGCAACAACCAAATTTACTTAGCCAACGTGCAGTTTATTAACTATTTAATCACAGTAATTCGGAAATGCGTTTTCTAAATCAATGTTGCTCGGTCAGAATTGTAATCGGCACCGCTCTTGCAAAAAAAAAAAACAGGTTTTTAATGGCTGAGCAATCCCCACAGAAAATATAGAACGAAGACTAACTCCACTTGTGTTGGTTTCAAACTGTTACGTTAATCTTTTAAACTGACTGGATAACAAGCATGTGTTCATTCTCTCGGGGTCCAATAACCAGTTCAATACATACTAAAGGAGCCTCACACCAAGAGGAAAAGAGTCATTGTGGTGAATTGAGCAGAAGTGGTGTGTCAATGCAGGTGTGTTCACCTGAATGCAAACATTGGGCAGTAAAGGCTGACCCATTAGCACCGACTCAGTGCCTTGCACCACCAGCGCCACCCTCACTTCCAACCTCATGACTCCCACTCGTTAATGCCTTTCACGTTTACTTCATTCCCCTGCTCCAATTCTCAACTTATTCCCTTCTGAATGCAGGTGTCCAAATAGAACATGTAACTTTTAGAAACGTATTCCTGGGATTTAGATTTCACTTAATAGGGTACGATTCGCTGCCGATTCCTAATTATCCCTGAAAGCGTGAACTCCTCAGCATGGAGGTACAAACATGAGGCCGTGAGGGAGGGAGATCCAGGATTTACACCCAGCGACAGTGAAGCAACAGCGAGATATTTCCAACTGAGACAGGTGAGATGATTGCAGGGGAATTTGTAATGGCGGTTTTCCCGTGTCCTTCCGTTGTCCTTCTAGACGATTGCAAACAATCACTGGACTGATTCAAGCATGATGCGGCTGAGTATTCTGTGTGTAACCCGAAACTCGTTTTCATTCAGACAATTCAGGGGAAGAGAAATAACTCTTCATTTCCTGACGGTGATTTGTATCCAGGTCTGGAAGATGCAAACTCAGACTCATAGGCAGCAAATCCCCCATGTGATGCTGACAGACACCCTTGCCACCTGACTTAGCCACATTCTTGTGCCTTTCTTTTGCGTCATATCTACATTTCGGTAGCAATGTTTCTCTCTCCAAATTTCGAAACAGTTAATTTTATCGCTCTGTGGTTCAATGTGAAGGAAGAAGAGCTGTGATAATCTGGTATTGTTCAGCAGATGCATAGCAGGAATGGCCAGAACAGGCTGATGCTTGTTTTCTTCATAGGGGCTCGTTTTGAGGAAATTAGATGCGGTGAAGGTGCGGCATGTATAAAGGCATCGTTCAATTCGTCTATTTCTAGATCCCGGTGGAGAAATAATCAGGGAATACTCGCCGATTTTGTTCTGAGTCTTGATTGGAAGAGCCAATTACTCAATGTATGAAAGTACATTTCACTGGGGTTGATCGTGAAATCGCGCAGTGACTGTGTTGAAAAGTTTGGACGCATCCAGCAGAGAAGCAAGCGACTCTGAAGTAGGTACCTGAGGACAAAAATGTTTGCCAGTGAAAGGCATTGCTTCACAAAGTGGGGCTTCGAAGTGTAGTAGTGGGAGATGATTGTCTTTGTTGGTTGTCCGCGTTGTGAGTGCTGTTTCCCCCGACGTCCATGTTTTCATTTCATATCGACAAACTGTCGCACTCCCAACTGTGCATTGGGCCAGCGATTAATGGATAACGCGTCAGACCTCCGATCAGATGTTTGCAGGTTTAAATCCTACCTGGCTCGAGTGTAATGTTCTACTTTGTCCCCGCTACCTGTTTTTTGTCAGAACCTGCAGAGTATGGATCAATGGATAGTGAAAGTTACATTTGTGTCTATTGTGCATTTTAAGTCTCAGTTCAGCGCAACGGCTCTCATTGTCTGCAGAACAGGCTTAATTTTCACCTAAAGTTGCCTTTTATGGGAGAAACTTGCGTGTGGGCGCAGAATGCGGAAGTGAAGCACAACAAGCTGATATCATCCTGAGAGCAATGCACCTCTCAAGGTATGTATCTTTGTGTCTTACACTGTGTATGAAAACTAGGATAAGTTCCTCAAGCCGGTTACACCACGGTGCGAGCATTCAAACTTCAGTCGAGTTGTTGTGACACTTAAGATCGCAGGGAGAATCTCATTGACACTTACATTGTAAAGATCAGAACACATTAGGTTGTGTGCCAAAGCTGGAAAAACTGCCTAGAATAGATGGAGGATGAGCTACATGCACGGTGGGCTGAATGGTCTTTTTCCACTCTGTAAAAACTAGCTAATCTGATTTTAAAAAGGCAATAGTGGTTCCATTGAAAATGCATATGACTGCTTTTGTCACCTTCCCTTGTAATCTAGTGCATCCTATTCGGCGCTTTCACTGCCGTGGCAAGGGTTCTATTCCTGCTCAGGGATGGGGAGTTTTGATCTAGAAACCTATCTTTGTGCCAGTATTTCAGACTGATTTTCTGAAGCAGGCAGGTTATTGGTTTTGTCCCAAACTTTATTAAAGTTAATGTAAAACAAAGATCTCCAGACGCTGAACCAAAAACAGGAATTGATAGAGAAACTCAGCAGCCCTTGCAGTATCTTTGGAAAGACACAGAGAAAATATTTCCGATCGAAAGAATCAGGTTAATTATACATTTCTACATTATAATGTCGGGCAATAATCAGTTTTATCTGTTAAATCAGGACATTATCAAAATCTCTCATGAACTTACAACGGACAATGTTACAAATTCAGAAATACTTTATTGGCTGCAATACTGCTTCCTTTACCTGGGCTGGTGAAAGGTTGTGCTTCAATGGTTACATCTTTATTTTCCTTTCCTTCAGTGAGCAGCCATGTCAAATGGAGAATTGGTCCTTTCAGTGTCTACCTAAATATGTGTCTCTACTTTTTTCTATGTCTCTGTTTATTCAACTGAGTCTCTTTCACATCCCCTATGCTTTATCTGTCGACTTCCCTCATGTGCCATTTATATTCTTTCAAAACTCTGACAGTTGTAGATAGTCTGCGAGTGGAGCTGCTGTAAGGCTTTCTTCCCCCTGGCTGGAGTGTCGAGTACTGGGCTCACATTCTCTAGATAATGTGTCTGTGACATCGGCCTGAGGAAAGGAGACATCTCTTCCTCAAAATATTATGACTCATTCGGGGTCAAAATAAAATCCATAATCTACAAGAAAACAAACGCACTCACACAACTATTGGAGTCCAATGATATATTTACTGTTGGTGTAAAATGAATGATACGTGTCAGCGGAAAATGAATGTGATCAGATCGTGGTGTCTGTGCCTTTAACAGAACATTACCTGACAGGTTTGCAGTATCTTCTGCTTCACCTCGTTATTCCCAGCAAAATGGGAATGAAGGAGGTAGAACAAACGAGGAGGACAAGCAAAAGTGTTTGTGAAGCAGAGTGAAAACATCTCCAGTTTGAATTAATAGTTAGGAAGAGACAATATTAACTGTTGGAACTAATCTAGAGAAGAGAAGAGGAATGACCAAATCATAACAGGCTGAAATTCAAACCGGACGGTGAGCTGCCTGATCAGGGACACAGCAGTTGCGAGGGAATTTGAAAATCACAAATTTGAGATTTTTGATTAAGCAAACGAGAAGATTGTTAAGGTCAATCAGTCGACATTATTAACTTGGACTTTATATTTAAAAAACTATTACAAGGTTCCACATGGTAGATTAATGAGTAAAGTTTGAGCACATAGAATTCAGGATGAGTATAACAATTTGGATGCAAAAGTCACTTCATTAAAGGAGATGAGACGGGTGGTGCAGGGTTTTGTTTTGGACTGGAGGTCTGTGACCACCGATGTTCCACAGGGATCGTTGAAGATATGTTTGAACATGAGACAAAACTAGTGGATAGTGAAGTTGGCTGTGCTAAGATTACAAAGAGATAGAAGGCATAATTAAGAGGTTTTAAAACGAGACCAAATTTGTGATAAAATAGATAGTGAAGATGGTTAGCAAGATTACAAAGTGAAAGAAGGCATAGTTAGTTAGATTGCAAATGAGACCAAATTGGTTGTACAGTAGACAGCGAAGGTATTTAATGAAGATTACAAAGAGGTGCTGAACAAAGACACATTGGAAGGCAGAATCATAGTTTCTTGAAAGAGAAGTCGCAGGTAGACAGTGTGTGAAGAAGGCATTTGTTATATTTTCCTTTATTGATCAGAACATCGAATATTGGAGCTGGGAGGCGGTGTGCGACTGTACAGGACATTCATTCGACCACTTTTGGAATGTTGCATGGAATTGTGGTCTCGTTCCTATCGGAAGGATGTTATGAAATTGAAACATTCAGAAAAATTTACCTGGATGTTGCCAGGGTTGCAGACTTTGAGATATATATCGAGGCATAAAAGACTAAGGTTGTTTCGCTGAGAGTGATAGAGGCTGAGCAGTGACTTTATAAAGGTTCATAAAGTAAAGAGGGGCGTGGATAGGGTATATATGTATGGTCTTTTCCCTTGGGTACTGGAGTCCAGAACTAGTGAGCATACGTTTATGGTGAAATGAGAAACACATAAATGGGACCTAAGGAACAACTACATCACACAGAGGGTGTTGCATTATGGAATGGGCTACCAGAGAAATCGGTGGAGGCTGGTAAAATGACAGCATTTAAAAGGCAACTGGATGGATATTTGAATAGGAAAGATAAAGAAAGATATGGGCCAAGTGTTGGCAAATGGGATAACATTAGGTTAGGATATCTGATCGGCATAGACGAATTGGGCCAAAGGCTCAGTTTCTTTGCTGTACATCTGTAGACTCTATGACTCTATAATTGGATTTATGGGCGGAGGGATGACAGATGGAGTTTAATTTGAATAAATATGAGGTATTGCATTTGGCTAAACAAACAAGGGGGCAGGGCTTACTCAATTAAAAGTAGACCCTTGGGTAGTGCTGTGGAACAGAGATTTCAGTTACATAATTCTTTGAAATTTGTGTCACAAGTAGACAGAGTGGTTAAGGCATTCAGCAAACTCATCTTCATTGTTCAGCCCGTTGTGTAGAGGATTGGAAACGTCATGTTGAGGTTGTACAGGATGTTGGCGAGGCCTGTTGTGAAGTACTGTGTCCGGTTCTGATCACCCTGTTATAGAAAGGACATTAAGCCGGAGAGGATTCCTAAATTATTTTACAGGATGTGGCTGAGAATGGAAGGTTTGAGTTAAAGGGAGTAGCTGGATCGGCTTGGACTTCTTTCACAGGAGCATAGTGGGGTGGGGATGACTTTATGAGGTTTATAAAAATCTAAGAGCGACAGATAGTGGAAAATAACAGGCGGCTTTTCCATTAGGTGAAACTTTTTGTCCTAAAGGGTATATTTTTAATAGAATCAATTAGCTTGATATTTAATGTATTCACGTGAGTATAGTGAAAAGCTTAGAAGTCGATACTTACCACACAATCTTAGTTACAAATGTACCTCGGTATAACACCACTCAGGGCCCTACCATTAACTGCATAATCTCTGCCCTTGAGTGGGATAAAGATAAGGCGAATGACGGACGTCTTTTCACTAGTGTGGGGCATTTCAGGTGGAAGGAGAACGATTGAAAAAAGAGGAAAGGTACTTGCTTTAACACAGAGAGTGATTGGTGTTTGGAATGATCAATCAGAGGAAGTCATGTATACAGGTAGATTTACAACATTTAAAGGCTTTCACGTAAGTATTTTAATAACAAATGTTCTGAGAGATACAGTCTAAGTGCAGGCAGGTTTGACTACTTTCGTTTCGTACCAAGTTCAGCATGGAGTGGTTTGCCCAAGGGTCTGTTTCCGTGCTGTCTGATTCTGTATATGATTGAAATTTTCAGTGTCCTGAGAGGCCTGGATAGGTGGGCATGGAGAAAATATTTCAATTAATGACAGAGGCGAGAACCCCAGTGTACAACTTCATAATTTAAGGGATGACCATTCAGAGCTGAGACGAGAAGGAATTTCTTCAGGCAGTGGGTGGTAACTCTTTGGAACTCATGGCGATATAGCGGGCCGTGCAAGCCAAGTCATTGAGTGTTTCTATGACAGAAATAGATTTGCTCCTGATTGGTAAGCGGATCAACGGTTATGGACATTGCAGGAGAATGGGTATGAGAAACATATCTTTCACTATCAAATGGCCGAGCAGACTCGGTGGACCGAATAGCCATTTCCGCTCTGATATCTTGTGCTCTTATGGTGATTATAAGTGGCTTCAATCTATATGTAAATCCAGAAAATCATATCAGTAACAATGCCACTTAGCGCTCATTTCTGGAGTGTGTACGGGATAGTCTTATGGACCAAAACATTATGAACGCTAATCAAGTCCAGTCCAGTCTCGAGTGAATATTATTTAATGGCTGGGTGTCGGTTAGCTCAGGCGGGTGGATGGCTCGATTCCGATGCACAATCCCTGAACTGGTTGAGTTCATCATGATCCCTTCGGTCCTCTCTCTCTCTCAAGTTAGACAACAGTCCGATGGTCTCTGTAAGTATGATGACTCCAATTTAATAACTTTATTTGTGTAATGACAAACGAGTAATTGGTAAACTAGCTTGTGATGTCCTTTTTGGGAGAGTGAAGTATACAGAAATAGAAGTCTTCATTAAGATGGAGAATGACAGTTGAATTTGAGAGGAGGGGACGAATTAAAAATAGAAGAAATTATGATGGTATGAGGCGCGAGTAGCTTACAATAAATGAGAGAACATAACTTCAATGGATGGTGAGCATTTGTAGAGTCGTTGTAGGAACTACAACTATTATTCATGCCTATGTTGGTACAACATACAAAGGGAAAGATGACTTGACCATGTCCAGTAAGGGATATTAGAGATCAAACTGGATCCAAGGCAGAGGCAAGCAAAATAGCTAGGAAATAGCAGCAGACATGAAGACTGGGAACAGTCCAGATTCCAGCACAAGACGAATAAGAGATCGATTAATAGGGAAAACGAAGTATAAGAGGAAGATTGTGAAATACAAACCAACTGTAAAAGCTCCGAATGTTATATGTAGAGACAAAAATATAAAGAAACTAAATCCCTTTCAACAGATAGAAGGGGGTTTACAATGGGCAATAAACGGATGGCAAACCAATTAAAGAGAGAGTTTCGTTATTTTATCATAAAGGATGACAAGCAATATGCCTGAATTCCTGGGGAACACATGAGAGGGAAGAACGGAAGTATACCAGCAGTAGTTGTGAAATGGCTTTGGGAAATTGATGGGATTAAAAGCAAACAAAGCACAGAGTACCTAACTCCACTCCACTCAAGAGTACCTAACAAAGTGAGCCAAGAGTTATTGGATGCAAGAAACAAGAAACGTGAACTTCAAAACAGTAATTTGATCATCTTTCAACATTCTCTACACTCTGGTACTTTTTTTATGGATTGGAAGGAAGTTAATGTGACGACACGATTCAAAGAAGTAGGTGGAGTTGCAACATGGAATGACAGACGATAGAGCCTAACATTGGAAAACGGTGGCAAGATTGGACAGAGTCAGTCAGTATGCATTTTCGAATGGGAAATGAGAAGCAATTCCTGGTGCCTATATACACATATCGTGGATAGTAACATGTAGGCGCAGCAGGAGGTAAAGGAGTCAGACTGTATGGTGGCCTTCGTAGCCAGAGGACTTAAATACACTAACACGGATGCCTTGCTGAAATTGTGCAGTATCTTGGTGAGGCCATATCTGGAGTGTTGTGTGCACTATTGGCTATGGAAACCGCACAACAACGTTTTTCATACCGATTCCTCTAATGGAAAGACTGGCCTATTTTGACAGAATGGATTGGTTAGGATGAAATCCACTGGCGTTTAGAAGAATTAATTCACATGACACAGAAACAATGGAAATGCGAACTGGATAAACAAGGGAAATGTAGGAAGGATGTCCGAATGACCAGGAAATCCAGAGGCAGGGGTGTGGGACCACAATGAACAAATATGAGGCACGTCATATGACACTCTGAGACTGGTGGCTCTGTGCAAATTTGTGACACAGTAAGATGTTAAAGCCAAAATATGCAATGTTACCAAGAAAACCATATAATTCTTAATGATGAAGTGATCAAACTGCATGAGTATAAAGTCGTAGCAGGCTACTGAATAGTGTGACAGCCTTGTTCACACTGAATATCAGAGCAGTATTGAACATAATGACTTCTGTTTCTATTTTGAATGTTTTTATTCGAGCAAATGTGATGTGCAAAAAAAAATTGTAATTGACATAGATATCAGCACTACCTTATCTAGACTGGATGAAAATCATGTAACTCTTCACTGAATGACAATCCGTGAACAGCTTTAGCACACAGCCTTCAGCAGTTCAAGGTGATCACTAAGCGACAGATTCACTTTGAAAGCTTTTGGCCTGGCTGCACTGTCTCTTGTTTTCAGTCCAGCTTTCAAGTTGTCAATTATTCTGACAAAAGCAAAATAGTGTGTAAGAAATTTTAACAATGCTTTGGAAATTTTCAAAAGGAAGCGTAGGTGGGACAGGATGGGGAAAGAGTGTGGGGAAAGAGTGTGGGGAAAGGGAGCAATGAGAGAAAAAGGACTGAAATTTGTGCTGGGATGGCGGGTGATGAACGCCCCCAGTCTTCAATACTAACACCCGAGTCCTTCACAGTTCTCGCCCGGCAATCCCTGTTCCATTCTCTCAGCTTCTGATACATTGACAGTAAGCTCATGGAGCATATAACAAGACAGTTCAGAACAAGCCGTTCGGTTCTCGATGTTGCGCCGACCTGTGAGCTAATCTAAGCCCATACCCCGACTGGATTCTATCATCATCCATGTGCTTACCCAAAGATTGTTGAAATCCCCCTATTGTGGATGAGTTAACGACATTGGCAGGTAGAGTATTCCAGTCCTTTACCAATCTCTGATTAAAGAACGTGCCTCTGACATCAGCCTTAAACCTATCACCACTCAATTTGTAGCTCTACGCCCTCGGAAAGCTGAGCTCATCATATTCGTCAAAAGACTGTCATGGTCTACCCTACCAAAACATCTTTTCGTCTTGTCTGTCTCTATCAAATCTCCTCTGAGGCTTCTGCTCTCCCTGGAGAACAGACCTAAGTGTCTCAGCCTTTCCATATAAGACATTCCTTCAGACCAGGTAACATCCTGGCAAATCTCCTCTGCACCTTTTCCAATGTTTGCACATCTTTCTTGCAACGGGTCGACCAGAACTGTACACGATATTGTAAGTGCGGCCGCACTAGGTTTTTGTAGAGTTACGTTGAAACTTTATTGCTGGAACAGCACAGCAGGTCAGGCAGCATCCAGGGAACAGGAGATTCGACGTTTCGGGCACAGGCCCTTCGAAACGTCGAATCTCCTGTTCCCTGGATGCTGCCTGACCTGCTGTGCTGTTCCAGCAATAAAGTTTCAACTTTGATCTCCAGCATCTGCAGACCTCACTTTCTCCTTTTGTAGAGTTACAGCATGACGTTATGGCTCTAGAACGTAACCCTCTACCAATAAATCTTAACGGACCGCATGCCTTTATACAGCAGTATCAACCTGTGAAGCAACTTTCAGGGATATGTTCAAGGATTCGAATATCGCTCTGCACATCCACACTACCAAGACTCTTTCCATTTACCCAGTATTCTGCCTTCCTGTTACTTATCCCAAGTGAATCACCTCACATTTATCTGCCACGAACTATATTTGCCACATGTCAGTCCAATTCTGCAGTTTATCTAAGTTCCCACGAAACCTACAATTCCACACTCTCCCCTACCCCACCGACTTTAGAGTCATCTGTAAACTTACCGACCCCGACCTATGCCTACATCCAAGTAATTTATTAACATTACAAAACTGCAGGGGTCCCAAAACAGATCCTTGTGGCACACCACTTGTAAACAGACTCCACGCTGAATATTTTCAATCATCCATCACTCGTTGTCTTCAGACAGAATTTCGGTTCATAATCCAAACTCTTAAATCACACTCAATCCCATGCCTCTGGGTTTTCTCCAAAAGCCTATCTAGTGGAACGTTATCAAAGGTTAACTGAAGTCCAAGTACACCACGTCAACTGCCGTACCTTCATCCACATGCTTGGTCACATTCTCAAAAAGTTCAATGAGGCGTATGAGACATGACCTGCCCTTGCCAAAACTGTGTTGACTATCTGCAATCAAATTGTTGCTTGCTAGATGATTATAAATCCTGCATCTTATAATCCTTTCCAAAACTTTTCTCACAGCAGATGTCAGGCTCAATTCTCATGAATTAACGAAAGGTTCTCTACTTCCCTTCCTGAACAAGGGCACAGCATTTGCAATCCAGCAGTCTCCTGTTACTAAACCTGAATATAATGACGACTCGAAGATTCAGGCCAAAGGCTTTAACGTCTCCGGCCTAGCTTCCCAGAGAATCCTCGGATAAATCCCATTCAACCCAGGGGACATATCTACTTTCATTCCTTCGAGAGTTGTTAGCTCCTCTTCCTTACTCACCTCGATCCTTTCTAGTCTAATATCCTGTAGCACATTCTTCCCCTCGATAATATTCTCCATTTCCTGAGTCAAAACAGATGAG
This sequence comes from Chiloscyllium plagiosum, assembly GCF_037043375.1. Classification (NCBI taxonomy): domain Eukaryota; kingdom Metazoa; phylum Chordata; class Chondrichthyes; order Orectolobiformes; family Hemiscylliidae; genus Chiloscyllium; species Chiloscyllium plagiosum. The sequence continues at coordinate 86,107,520 of NW_028270152.1, read as the reverse complement.
AAATGTTCGTTTAGCACCACTCTGATCTTCGCAGGGTTCACACACGCTTTCCACATTTGTATATTCTATTCCTATCTTAGTAATCCTTTTATTTCTCACAAACCTACAGAAAGCTTTAGGTTATTCTTTATTTTACCTGCTAAAGACTGCTCATGTTCAATCCTTGTTCTTCTTAACTTCTGCTTTAAATCCTTCTGAGCTAATCTGTAACTCTCCATCGACTTATCTGGACCATCTCGTCTGATCTTCGCAAAAGTCTCCTTCTTCTGTTTAACAAGAGATACAATTTCTCTGATAAACTATTGTTCCCCTAACTAATCACTTCCTCCACGCCTGACAGGGAATACCGATCAAGGAGACGCAATATCTGTTCCTTAAACCAGCTCCACATTTCGATTGTCCCAATCCCCTGCATTTTGCGACCCCATTCTATGCATCTTAAGTCTTCCCTAACCGCATTATAATTGCCCTTTCCCATTTTTGACTCTTGCCCTCTGGCATGTACATATCCCTTCCCATCGCTAAATTAAACCTAACAAACCTTTTGTCACTCTCTCTAAAGTGGTCACCTACCACGAAATCAACACCTTCCCTGATTCATTACCAAGCGCCAGATCCAGTTTGGCCTTTCCTCTAGTGTGCCCTTCGACATATTTTGTCAGGAAATCCTCCTGCACACATTTGACAAAAACCTGTTCCAACCGACGTGCTAGAGTTATAGCATTTCCAATCAATGTTGGGGAAGTTAACGTCCCGCTTAATGACCACCCTGTTCCTTTCACTCGTACTCAGAATCTTTTTGCCGATCCTCTCCTGCATATCCCTGGGACTCTGCGGAGGCCTATACGAAAACACACAAAAGTGTGACTTCTCTTCTCCTGTTTGTAACCTCAGCCCATACAATCTCAATAGACGAGTCGGCAAAAGTTATTTTAGTCACCGTTATTCTGTCCTAAACTAACAAGGCCACAGCTCCCCCTCTTTAATCCCTTGCCTGTTCTTAGTGAAAGCTCTAAATCCTGGAACCTGGAACATCCATTCCTTATCCTGCTCTGCCCATGTCTCCGAAATCCACCACAACATCGATGTCCCTGGGAACTGTCCATGCTGCAAGCTCACAACCTTACTTCGAAAACTTCAAACCAGCTTACTGTCTGCCAGCACATTCCTGTGGCCGTGACATTCTGTCCATGCCCTCCCTATTCTCAGCCTCCTGTGCACTGGAACTGCACGTCAGGTTCCCTGACGACATCTCAGGGACACAGAAATTTACCAGGTCATTTTCCCATCAATCTCAGTAATCAAAGTACACGCAACGTCTCCCAACAGCACCTACTCCTCAGGGAACACAGCAATGATTTAACCATTGACCTTTCTCTCCAGATTGTTCCCACCAAAGACAGCTAAATAAACAGACAACCGCTAAATTATTTAAAAAAAACAAAGAATACCGTCCCCTGCCATGGGCTTTTTTTCTGGGCAGAATCTTGAAGCTCTCTGTGGCATAAACCTGGGTCTCGAACCTTACACTGACCAAACATGACAAATCTTACCAGAATATAGCTCCTGGCCCCATTCTAGAGGGAACCCTTTATCACTGGAATATAACTCCTGGTGATGCCCTTCCCTTTAATCCTTGCTCACTGGAATATACACTCAGTGGAATATAGCTCCTGGTGTTGCTCTCCCCATTAGCCCTCACTGACCGGAATATAAGCCCTGGTGCAGCTCTCCCCCTTTAACCCTCACTCAACGGAATATAGCACCTGGCGCTGCCCACCCCTTTAAAACTCACTCACTGGAATGGAGTTACAGGCACTGTCTTGCCCTCTCACCCTTACTGTCGCTGCCCTCCCGTTTAGACCTCTTTCAATGGAATATCTCTCCTGGCGCTGCCCTCCCCTTTAACCCTCACTCACAAGAATTAAGCTCGTCGTCCTGCCCTCCCCTTTAACCCTCATTCACCGAAATATACTTCCTGACGCTTCCCTCTCCTTCAACTCTCACTCACCAGAATAGAGCTACCGGCACTGCCCACCCATTTCACCCTCACTCACCGGAATATTACTTCTGGTGCTGAACTCCGTTTTAAACGTCGCTCACCGCCTGGGAATGGGAGCATATCATTCCAGCTTCACTGGAGGCACGCATGCTCACAATCCACATTAAATATGCGTATGCTCGAGTACCCGCCGCTCAGGCTTGATGGCGTCACAGGCCAGTGGGAAGCAGGGGGCGGAATGAAGGGCAGAGCTGGGGCTGCTCGTCCTCCGGGTTGGCAGTCCGAGATGCAACCGCTCGTCCACGAGCCAATCAGCAAATTAGGGTCGTGGCCTGATCCATTACCAACAGGAAATGTTTTTTTAAACGAGCCCCACACTCCATTGAGCTACCTGGGAGTGTTGCGACAGCCAGAATATTGTTTTGGATGGATGGGTTTTTTGCCACGTCTTTTCAGGCATAGGCTACAAGAAACAGGGAGAGTAAGCAATATCTCCACACACAGCGGCATCTTATGGAAAATGCACCCAGGTACAACATCTTAGTGACAAACGGTGAAAGGTAAAGAAATAAGTTACAATGTTAAGCGCTGCAGTTTTGTTAGAATAAAAGTGAGAAGCTATGCAAATAAAATGTAAAACGCAAGGCCTGAGAATTCGTACTTAAGCCATCGGCTTGAAGACTCTCCAAGTTCCGCTTTCCCTCAGAGGGGTTGCTCTTCTCCACCCGCCATGCTTTCTCACGCTGGGGTAAGATTGGTCTTTTTTCCACCAGTTGTCTCACTGCTGGCTGCTGCTGTCAACCTGCTGAGGACTGGTGAATGGATTGCTCTCGTTCTATTCTCTTGACAGTATTTGCAACAGGACAGATTTTTAGATCATTAGTTCTAAAGGAATTAAGGAAGGTGAGCCTGCATATTTCTGGAGGAGAAGCACAGATTTACCCCAATAATATCTGGATTTAAGGCTTGTTTTTTTTAAGCAGGAGCTGCAGAAATCAGGCTTCAATTGATTATGGCATATAGGGACGTAATCTGTCCAATTTCAGCCCACTTCTTGCACAGAAATGCAGACTAGCTAATTACCATGTTCCCCTAAAGACAGACACGCATTAAGTTATTGAGTCATTCAGCATGGAAATAGGCTGTTTGGCACAAAAAGACTGTGCCAACGATAATCCCAAACTAAAATAATCCCATCTGACTTTCCTTTGTCCATTTCCTTTCAAACATTTTGTGATCATGTGAGTATCTAAGATTTGAATTTAGGCTGTTGTCAGAAGCAACAAGTATATGTAGATTTTTATGAACCATGAAATGCTTTTCAATTTAAAATAACAGGTCAAAATGACTGCAAGTAATGATTTGACTCTGAGACTTGAACTGATGGTTAGCTAAGTTAGCTGTATTTAGAAATAAGAGAAAACAATGGAGTTTTCATAATATGCACCATAAGACAGTGATTTGGTATTCTAATTAACCTTGAACTACTACCATGACATGATAATTTACCTAAATAAGGCCCCTTTCCCACGGAATATCACTGGATCCGCCTGTTGTCAATCATGTCAACACATTACTGTTGATTTGACTTTCCTTGTAATTAAGAACTCTTTCGAGGAAATATCATTGGATTAACCAGCTGCAAATCATTTCCCCTTATCAAATATTATGGGTCTTTTTTGATAATTAAGGCTGTACTATCTCTTAAAACACACATTAATAATGTGTAATTTTCGAATGTAAGTGCGCCATTTCTCCATGGACTACAGAAGCTTTTAACCTCTGTGTTGTTGGACAAATCTGCGCCAGGCTGTTTTAATTTATTAAACTGGTAATCTTGCTTTAAACAGACCTTACTCCTCATGATTCAGCTCACCAAGACCGCGAGGCCCTGCAAGGAGGTCTAGGTCTTCATTTTGTGCCATGACACTTGGTTCGGCACGGATAGATTGTAGACAGCGGTGTAAGTGCCTTGAGTCCTTCACTGTTGAGCGTTGAGAAATGAGGCCAGCCAGACGTGAGTATTTTATATACGTGTGGTCTTCCTCCTCATTCCGCTAGTTATCTATTTTCAATTTCAGATCGAAAGGATCAGTCTTTGCAAAGGAAGTGGCAAAAGAAGCCTACACATATAAAACAAAACATGGGGAGATTAACTGAAATATTATTACTCGTTGTCAGGCTGTTAATCAATGTAAGTTTTCTGTCGAGTTCATTTCTATCGTATCTTTTCGACTTGGCTTGTCTTCCTTTGCTGATTTTCTGTTTCTTTTTCTGCTCGTTTGCTTTTCTTCTCTGTTCATGAAATATGGAGAGTATTTGATGCCAGAGAAGCTAGCCATGAACAAAAAAATTTAGTTAGAAACGTTGATACAATTCTTGCTACTTCGTCACAAGATACTAGTATGAGTGCTCAACGGGGTCCTAGTGTCCAGATAGTAAGTTTTGCTGAAAGAATCTTAAGATTTATAAAATTAGTAATCGGAAATTTGTTTTCTCCAGGTTTATGACTAGTGAAACGCCATTTGATCAGGCCTCGACCCTGTCTAATACCCGCGTCATGCTTCAAGATGTCTGCGATCTGTTCGAGTTCCCACTATTAGTTTTAATTGGCTAGAACTAACCTGCTGTGGACTTTATTGGACTTATAATAAAGGACACATTGGGCAAATATGAAAGACTCCCATGTATTTCCCCTGGGTTGTGGAAGAATACAGAGGCACGAAAACCTTGCCTTGAAAATATTGCTAAAGTCACAAATGGAAAAACTGATAGGTATTTAGATTTTGCACACTTTGTTAAGCAACGATGTGACACAGCCAAGATTTATGAGATTGAACTCCAAAGCTACAAACATGTGGTGTATGTGTGAGAGACAGAGAGAGAGAAAGAGAGAAAGAGATGTACAACTAATAGAAAGTTTAACCCCTTGTGATTCGATTTGAATGCACATTTGTTTGTTGGTGATTGAATGTCGATGCTTTGTTCACTGGAGCGCGAGATCCGGGATTGTTTGAATCTGATTTTCATTTTGGAAATTTAACATGATTCATTTTACGGTAAATGCTCTTTCAGTGATTATGAAATAAAATATCAACTCCTGTTCCTTTAACAGGTCATGACTGCCTCACTGTCAGTTTCTAACTAATCTCTTTTATCCTCACATGAAAGCCAAGCTTATTCAATTTCGAATCAGTTTAATACGGAGGAAGACGACATTATAGTTTGTTTGTTGTTTCAGACTCGTTTGTTTCCATTTAATTTTAAGACTGTTGTGGTACATGATGATTATTGGTAAGGCCAGTTGCCGCCTTATTGAGGGAGTACCCTCGCTCAATGGCGATTGATGTTTTAATTTAACATCAGGTTGTGATAAATTAATATCCTATGTTTAATATCTGTGTCTTTAGATTCCGCCATTATTCCAGCATTTGAAGTTTTTTTTTCATTTGAATAGACAAGACCTTTTAAAGCAGCTCCACCAACCTTTTAAAGCAGCTCCACCAATTTCACGACCAATAGCGCTGTAAATGAATAATGACTGGTCAGGACCACTTAAGAAATGTCATCTTGGATTTAAATTAAGCGGCTAAAGTTAATTATCGTGGATTTCAAAGTTGTGAACAGTATACATTATACATTTTACATATTAAATACTGAATAAATGAATTTCCAATTTATATTGATGAGTGTAAGTAAATACAATTTTACATGTTATTCAGATATATATTGTAAACATAATAATCAGTGATCTATTACCACAGAGGAGAACTGCTCTCAGTATAAGACAAAGAGAACTAAGCCCTGTTGATCGTCCAAGGTTCACAAAAATAAATAGAAACTTGTTTTCCGGACTCTTCTTCAGCTCTATCCCCACTCAGTAATGCGAAATGTACGCTTGCTACCACTGCACTGAGCGTTCTCCCCAAAAGCCAAACTGCATTTTATCCATATGATCAGGTGTCCCTAACAAACGAAAAAGGACTACTGCCTGACCTACAAAGGCACTGCTGTCACCCAGCATTGCACCCTTTTGACAATATGGACTGCCAAACATATCGAGGAATAAGGTGATAAATCAATCACTATTTCGTTTGTCGCATCACTGCCCCATTGCCATGGAGTGAGCAGGATCCATAATGTCACAGCCGTGTGATGCAGTGATCAGGATAAGTGAACGAGACAAATCACCTATTTAGTTATTCTCCTCTTGCAATTTTTGAATAACTGAAAATTCCAATCCTAAAAGTAGCTTTCGGATGATTACAATCAAGGTTCTAAAAGGTGTAGTTAGGAACAGGCTTTAAAGTTAGACAAATGTAAATCGATAAATTGGTTTAATAGGGTTAAAATGAACATAAACGCAAGGAGATCAACAACAGAAGGGAAGAGAATGATTTAATAAGAATAAAGCAGCAGAATACCGTTTTTGAAATGTTTTAGTCACTTGTTGGGTTGCCACCCTGAATTATAAACAACGACATTTTTTATTTATTATTTTATAATAATATTTTAAAATATTTATAATAAGTAATTGTATTAATCCGAGCCAATAAGTAATTGGCGGGGCGCTTGTTTCTATTCTTCATGTGATTAAGGTCACGAAAGTAGAGTAATATATAAACAATTTTAAAGCAACAATACTACAAAATAATGAACTTTGATTCTCCCAGGAATCCCGAGCCCCCGTCAGGCATACCGACACTTTTTGTGGAATAGGAGTTCGTTCCTGTGTACTCAATGAGACCCGACCATCACCTGATTGTCCCCAGCCATAATTTAAACCACCTACTTTCTGCAAATCTTTCCTTCTTTGTAAAATTAAACTTCCAGTCTTCATAGCCTATATCATGTGGATAAGTGGCCTGCAACATCCTACACCGGCTCCATCCCATGACTTAGAGTTATGTTATTGAAGCATGCCCCTGACTGCAAGACCAAACCGGCACAATTTGCTCAATAAGACCAAAGGTGATACCAATGTAAATGCCGTAAAATTTTGGGAAAACCCTGAGTTCGAATGGTTTGTGTTACAACACTGAAAAATGTGTCTATCTGTCTGATGAAAGTGACAAATAAGTGACAAACAATAATCAAGAAGCTCAATTTCCTTTATTTAACGGAATGCTTTTCAATATTTTCCTCCTGGAGTCACTGACAGGATCCAGAACAGTGTGAAACAGTCCAGGAGTTTCCACTCGCAAATGAGGTGAGTGGTGCTTTTGCGTTGAGATGGCCAGAACTAGACTGAACCATGATGCAAGTTAGCAGTAAAACAAATTATATCCAGTGCCCTCGCGATCCCAAATGCTGTATGCCAGCCCTGATAGGATTGACTGGAACCAGGACACCCACTGGAGGCGGAAGCTATCTTACTTGCCCGACGTGACGACAACTGCTATATAACCTGTTCCCGAGGGGATTCTGAAAATGGGGACAGGCAGGTCCCAGTGTATCACCTTTGAGACTGGCAACAAGACATCAAAAATGCCAGGGACAAATGCCGAGCCATTGCTTGAACTGTTGAAATGTAGCCAATGTGAAGTAATGTATCTTTAAAGTTACCTCGAAGCTGACTTTGGGAATCAACATGCTTTCATCCTATCAAAATGAAAATCTACTAATATTCACTGACTCTTCACAGTGCTTTTAATATAATCCACGATTTTGAAGCCTTGTGGGAACATTGAAGATTATTAAGCCCAAGGGGGCGCGTATTAGTCATGGTATTTTGTCCAATTAATTGACAATTATCAAGATGTTCGGCTCATGTCGATGTTGGGCAATTATATGCAGCTGCCAGCAGGTAGGCTTACTCCCCAAACTTCTGATCCCATTGGGTCTTCAGAAAAGCCCAGCTGGATACAGTATAAGGACGGGCATGCCAGACCCGGGGAAGGTACAGAAATCACGGAGGAATGAGATTGTTCAATGCCAAGTCAAAATGTAGAGGTTGATTTCTCTATTGCTTACCGACTATAATGATACAAGTTTGTTTTCCATTTATCTGTTTAAAAATTTGAAAGTAATTTGCAAATTTCCATTTCTGAAATATTTACAGGCACTTAATAATACAATATACTTCTGACTGAATTATCAAATGATTTGCTTTAGCACTTAGACGTTAAGCCAATATATCTTTGCTTTGTTTATGGAGCTTATTTGAATGCACACTGGTTGATTTGAATTTTTTTTTGGATTTGGCTGTTAGATCTAAGAAGGAGTGTCTGGCTGAGCTACTATCTTTCCATAGATATTTGAAACTGAACAGTGATGGTTTATAATTTTAAGAATGTACCAATGTCTAAATTCTAGGGGTAGCTCAATATTAGAAAATTTCAGTTTGGTTTGAAAGCTTTGTGTCATGTTACTATAATTTGGGGAGAGCATTGCCCTCCAGCCAATATCCATCACCAACGTTTCTGCTAATAATCACGATCTGGTTCCTACACTTAATTCTAAATACTGTTAATTGCAGCTGTAGATCTGGGTCATTATGAATATTCAAGGATGAGATCGACAGAGTTTTAATCAGTAAAGCTGTGAAGGGTTATATAGAAATTTAGGAGAGAGCAGTCCGGGATAATTGAATCTGACATGAGCTGATGAAATAGCAGAACAAGCCTGATGAGGTGAATGGTCCGTTTTTGCTTCTAAAATTATTTGTGTGAATATGAATCTGCAAACTTGACCAGAGTAAAGATCCAAGAAGATCTCTATTTATATCAGCGTGGACACTGTCTAATTCAGCATTGCATTCTGTCGTTTTCTAGACATGATCACTTTGTCTCTGTTTCAGTTTTATTAGATTTGCTTGGTTTATGATCGATAGGCTATCCATTCATCTCTTAGCTTACAGTTTCTAATGCAAGAAAGATTCCCTCTTAGTTGATATTATATTGGCTCTGTAGCTCACTGGTTAAAACACTGGCTTTGTTAACCAAAAATGGACTTGAAATGCCCCATCCCTGTTTGTTTTTCCAGAATTTGAGGAAGATGGTGCGGATGGACAGGAAGCACATAACGTGAGCAATGTTCCCGTTTGGCAGGAAGAGCGATGTGAAGAAGTATAACCTGCAGTGTGATGGGGGAGGAACGCGGATACGTGAGTGACCACATGTTTTCTTTCCCTTCTATAACCAGACTGTCGTTAAGAAGACTGAACACAATATAGGCCAAGTGGGTGAAATTCTAATTTCTGGGGTTTTGTCTCTCATTGGTCCTCTGTCACTCTGGGGGAAATATGTCTGTCTGTGTCCCTCTGAGGGTGAATTTGAGGTTCAGTTCCTCAAGGGGGCATGAACTTTACTCTCATTGTGTCGTTTTAGATTAAAATGTTACAGGGAAAATTACATTCAGATGAGCATTTGTAACGTCAAAGCACTTAAGACTGCAGGGCAGGTGTGGGTAACTGAGTTAATGTGCCTTTTCTCCTTCCTGTGGACACTTGAGGAATTAATCATTTTGGAGGAAAAACATATCTCAGTGAAAAAAAACCCAAAGGCTGTGTCATGAAGAAACGATGCAAAAACCCCTATAGTCACCATTAATGATCTCGCGGTTCGGACTCACCACGGTTGGAGTTCTATTACAGTTCAGAAAAACCGAGCTTTTTTTGTTCCTCCCCTGCATTCTCCCACACCGTCACACTAACTCTTCTACACACTCCCTCACTATCACGCTCATTTGCCTGCACACTCACCCACCGTCTCTCTCACTCCGCTGCTCAATCTACCACGATCACACACACTCCCCTGCACACCCGCCCACTATTACGCTCAATGCCCCCCTCTCCCACTTCACTGTGTACAATCTTCTGCTCACTCACCCACTATCACACAACTCCCTTGTTCAATTCGCCACCATCCCGTTCACTCCCTGCACAATCCCCCAGCCTTATGTCCACTCCACCATGGTCAGGCACATGCCAAACTCACTCCCACACTATCACGCTTTTACTTCCGTACACACCAACACCATTCTGCTCACTCCACTCCACTGTCGACCACCATCACGCTCACTTCCGTGAAGTATCGCCAGCATCCCCTACACAGCCCTACATTTTGCCACACTTTCACACTCAATTCGCCACACACAGGCAAACCGTCATGCTCACTTTTCCAAGTACGCTCCCATCATCACAATCAATGCTCCGCACACTTCCAAATCATAGCACTCAGTACGCCACAGTCTCCCACAAAATTACACTTAATCTTATGTAGGCATCCTTACGGCGAGGAAGTGTATGGGTGAATGCAAATGATGGTGGGTGAATGAAAATGATATTGGGGCACGTAGGGGATTGAATGTCATGGTGGGGCAGTGTGCAGTTGATCGAGTAGGACAGTGAATGAAAGTGCAGGGAATTGAGCTTGACGTTAGAGAAGTGATGAGGAAGTGTGAATGAAGATGGGTGATTTTGCAGGGAAATGAGCATGATTGTGTGGGAGTGTGTGCGTCCGTCCTGCTTAACCAACTGCATAGTGCCCCATCGTCACACTCACTACCCTGCATTCTGCACTAGCGTTCCAATCTCTGCAAAGGACACACGTCCTCCTTCATTCTCGCTCCCCCGTAGACAACACCGCGCTCTCCCCCAGCATCATGCTCAGTGTCCCACACACTCCTGCACCATCATGATCACTCTCTTGCACACAAACCCACTCACTCCATCACTGCCACTCTCACTCTTCCGCACACTCCTCCAACAACATGCTCACCCCTTGCACACTCTGCAGGTGTCAAGTTTACTCCCACGCACACATACATCCCGATCACTTCCCCTCCATTATGTTTACTCACCTGCAAACTCCTCCACCATTAAGCGGATCCCTTGTACAGCCATTCGCCATCACGCTCTGATACCATAAAGTCCTCATCGACTTGCTTACTCCTGTACACACTCACCCGGCATCATGGTTACTCCCGTGCAATTGCCCACAGTTACCCTCACTGAACCACACATTCATTCACCATCACAGTCACTCCCCCGCACATATCCGCACCATCACTCTCACCCCCGAACACAATTTCCGAACACGACCCTAGCTCCATCATACACTTCCTTGCACACTTGCATACTTCCACAAACCGTTACGTTCACTAATATGCACACTCCCACACCATCGAGCTGAGTCCCCCACATAGTCCTCCAATGGCATTCTCACTCCCAGACAAACTCCCCTAACCTCACGTTGTCACACACACAAACATCCCCAATATTGCAGACACTTCCCAGCACACTCCCTAACCGTGACACTCAAGCCCATTGCTATGCTTGGTCCGCCACACACTGCTTCACCATCGTGCTCTCTACGCTGCATACAACCGCGCACAAACACCCATCGGCACGCCCACTCACCCCGACACTCCCACAGATACATGCTCACTCCCTGTATATTCCCTCACCATAATACCCATCTGACACACACTAGCACACTGTCACACTAACTCCACTGCATATTCTTTCACCTCCACGCACACTCTGCAGCACATTAGCCCATTGTCAAAGTTAGTCCCGCACTATCATGCACACTCCCTACCACATACCTATAGATTCAAAGCATATTTCTTGTCAGTATTCACACTGGAAAAAAGACGATTGTGTCATGTCAAATTCTGGGATACCGGCTATTTGACCAATTGAGATTGAGGTTCACAAGAAGGAGATCTTAGATATTCGTGAAAGTGTGAAAGTCGACAAGTCCCCTGGGCCGAATGGGAATTACCTCGTATTCTCTATGAACAGAGGGAGGTGACTGAAGAGAGGTTGGCTTTTTTCTTTATGTCGATATTGTCTACAGAAATAGTGCCAGAAGACTGGCGGAGAGCAAATGTTAATCCCTTGTTGAAGAAGGAGATTTTTAGAGACAACCCTGGTAATTGTAAACCAGTGGGCCTTACTTCGGTTCTGGGTAATGTGTCGGAAAACGTTACAACATATAGGATATGAATCATCTAGGAAGAAATAAGAAAGATTAGTGATAGTCAACTCTGTTTTGGCAAGGGTACTTCATGCCTCACAAACCTTACTCAGATCTTTAAGAAGGTGACCAAACAGGTGGATGAGAGTAAAGTGGTTGTTGTGTTGCGTAATGATTTCAGTGAGGCATTTGACAGGGTTCCCACGGTAGGCTGTTGCACAAAATTCGGTGTTATCGGATTGAGAATGATGCAGCGGTTAGAATCAGAAATTAGTTAGCTGACAGAATATAGTGAGTGGTAGTTGATGGGAAATGTTCATCTTGGCGTTTCGATACGAGTGGTGTACCTCAAGGATCTGTTTTGTGTCCACTGCTGTTTGTCATTTTAAACGTGACCTGGATGGCGGTGGAGAAGATGAGTTGTTAAAATTGCGGATGACACTGAGGTCAGCGAAGTTGTGGAGAGTGCCGAAGGATGTTAGAAGTCACAGAGGGACATAGATAAACTGCCAAGGTGAGCTGAGAGGTGGTAAATAGATTTTAATTCCGAAAATCGAGGTGATTCACTTTGTAAGGAGTTACAAGAATGCAAAATACTGGGCTTATGGTCAGATTCTTGGTAGTGAAGATGAGAAGAGATCTCGGAATATAGATCCCTGCAAGGTTCAACCCAGGTTGATAACTTTGTTCAGAAACATTCTGGCGTGTTAGCTTTTATTAGTCGAGTGTTTGCGTTTCAGAGTCATGACGTCATGCTGCAGATATATAAAACTCTGGTTCAGCTGCAGTTGTAGCATTGCGGAAAGACCTGGTCACCGCATTATGAGAAGGATGTAGAAGTTTTGGATATGGTTCAGAGCAGACTTTGCCTGGTATGGAGGGAAGGTCATACGAGGAAGGTCTGAGGGACTTGACACTGTTTTCGTTAGAGTGAAGAAAATTGAGAGGTGGCTTCACTGAGACATATGAGATGGGGGGCAGTGAGAACATTTTTCCTCGGATGGTGACAGCCAGCACGAGTGTACATAGCTTTAAATTGAGGGGTGATTGATGGAGCATAAATATCAGAGGTACATCCTTTATTCAGAGAGTAGTAGGGGCTGGAAACAACCTGCGTGCCACAATAGAAGATACGTCAAATTTAAGGGCATTTAAATGGTCATTGGGCAAACATATGGATGAATATTGAACAGGGGCGTTTGGATAGGCTTCAGATGAGTTTCACATTTCGGTGCAACATCGAGAGCCAAATAACCTGTCCTATGTTGTATTGTTCTATGGTCTATCCCACTCACTCAGCCACGCTCTTGATCCCATCGAACTCAATCCGCCTCTACACTCCCACACCTAAAGCCGCAATCCCCTACATACTCTCCCGCTGTCAATATCATTCGCCCGCATACTACGACATCATCATACTCATTTCCCTGTATTCTCCACCAGCGTCACGTTCACTCTGTTACACGCTCTGACACGGTTGTGCTCACTCGCCTGCGTACATCCCCACTGTCACATTCTCTCTCGCACTCAATCCCCTGAACATTTCACTGTTATCACATTGACTCCGCTGTAAATTCCTGCCCCATCAGACTCACTGTCCTGCACACTTCGAGACCAGCATGCACTGTTGCCGTAAATTCCCCCACTGTCACTGGCACTCTCACACACACACCGCCACCGGGTCGCTCTCTCTCTCTGCACACTCCCCCACTTTCACACTGTGTCACCCACAAACTACACCACTATCACGCCCTCTTCCACACATGAATCCACCAGCACCTTCACGTCACTGCGCTCTAAGCCACTGTGAAGCTCAAGCCCCACACACTTCCTCACTGCCACTTTCGCTCCACTGAATACTGCCCCAATGTCACGTTCACTCACCCAGACAAACCCGCCCGCTAATGCTCACTCCCCTGCATGATCCCTTTCTGTTACACACACTATCCCACACAATTCCCCACCATCACACTCACTCACCTGCACTCACCCAAATTTAGCGCCTCCTCCACTGCACACTCTACCACTGTCAGAGTTACTCCAATGAACACTTCCACACTGTCATGTACACTTGCTATACACACCATCACCCTCATCCACACTTCCCAGGACACTTTCCCATTGTTAGCTCACTCTCTGCACACTAAGCCATGGACACTCGATTGCCATGTGCACGGCAGCACGGTCACACTCACTCGCCAGCAGGAACGCCCAACTTCATGCGAATTAATCTGCGCACTCCCGCACCATAACACTCATTCCCACACACACTCGTAAACCAACAAGCCCACTCACCCGCAAACATCCCTAACATGATGCTGGTTCTCACAAACATTACCACACCATAATTCTCACTCCACCACACATTCACTCACCATCATGTTCATCCCGCATACACTCTCCCACTGTCTTGCTCATAGTACTGAATACTCACCCACTGTCACACTCACTCCCCCACACACAACCCCACCTTCACGCTCTCTTCTGCATACAGTGTCCCTCCATTACGCTTACTCCCCCATACACGTCTTGAACCTCACACTCACTGTCTCTCCACACTGTCCACCATCACATTCCTCCATCATTGACTCCCCGACCTCCATGCTTACTGCTCGGCACACTCTACCACCGTCATGCTCACTCCCACACTCACTACCCAATAAACATGTACACTTCCCCAGTTACACCACCATCATCACACACACTCCCCTGTTCCCTCTCCCACAGTCAGAGTCACTGCCCACGATCACGCATACTCCCCCACTGACTTTCCCACCATCCTGCTCACTCCCCAGCAACCTCACCCACCTTCATGTTCGCTCCAGTGCTCACAGTCCCCCAGTACTCTAATTCTCTCATTCACTTCTACACCATCAATCAAAATACCCCTCACACACCCCAACAATCAGATTCAATCCCCCACCATCACACACAGACCCCTGCACACTCCGATCCATCACATTCACTCTCTGACACACTGCTGAAGCATCATCCCGGCTCCGAAAGATACTCCAACACCATCGGCTTCACTCCACTCCACACTTTCACAACGTTAGGAAAAGTCCCCACAGACGCCACTACTGTCATTATCACTTGCCCGCACATTACCCATCGATACGCTCACTCGCCCTTACACCACCACTCTGTCACGCTCACTCCGAATAATACCCCTCCCGCACACTCACTTACCTGAAGTCGCCCACACCATCACACTCATTGCCCTTCACTCGCCCCAATGTCAAGCTCATGCTACTGCACTCTTCGCCCCCGTCACACTCATTCTCAATGCACAAAACCACCCATCAGGCTCACTCCCTTGCAATCATCCACACCGATATGTCCACTCGCTGCTTATTCTAAGAATGTATCTCTCACAATCCACACACTCCACCATCATTACACATACACTCTCCACAAACTAACCCACTGCCACACTCACTCCCCGCACACTAATCCACCGTCACACTCACTTCCTCACACAATCCCTCACTGTCGCACACAATCCCCAGCACAATCCCCGACCGTCAACCTTACTCAATTGAACACACCTCATCCACATGCTCACTCCCTCACACACTCCCCTCCCATCAAAAGCACTCCACTGCGAATTTGCCCAATGTCTTTCTCAAACCGCCACACTGTACTCCAGGTCACACACTTTCCCTGTACAACCTCCCACCATCACACTCACTTCCACACACGCTCCTCCACCGTCACACTCACATCTTAGCAGCTCCCTCATCGTCGCACTCACTGCCCTGAGCACTCCTCCACCTTCTCACTCACTCACCCGCACACGTCTGCCATCGTGCTTACAGCACTGTTTTGTTTACGCCTGTGTACCCTTCAAGACTGTCATACTCACTTCCCTGCACAGTCACCCACAATCATGCTCACTCCAATGCACTCTCGTTCAATTTCACTATCCCACAACACCTCTGTCACACTACCTAACCTGTACAGCCTCCCACTGTCACACCCATAATCCTGCACACTCACCGATACTCACACCAACGCTCCCTGCACGCTACTCTACCGTCACACTCACTCAGCTGCAGACTACCCTCCATCCCACCACTCCAGTGTACAATCCCTCACCATCATGCGAACTTCCCTGTACACCCTCCACTGTCATACACACACCCTCCTCACTACTGCACTTTCAGACATTCTTCCCCAGTAAATCCTCCGTCATCTCGCTCACTGCTCTGTACATTCTCAGATTGTCACGATCACTACTTCGCTCACTACCCTTGAGCAACACATACCAGCACTCTCTTTCCCACCGTTATGGTCACTCCCACGCACACTTACACACCTTCAGCACACTCCAGCACTTACGTCTACACATCACACTTATTCCCAGCTCACACGGGTGGCACGGTGGCACAGTGGTTAGCACTGCTGCCTCACAACGCCAGACACCTGGGTTCAGTTCCCGCCCCAGACGACTGACTGTGTGGAGTTTGCACGTTCTCCCCGTGTCTGCGTGGGTTTCCTCCGGGTGCTCCGGTTTCCTTCCACAGTCACAAAGATGTGCGGGTTAGGTGAATTGGTCATGCTAAATTGCCCGTAGCCTTAGGTAAGGGGTAAATGTAGGGGTATGGGGGGGTTGTGCTTCGGCCGGTCGGTGTGGACTTGTTGGGCCGAAGGGCCTGTTTCCAAACTGTAAGCAATCTAAAATCCCACCATCATGCAAATGTAACCATACACTCCCCCACCATCATGCTCACTCCCCCCCCCAAATTGCCCAAAGATCACACACACTCCTCGCTCAATTCCCCACCATCACACTCAGTCCTCAATCTTTCAGCGTGACTCTCATCCCGAATACTCTCTGCCTCAATCTTGCTCATTTTCGCACCGTCATGCTTACTGTCCCACACACTGCTGTAAGTCTCACTCCCTTTACTCTCCTCCACCATCAGGCTCACTTCCGCTCAAACTCTGCCACTTCACTCTAATTCCCATGCACACCCCCCTACCGCCTTCCTCACTCGCCCTCACACTTCACCAACGTCACTTCCACTTGCACACCCAGTACTCCACCGTCACAAGCAACATCCTGCTCACTGCCCCTCTGTCAAGCTCACTTCCTCCTAACTCACTGCCCTGAGCACTAACCTGTAAAATCCTGCCCCGTGAATGCTCTACAAATGGCTTTCGAACCCATTCCCACACAATCACCTGTTGTCCCAACTTCACTCTTTCACCCTGCTCACAGGCTATGGTGCCAACTATGTATTTACCCCCGAGTAACGTTCAGGGTTGTCACAACCACTGTGTCCCCTGTGAATGGCATTTGGCCAAATGCCCAGACTTCTACCCAAACAACGGACTGATGCTCCACAACACCCCCTCTGTTACACTATCAACGACCTATGATCCACAGCACCACCAAACCCTGCCTCTGTTTCCTTGCAACGGAAGAGGAGAGAGGATTCGAAGAACAAAGGTTTGCAAAGAGGGATCTTGAGAGGTACAGAGTACAAATCCGAGAGAGAGAGCAAACGAGAATAGCGAAGGGGTGGGGAGGCGTGAAACTAAGTGTGTAAACTGAAATAGGAGAGAGGGATGTAGGGACAGTGTGAGCATTGGAAGGAAATATAGATAGAGACTGAAAAAGCTCTGAATTCTGCCGAAGGCCAGGTCGAAACGTGTGACCAAGAGGTGAAAGTATGGTTGGAGTGACTTAAACCGATCACCTGTCATTGGCCCCAGTACCCTTATCTTCCGTGAGGACCAGGACGTGGGGCTGTGTCGATCTCTCTCCAGATCAGCTTCTTCAATACAAGCACAAACAACAACATAGTTCTCTCTGCTGCCTGGAACTATTTAGTAAACACGTCTATTGTTTACAATTTGCAGTGATCGATGCAGTTAGTTGGATACTGCTTTTCTGACTGACCCCTGAGTTGTGAGAAGCTTTGAAATGTGCCCCTATAATTCCCTGTGAGATAAGATTCGACAAAACATCACGAAGATTGGTGGAGTAGCAGAAAGTATAAGGGACTGTGAGAGATTACAGGAGGATATAGATACACTGGAGAGTTGGGCGGAAAAGTGGCAGATGAGTTTCAATACGGAAAAATGTGAGGTGATGCATTTAGGCAAGACTAATTCTAGAGCGAATTATGCAATGAACGGAAGAGCCTTGGGAAAGGTTGATGGGCAGAATGATCTGGGAGTGCAGATCCATTGTACCCTGAAAGTTGTTCCACATGTGGATAGAATGGTAAAGAAGGCGTATCGTATGCTTGCCCTCATTGGACGGGGTAGTGAGAAGAAGAGCTGACAAGTCATGTCAAAATTATACTAGACATTGGTTCAGCCGCTTTTAGAATACTGTGTACATCTGTGGTCGCCAGATTACGAAAGGACGTGGATGCTTTATGAGAGGGTGCAGAGTAGGTTTACGAGGATGTTACCTGGTATGGAAGGTGCTAGCTGTGAAGAGAGGTTGAGTAGGTTAGGTCTATTTTCATCAGAAAAAACGGAAATTGAGGGGGACCTGTTTGAGGCTTAGAAAATCATGAAGAGTATAGACAGGATGGTTAGAAACAAACTTTTTCACAAGCCAATGAAACTTCACTGTGATTCAATTTCACAATGACATCGCTTCAGTGTAATATTGCAGTTGTGCCAGTAAATAGATATTTGAGTTAATCACGTTACATATTTACCTGGGGAACAGTCCTTGAGTGGTAATACATAGCTACAGAATGCTGGACGAAGAACTGAGAGTTGCTTGAGATGTTTCACATCGCGACTGAGACGGTATTGGGGGTTTTGCAAGGCCAAACGTGGGCAAACGCCTAGCTCGGGATGGAGTTGTGACTCACTTTGCTTTGTGAGACAAGAGAGGAAATTACACATGTTCTGACCAATGTTTAACATTGCATTTTGGCCAGATGGGCGTAGTTAGAGGACTGCAGGACTCCTAATGTCGTTCCAGTTTTCAATAACGCTCGTAGAGATAATGCAGCGAATTACAGAGTCGTGAGTCCATTTTTACTAGTAGGGAAAGTTTTGGAGAAACGTCTGAAGGAGAAAATTAATTGCAACTTCTTCAGATAAAGTTTGACCAGCGAGAGTTTTGTCAGAGGAGGCCATACATTACAGATCAGAGTATTTTATTTAGGAAGTGATCAGATGTGTAAACGAGGGTAGTGAAGTTGATTTTGTTTATGAGGATTATAGAAAGCATTTGACACGGGAGACTGGTAACAGGATTAAAATAAAATGGATTCAGGGTCATGTGGTAATCGATGCAAACTTATTTGGGTGCCTGGAGACAAAGAATGGTGCTGTTTCTGTGTCTAAGAGCTGTTATTCAGTTGTCTACAACAAGGATCCATGGTGTGTCCCTGAATGGTTGTGATTGCACATAAACAATATAGAAATAATGTGGGGAAAATGACAAGAAAATGTGAGGAGGATACGAAGATTGGCAAAGTGGTTAAGAGTGAGGAAGAACGTCTTAGGTTCCAAGATTTTATAGGTGGATTTGTCAAATGGGCAAATTGTGGAAGCTGAAAATAACAATAAAAACATCAGGTGATGCATTTTGTAAGTAACACGTCATGGGGGCACTCACTGAACGGTCGAGCACTGGGAAACCCAAAGGAACAGAGTAATCATGCATGTGGGCCACAGATTCGTGAAGGCAGCAGAATATATTAGTTAAGAAGACAAGCACGACATTACAAGTCAAAGCAGGGGTTATAACAACAGGAACATTGGTGTCACATGTAGAAAAGTTCGTGAAGAAAGCATTTGGCACGCTTGCCTTCATTAGTCAGAACATCGATTATTGGAGCTGAAAATGTGTTGCTGGAAAAGCACAGCAGGTCAGGCAGCATCCAAGGAACAGGAGAATCGACGTTTCGGGGATAAGCCCTTCTTCAAGAATGTGGAAAGTGTGTCTAGCAGGCTCAGATAAAAGGTAGGGACGAGGGACTTGGGGGAGGAGCGTTGGGAATGCGATAGGTAGAGGGAGGTCAAGGTGAGGGTGATAGGCCGTAGTGGGGGTAGGGGCGGAGAGGTCAGGAAGAAGAGTGCAGTTTAGGAAGGCGGTACTGAGTTCGAGGGATTTGACTGAGACAAGGTGGGGGAGGGGAACTGAGGAAACTGGAGAAATCTGAGTTCATCCCTTGTGGTTGGAGGGTTCCCAAGCGGAAGATGAGGTGCTCTTCCTCCAACCGTCGTATTGCCATGGTCTGGCGATGGAGGAGTCCAAGGACCTGCATGTCCTTGGTGGAGTGGGAGGGGGGGGTTGAAGTGTTGTGCTACGGGGTGGTTGGGTTGGTTGGTCCGGGTGTCCCAGAGGTGTTCTCTGAAACGTTCTGCAAGTAGGCGGCCTGTCTCCCCAATATAGAGGAGGCCACATCGGGTGCAGCGGATGCAATAGATGATGTGTGTGGAGGTGCAGGTGAATTTGTGGCGGATATGGAAGTGTCCCACGGTGCCTTGGAGGGAAGTAAGGGGGAGGTGTGGGCACAAGTTTTACATTTCTTGCGGTTGCAGGGGAAGGTGCCGGGAGTGGAGGTTGGGTTGGTGGGGGATGTGGACCTAACGAGGGAATCACGGAGGGAGTGGTCTTTTCTGAATACTGATAGTGGAGGGGAGGGAAATATATCCCTGGTGATGGGGTCCGTTTGGAGGTGTCCAGCGTATCATCCGCCGTCATTTCCGAAGTTTGAGCCCCGCCCCTCCAACCGCCACCAGGACAGAACCCCACTGGTCCTCCCCTACCACTCTTTAACCTCCATGTCCAGGGTATCATCCGCCGTCATTTCCGAACTTTCTCCTCATCGATTATTGGAGTTCACATCTCAAATTGTGGCTGTGCAGAACATTAATGAGGCCACACTGAGAATACTGCTGACAATTCCGATCATCTTCAACAGGAAATATGATGTAAATTTTGAAAGTGTGCAGAGATTTATAAGCAGTGTCGAGACGGCCTGTAAGGAGAACGTGTTTGAGCAGGGGCTTTTCCCAGCAGCCTTTTCCAGGCTGGTGTGTATCCTTCTAGACGTTTATGAAATCATGATGAGGGGTGGATAGGCGACTGGCCCAGGTCTTCTTTTTACCCAGGATGGCGGAGTTCAAAACGAGGAGGCTCAAGGTTAACGTGTTTCACACGGACAAACTAAACAAGGGACAAAGAGTGATAGAACGATATTTGGATTTCCAACAGGCATCATTTCAGCTTAATCTTCGATTATAAAAAGAGCATTTTTCTGTTTGAACGTAGTTTGGAAGTTAAGCCGTGAATCGAACGGTAAAGGTATTAAAATTGAGTGATGTCGAGATGAGGAAGTTTATGAGTAAAATATTGACCCATGCAGTATGAAGTGGAGAATGAGATGTTTGTCTGGAACATTCAATAATGATCCTTTAATTTAAATGAGATGTTGCAAGACACTAAAATGCAGAGGGGTCTGGCTGTCCTGCTTTATGAATTAAATTGACATGATCTGCTGGGGTAGCAACTGATGAGTAACGCAAAAAGTCTTCTTTTTTTCATTTGTTCAGTAATGGCTGGGCCAACATTTATTCCCAATTCCTATCAGCACTTGAGACGGTGAGAGCCTGATCGAAACACTGCACTTTATAATTTTTGTTGGAGAGATATGGCAGTTTTTAAATTGCGGCTTTCTCATTTCCTGATCCCAGTTTAATGTTCAACTATTCAGTTGAACTGAGAGAATGCAGAGTTTCTCCAGCAAATATTGCTTGTGTTTCAGATTTCCAGCATCCACAGTTTATTTTCGTATAGTAATCTGGATGATCTGATTCATATTAGGAATAGAATGTTAAAAGCTATCAAACATGTGACATATGAATCAAACTGAGTGGTATCAAGTTCATCATTAATTTTCCGAAGCAGATGAGCTGAGGTGGGTTAGAGTCAAAACGTGTGGTGCTCGTCGAGCAGCATCCGGGGAGCAGGAAATTCGTTGTTTCACGTATAAGCTGTTCATCAGGAATGCTCGAAACGTTGACTCCCCTGCTCCTCAGATGTTGCGTACAGGCTGTGCTTTCCAGGTGCTACACTTATAGACTTTGATCTCCAGCTTGTAAAGACATCACTTTCTGCTGAGGTGCGATACAGTCAGGTACTGTTCCTGAGATGTAATACGGTGGCCGTAATGATAGAGTGGATATGTAGTTGGAAACTTATCTGTGACGCAATATTATTCTCCCGCTCCCACTCTACCAAGGAGAGGCTGTATAGATGGAGCTTGTTGTTACAACCAGTCAATTTCACAAATGTGATTTGGCAGGTCGCGGAAACGTGATTTCCCATCCGTTGTCGAGACTCCAATAAGATACAGAGACGTTCGATCTTGCGTCTGCAATGGCCTGAATTTGAAAGTGGTTTTGCTTGTTTGCAGGTGTATAGTCAGTGTAGTGTATATTTGACTTTTAGAATGCAAAACAGTTTTTTTGAGGGGTTTTAAAAATGAAGCCATCAACAGAATACTGAGTTTCATTTTTCTTTGATGATGTAAATCTGAACGTAAAAAGCGTGAATTGCTGGAGAAACTCAGCAGGCCCGACAACATCTGTGGCGAGAAACCGAGTTAAAGTTTCAGATCGACAGAACACGTCACTTATAAATTTCTATACTATAATGCTGGGAAAATTATCAGTCTTATCTGTCGAATCAGGATATTTATCAAATAAAAACTCAATGGCTGACAACTGTCACGTTTACAAATTCAAAAGGACTTTATTGACTGTAATGCTGCCTCCGTTGCTCTCAGCTAGTAAAAGGCTGTGCGTAAATGATTGCCTTTTCTCGTTTCCTTTCTGTCAGTTTGCAGCAATGTCGAATGGAGAAAAGTTCTTTTCAGTGTCTAACTCAGCATGTGTCTCCATTTGTCTCTCTTTGTCTCTGTGCATCCACCTCACCCTCTTTCTCTTTCACATTCTCCAACACTCTGTCCATACAGCTCATTACCTATTTATGCTCGATGAAAAGTCTGACATTTCGAGACAGTTTGAGTGTGCAGCTGCTGAGAAGGTTCTTGCTCTTTGACTGGAGTGTGTAGATCTGGGCTCATATTTGCCGGATAATGTGTCTGTCAATTCCATCTCAGGTCAGACGACATTTCTTCCTCAAACATTTGAGACTGTTTCGAATTCAAACTAGAATTCTGAATCCATCATAAGGGAAAAACGCAAGTACGCTACAACTAACGAAAACAACGATGTACATACAGTTGGTTTAAATGAATGAACGTTGACATCAGAGAATGAGAGTGATCAGCTGGTGATGCCTCGGTCATTACCACAAAGTTATCCGGCAAATTTGCAACGCCTCCTGCATAATCTCGCTATTCCTACCAAACTGGGAATGAAGGAGTCGGAAAAAGAGGATAAGAAACAGAAGTGCTTATGGAATAACGGAAATAAACCACAAACTAAATTGATAGATCGGAATTTAAAAACAAAACACTGTTGTAACTTAACCTGGATCTCCAAATCATAACAGGATGAATGTCCAACAAGACACTGACTTGGTTGAAACGGCATTTGTAAAGAATTGAAACACGAAGCCCAAATGCGAATGCAACAAACAGGCACCGCTGGGAATTGAACCCCTGCCCCCGCTGTTTATTAGACAGGCGCTTTAACCAACTCAGCCACGGTGCCGCACCGCTGGAGTGTTTGCTCATCCATATGTGAAATTGGTTAACCACTTCTTCACAGTACTTGGAAATGTGTTTTCGGATCAATGTTGCTTACAGAGAATTGCAATCAGTCCTCGAATTTACAAATACAGACAGTCTACAGCTGAACATTCTCCACTGATAAGGCACAGAAAAAGATAATCTCCCCTTGCATTAATTCCAAACTGATACCTTCACCTGTTTAAACTGACAGGAGAAAGAGGATGTGTTCATCCTCTCTGTGCCCATGAATCACGTTAATACACACAAAGGGGACCTCAACAAGAGGAACGAGGTCATTGTTGAGATTTGAAGAGGTGTAATGTGCAAGTAATTGTAAACATTGGGCAGTAAACGTTGACCGATTGGCACTGACACTGAGTCTTGCACCACCAGTTCCACGCTCACTTCCTGCCTCATCCCTCCCAGTCATCATTGCGGATCACTTTATTTCACTGTTCTGCTCCACTTCTCAACTTATTTCCAAACAATTGCAGATGTCTGATAGGAACCTTCAACTTTTAGAAACGTTTTCCTGGAATATAGTCTTCACTCAATGGGATAGGATTCAGTTTATATCCCGAATTACCACAGTGATGGAGGGGATGATTTATTTTCCTGAAACTTTCTACTCCTCAGCACGGACTTACAGCCATGATATCGATGGGCGTGGGGGTGGGGGGGGGGGGGGGGAGTTCCAGTATACTTCCACTCAGCGACAGTGAAGGATCAGCGAGATACTTCCAACTCAGAAAGGTGATATGATCGGAGGGGGATTTGCGGTGGTAGTTTCCCGTGTATCTGCTGCCATTGTCCTGACAGACGGATGGAAAGAATCACTGGACTGATTCTGGCAGGATCCGGGTGTGTGCTCTGCACGCAAGCAGGAATTAGTTTTCCTTCGAATAATTCAGAAAACGAGAAAGATATCTTCATTATCTGTGTGGGAATTATATCCAGGTCTGTGTGATGAAAACTCGGACTCCTAAGCATGGACCTCCAGTGATGCTGACCTTAAACCTTGCGATCTGACTTGTACACACTCTTGCGTCTGTCGTTGACTCCATAACCAACTTCAGCAGCAAAGTTGCCGTCCCCGAGCTTCGAAACAGTTCATATTATCGCCTTGTGTTTCAATGTGAGAAAAGCGGAGCTGTGATAATCTGATGTTGTTCAGCAGAAGTACTGCAGGAAGGCACAGAACAGGCTGATGGTCACAGTGCCGCGTTTTGACGCGCTGGCCTCCAGTGAGCAGGCGGCACAATTAATCGGCCTTTCAACTTATCTTATTCTAGATCCGGGGCAAGAAATGAACAGAGTTTTCTCGCTGAATTTGTTTAGGCTCTTGAAGGGAAGAGCCCTTGACTCAAATTATGAAAGTACATTTCACTGAAGTGGATCATGAAATCGTGTAGTGACTGTGAAAACAACAATGGAAACTTTCAGCAGAGATGCAGACAATACTGAAGGGGGCACCCGAAGACAAATGTGTTTTCTTTACCACGGAAAGGCACTGTGTCACAAAGTGGGACTAATTGAACTAAAGCAGTGACGCTGATTATCTTTGCTAGTTCTTCACCTTGTCAATCTTATTCCTCCCGATCTACATGTCTCCATTACACATGGAAAAGCTGGAAGGCAGTCGGCGCTCGGTCGTCCCAGCGTTGTAATGGATAACGCGTCTGAATTCGAATCGCACTATTGTAGTTTTGAGTTCTACCTAGCTCAATTGCAGCATGTCGCTATGCTGAAATCAGACATAAGTGGTTTTATAAACACATTAAGGACAAAAAAGAGTCTGCGAAGAGTGGAGGGACACCGAAAAAATGAATAAGCCAGTCTCTGTTTGGTGCCACTCGAGATGGGGGAGATATGAATCCTGTCCTTTGTTTGAATGTTTACTGTGGGGAAGGACACATTACATGGAAACTTAAAGGAATACAGAGCTGAACAGGCCCTCAATGTTGCCCCGACCCTTGAACTATTCTCAGCTCATCACACTACACAGTCCCATCATCATCCATGTGCTTATCCAAGGATTGTTCAAATCTCCATAATGTGGCTGAGTTAACCACACTGGCGGGTAGGGCATTGCGCGCCCTTTCAAGTCTCTCAGTAAAGAACCGGCCTCTGACACCTCTCTTTGATCTATCACCCCTCAATTTGTAGCTATGTACCCTCGTACAAGCTGACGTCATGATACTAGCAAAAAGACTTTCATGTCTACCCTATTTAATTCTCTGACCACCTTGTATGTCTCTACCAAATCGCCTCTGAGCCTTCTTCTTTCCGAAAAGAACAACCACATTTCTCTCAGCCTTTCCTCAGTAGACCTTCCCCCCCAGACCAGACAACATCCTGGTAAACCCCCGCTGCACCTTTTCCAATGCTTTCACATCCTTGCCGACATACGGCGACCAGAAATGTACACAATATGCCAACTGCCACGGCACTGGGGTTTTAGATTTAGATTAGATTACAGTGTGGAAACAGGCCCTTCGGCCCAACAAGTCCACACCGACCCGCTGAAGCGAAACCCACCCATACCCCTAACCTAACACTACAGGCAACTTAGTATGGCCAATTCACCTGACCCTGCACATCTTTGGACTGTGGCAGGAAACCGGAGCACTCGGAGGAAACCCACGCAGACACGGGGAGAACACAGTCAGTCGCCTAAGGCGGGAATTGAACGCGGGTCTCTGGCGCTGTGAAGCAGCAGTGCTAACCACTGTGCCACCGTGCCACCCCGTTCTGTACATTTGCAGAATGATTTTGCGGTCTGGAACTGAATCCCTCTACCAATGAAACCTAACACACCGTATGCCATCTTAACAGCACTATCAACCTGGTTGCCACCTTTCAAGGATCTATGTTCTTGGACGTCAAGATCCCTCTTCACATCCACACCAGCAACAATCTTTCCGTTGACCCAATACTCTGCCCTCCTATTATTTTTCCCAAATTGCATCACCTCACATTTAGGTGCATTTAACTCGATTTTCCACCTCTCACCCCAATTCTGCAGTTTCTCCAAGTCCCCCTGCAACCTGTAACATTCTTGCAAACTATCCACTACTCCACCAACGTTATTGTCATCTGCAAATTTACTAAATCATCCACCTCTGCCTGAGTCTAAGTCATTTATAAAAATGACAAACAGCAGTTGTCCTAAAACAAATCCTTGTGAGACACCATTAAAAACTGGACTCCAGGTTGAATGTTTTCCATCAATCAGCACTCATTGCCTTCTTTCAGAAAGACAGTTTCAATCCAAATTGCCACATTACTCTCCATCCCATGCATCTGCATTTTTTTTCAACAGCCTACCACGTGAAAACGAATCTGAACGTTTACTGAAGTCCATGTATAACCCGTCAACTGCTCTACCCTCATCTACATTCTTCGTCACCTCATCAAAAAGACTCAATAAGGTTTTTGAGACATAACCTGCCCTTGACAAAATAATGTTGACTATCTGAAATCAAATTGTTGCTTTCTAGATGATTATGCATCCTACCTTTTCTAATTCTTTCCAAAACCTTTCCTACAACAGAAGTAAGGCTCACTGATCTATACTCACCTGCGTCAACTCTACTGCCCTTCTTGAACAAGAGCATAACATTTGGAATCCTCCATTCCTCTGGTACTAAACCTGGAGACAATGACGACTCAAATACCAAAGCCAAATGCTCTGCTATCTCCTCCTTGGCTTCCGAGAGAGTCCTCGGTTAAATCCCAACTGGCCCAGGTGACTGGCCTACTTTCATTCCTTCTGGAATTGCTAACGCCTCTTCATAACTAACATTGACCGTTTTAAGTCTAATATCTCGTATCTCATTCTTCTCCTCTACAATATTCCCCTTTTCCTGACTATAAAACCGATGAGAAATGTTCGTTTAGTACCTCTCCGATCTCTACAGGCTCCACACTCAACATCCCACTTCTGTCTTTGACTGGCACTATTCCTATCCTAGTCATCCTTTTAATCCTCACATGCCTACAGAAAGATTTAGCTTTCTCCTTTGTCTATTTGTTAAAGACTGCTCGTTTCCTTTCTTTGCTCTTCTTAACTTTCTCTTTAAATCCTTCCCAGACGATCTGTAACTGTCCATCGCCTCATCTGAACCATTTGTCTCTCAACTTATAAGCCTCCTTCTTCCACTTTACAAGTGATGCAATTCAATTAATAAACCACGGTTCCCCTACCTTATCACTTCCTCCCTGCCAGACAGGGACATACCTATCAAGGACAAGCAACATCAGTTGCTTAAACCAGCTCCACGTTTCCATTTTTTGCATCCCTTACATTTGGCTACCCCATTCTATGTATCCTAACTTTGCCAAATCTCATTGTAATTGCCCTTGCCCAATCGATAACTTTTTACCTGTGGCATGAACTATGCAGTCTGTGGGGAAATAGATGTTGTTACCTTGAAATAAAGATTATTTTAGAGAGAAAGAAGCACTGGATATATTGAAACGGACAAAAGTTAATAAATCCCCAGACGTGATCAGATCGCACCTCAGAGCTCAGTAAACAAGACGGAATTCCAAAAACTGAAACCAGACAGGACCAACACCCTACGATTCTATGGACTACCAAAAATCCACAAACCAAGAGCACCCCTCAGACCCATAGTCTCACTACCTGGAACATCAACTTACAGACTGGCCAAAGACGTACACGCAAGACTGAAATACCTAGTAGAAGAGTCACAGCACTCCATTTACTCCACCCAGGAATTCCTAAAAAAATCTTCAAAAACACCAAAATAGAGGAATTCTAAACAATGATCCCATTCGATGTAACAGCACTCTTCACTCCCATGAACATTGGCCTGGCAATGGAAACACTTAACACACTTTTAGAAGAGACCATCACACACACCCCAACCACCATCAATCACATTACCAACGAAAACATCATGAAGCTAGTGGACCTGGGCCTCACCACCCACTTCACTTTCAACAACATAGTTTACAAACAAACGAACGGCACATCCATGGAATCTCCACTTTCAGGATTCATAGCAGAAGCGGTAATGCACACTAGAAAAAACAGCCCGACCAACCATCAAACCAAAAATCTGGGTCCGCTACAGAGATGGCACCTTTGACATCACAAAACGAAACAAGATAGAAGAGACATTTAGCATCATCAACAACACCCTCACAGACATAGAGTTCACCAAGGAGGAAGAAACCAACAACAAACTCGCATCCCTGGACGTCACAGTCGAAAGAACTGACAACGGAGAACTACAAACCTGCATACACAGAAAACAGACAAACACTGACCAAATACTTAACGGCACCAGCAACCATCCCAATACACACAAAGGAAGCTGTATCTGAACACTATTCCAACGAGCCACCTCACACTGCAGCACAGACGAACTTCGGAAAACAGAGGAGAACCACCTATGCAACATATTCAAGATGAACGGATACTCAAAAAATTCAGTCTGCAGATTCCTCAAGAACAAACCACGACAAGCAGACCAAACACAGCCAGAAACTCTAACCACGTTACCATACATCAAAGAAGTTTCAGAAATGACAGCGAGACGACTAAGACCCCTCGGAATCCTAGTAGCACACTAACCCACCAACACTCTCAAACAAAAATTAACAAACTTAAAAGACCCAGTACAACCCATGGACAAAACCAATGTCACCTACAAAATTCCATGCAAGGACTGCCACAAACATTACATCGGACAAACAGGAAGAAAGTTAGCCACCAGGATACACGAACACCAGCTAGCCACAAAAAGACACGATCCTCTCTCCCTCGTAGCTCTACACAGGGAGGAAAAAAAAGCACCATTTCGACTGGGACAACGCACCGATCCTGGGACAGGCTAAGCAAAGACATGCCATAGAATTCCTAGAGACCTGGCACTCGAAGCACAACGCCATAAACAAACACATAGATCCAGATAACATCTATCAACCCCTCAGAAAACGAACAGGAAATGACATCACCCAGAAACCCCAGGAACCCCATCCTGGACAAACATATAAATAGAAAGCAGGAGACAACAGCTTCGTTTCACTTGGAGGTCGCCACTGATTATGTTATCGAGCCAGGTAATGAAAGATCTGGATATCAAACCTACAGCTCAGCGAGCAAACCTACACCCTAAACCTCAACCTGAGCTACAAAGCTTCACAAACCTTGCAAAAATGCAGTGCTTTTCCAGCAACACACTTTGGACTCAAACATCCAGCATCTGCAGTCCTCACCTCTGCATAAGTGATAGGAGGTCATGCTGTGGTAGTACAGGACATTGGTTTGGCTTCTTTTGGAACACTGCGTGCAGTTCTGGTCACCTTGCTAGCGAAAGAGTGTTGTGAATATTGAAATATCTCAGATAAGATTTGCCAGGTTATGATCTATAGGGAAAGGCTGAATAGGTTCGGGCTATTTTCGCTAAACGTCATGCTGAGATATGATCCTTTCAAGGTTCATAAAGTCATGGAGGGCCTTTTTTGTCAGCGAGGGCGAGTCATGACTTCAATGCCTAAGTGTACGGTGAGGGGAAATATTCAAAAAGAACATGAGGAATAACGTTTCCACAAAGATTGAAGTGCTGCATGAAATAAACTGTCAAATAAAGTGGAGGAGTTTGGTTCAATCAGAACATTTAAAAAACATCTGGATGGGCATATTAAGGAAAGGTTCAGAACAATATGAGTCAAATGCTTGCAAACGGGACGAAATAAATTCAGGGTGTCTGGTCGACATGGATTAGTTGGAATGAAACAATTGGTTCCATGTTGTACATCTGGATGACTCTATGACTCTATTCTGCCATAATATTCAGCTTACAGTCAGTTCCTTCCCTAACCCGTGCTCTGTAACATTTGGGATATCTCAGGCCCAAGTTACCATCTATTCCATCCGTTCACCTTCCTTCCATGTCATTCTTTTAAAATATACTCTGCAGTACCTGGGCGATTGTATTTTCTCGTGATTCTTTCTATTCGTTTTCCAACCACTCTAAATCTTTGCCTCATCGTTCTCATTACTTCCAAGTGAGTGAGTATTTTCATCTTGCTTCCATCTGTCCCGCCTCCATGCATTAAAAAACTTCTGTTACATATCCTTCGCGTGATATATTTCTCTTAGAAGTGTCCCAACCATCCAATCTACCTCGTCACTGACATTCCTCATACACGTTACCTTCTACATCACCCTGTTCAGCGCAGTTTCCAAATACTTCACTTCCCGCTTCCTGACGTTTCATACTCAGAATTGAACAATAATGCAGCTGGAGGATTCATTCGGTGTCTGATTGTACGGGTGAACATTCAGAAAGTGGATTCTGGATCAGTGGTGCTGTTAGAGCACAGCAATTCAGGCAGCATCCGAGGAGCTACGAAATCGACGTTTCGGGCAAAAGCCCTTCATCAGGAATAAAGGCAGAGAGCCTGAAGCGTGGAGAGATAAGCTAGAGGAGGGTTGGGGTGGGGATAGAGTAGCATAGAGTACAATAGGTCAGTGGGGGAGGAGATGAAGGTGATAGGTCAGGGAGGAGAGGGTGGAGTTGATAGGTGGAAAAGGAGCTGGGCAGGTCGGACAAGTCCGGACAAGTCAAGGGGACAGTTTTGCTGGAAGTTAGAAACTAGGATGAGGTGGGGGAAGGGGAAATGAGGAAGCTGTTGAAATCCACATTGATGCCCTGGGGTTGAAGTGTTCCGAGGCGGAAGATGAGGCTTTCTTCTTCCATGCGTCTGGTGGTGAGGGAGCGGCGGTGGAGGAGGCCCAGGACCTCCATATCCTCGGCAGAGTGGGAGGGGGAGTTGAAATGTTGAGCCGCGGGGCGGTTTGGTTGATTGGTGCGGGTGTCTCGGAGATGTTCCCTAAAGCGCTCTGCTAGGAGGCGCCCAGTCTCCCCATTGTAGAGGAGACCGCATCGGGAGCAACGGATACAATAAATGATATTAGTGGATGTGCAGGTAAAACTTTGATGGATATAGAAGGCTCCTTTAGGGCCTTGGATGGAGGTGAGGGAGGAGGTGTGGGCACAGGTTTTACAGTTCCTGCGGTGGCAGGGGAAAGTGCCAGAATGGGAGGGTGGGTCGTAGGGGGGCGTGGACCTGACCAGGTAGTCACGGAGGGAACGGTCTCTGCGGAAGGCGGAGAGGGGTGGGGAGGGAAATATATTCCTGGTGGTGGGGTCTGTTTGGAGGTGGCGGAAATGTCGGCGGATGATTTGGTTTATGCGAAGGTTGGTAGGGTGGAAGGTGAGCACCAGGGGCATTCTGTCCTTGTTGCGGATGGATGGGTTGGGTCTGAGGGCGGAGGTGCGGGATGTGGACGAGATGCGTTGGAGGGCATCTTTAACCACGTGGGAAGGGAAATTGCGGTCTCTAAAGAAGGAGGCCATCTGGTGTGTTCTATGATGGAACTGCTCCTCCTGTGAGCAGATACGGCGGAGGCGGAGGAATTGGGAATACCGGATGGCATTTTTGCAAGAGGTAGGGTGGGAAGAGGTGTAATCCAGGTAGCTGTGGGAGCCGGTGGGTTTGTAGAAGATGTCAGTGTCAAGTCGGTCGTCACTGATGGAGATGGAGAGGTCCAGGAAGGGGAGGGAGGTGTCAGAGATGGCCCAGGAAAATTTAAGGTCAGGGTGGAATGTGTTGGTGAAGTTGATGAATTGCTCAATCTCCTCGCGGGAGCACGAGGTGGCGCCAATGCAGTCATCAATATAGGGAGTGGTGCCGGTGTAATTACGGAAGATCAACTGCTCTACGTAGCCAACAAAGAGACAGGCATATCTGGGGCCCATACGTGTGCCCATGGCTACCACTTTGGTCTGGAGGAAGTGGGAGGATTCAAAGGAGAAATTGTTAAGGGTGAGGACCAGTTCGGCCAAACGAATGAGAGTGTCGGTGGAAGGGTACTGTTGCGGATGTCTGGAGAGGAAAGAATGGAGGGCTTGGAGGCCCTGGTCATGGCGGATGGAGGTGTAGAGGGATTGGATATCCATGGTGAAGATGAGGCGTTGGGGGCCGGGGAAACGGAAGTCTTGGAGGAGGTGGAGGGCGTGGGTGGTGTCTCGAACGTATGTGGGGAGTTCCTGGACTAGGGGGGATAGGACAGTGTCGAGGTAGATAGAGATGAGTTCAGTGTGGCAGGAGCATGCTGAGACAATGGGTCGGCCAGGGTGGTCAGGCTTGTGGATCTTGGGAAGGAGGTAGAACCGGGCAGTGCGGGGTTCCCGGACTATGAGGTTGGAAGCTGTGGGTGGGAGATCTCCTGAGGTGATGAACATTCAGAAACACTTACTTTCACTTTGAACAGCGTTTCCATTTGCTGTGGTCTCTGCAAGGGTAGCTCCGACCCACCCCTTCTTAAGGTAGATTGATCTTGGTAAATGAAGCTGCTTTTTGATAAAATTAATCTGGCATTTTGAATAACGTGATAACTGGAAACGAAGGCTTGAACGGGGAACCCAACCAGGGATCTCTCGCATGTTTCTATTGCAGGAGGCGAAAACCGAGAATCATTCCACTTGACCAATGACCCACAGACTCAGCATGGTGTCCCGACACGAAACAGCTGAGGCGCAAAGCGAGAATCATTCCACTTGACCAATAACCAACAGAATCACCACGGTGTCCCGACACGAAACAGCTGAGGTTTTCACAGCATGAAATACATTCCACTTTGCTCTAGGATTTCCAAGAAGCAAAGATTTTCCAGAATATCTGCTTTTCATTCTGTCTCCCGGATCCCGGGACACTGCCGTGTGTTCCTTGCCCAGGGACCAGGGTCTCTCCACTGGCCGTTAAGTAATCCATTGAGAGATACATGATCTAACCGGTCGCTGATTGTAAGGGATGAGTAAACTTTCTGATTGTTCATATCACTCATTTTGTAGAGTTAGCTTAACTTTCATTTGAGTGGTGGCTTGATAAAAGCTGATTTATCCTGGATGTGCGTGTGTTGATACATACCTTCATGAAAAGATTAATACACTGGTGGAACGCATTAGTGTTTAGATGCGTTCCTGGAGTGGAGCGGGGCGCGGGGCAGGGGTGGGGGTGGCGGATGTGAGTTATGGCGTGGAACGTATCGTTCTTTCTGATGTGTTACCTGAGAATGTGGTAAATTGTGGGCAACATGGACAGAACTATAGCGTTCCTTACGTAAGTTTGGTCTTGACTGATAACTGAAAACTGAGGAATTTACAGTGCGACTGATTGACAGAGTCTTAGTTCAGGTATTCTGGTCTGAAAAGAGTAAAAGACTTGCAACAGGAAGACTAAACTATAAAAGATATATATTGGACGCATATTCCGAAAAGGAGGCCGAATATACTCCTGAGGATAATTATCGAAAGCATATAATTTTTAAACAGAAACGGAGTCCATGGTAGGTTAGTGCAGAGGAGAAATGGGCCGAAATGCACCAGATTGGGTTTCCGGTAACTTACCTGGAGGTGTTATGTGTAGCACACGACCTAACTGTAGGAGGTCACCTAGCGGTATGAAAGATATAGACTCAGGCACAAAAACATTTTCATTGGGCTCGAATGCACAAGGATGTGGTTACCTTTTTGCCTTACCTGTCATTCATGCCAAAATCGTCAGCAAGCCAGAAGCGGTACTGAATCCACGACATTTGTTCAAATTCCAGCATTTGAAGAGCACTTCACTCGGCTTATATTGATTGTGTAGGTCCCCAACTGAGAACTAAAGATGGGAACCAGTACTTGCGAACCATTATGACTGTCTACCACATTTCCAGGAGCAATTCCATTACGGAGTTTCAAGACAAATAGGTAGGTGGTGAAGTTAGTAGCTTTCTTCACACCGTATGGACTATACAGAGAGAGTCAGTCGGATGAAGATGCACATTTTACTGCTTGGCTGTTTATGGAGGCATTGCTCAGATTTACAGCACTTTAAATCAAGTGCGTATCATCCTGAGTGATCTTTAGAAATGTGTTATAAGACATTGAAGACCATGTTGAGAGCATATTGTCAGGATTACCCGAAAAACTGGGATAATGGTATCCTATTCATATTGCTTGCCATTGGAGATATGCCAAACGAATCAACTCACTTTGTAACCTTCGAGTTAACAATCGGACATGAAGTGAGAGGACCTTATTAATTAATTCAATAGAAAATGACAGTAGCAATTTCAGAGATCTCACACTTAGATTATGTATTGGAGGTGAGGAACGACTAAATAGAGTATGTGAGTTATCTAAACAGCACTGAGGGAGAGCGCAACCCACAATGAAACAGGTCGCAGATGAAAAATCTGAGAATTGAACATTTACCCAACTGGATGACGTTTTACTGCTATTACCAGAGTTAGCATATGCCTTCAAAGCCATGTTTTTTGTTCCCTATCAAAATGAGAAAAGGAAATGAGACAGGTGCACTATCTAGTTCTGATGCCAGATTAAAAACAAAATCACTGTGTTCGGTATGTCACGAGCACGTTATGAAAACCGTATTATATGTGAGAGTTTCAGTTACTGCCTGGCAGAGTAAGGAATCAAATTCAGGAGATGTGGATTTTGATGTGCCTCAAAATAAGTTTTAAAAAGCCCTTGACGAGTGGGATAAGTTAGTAAACTATCTGTCGCAGAAGCAAAGAACGTACAAGAATGTTTTTTTACTTCAGCATGAGGGCAGATATTGGAATAAAATGGGGAATACTAATGCTATTGCTCATGATGGAGAAGTAGGGTTTGCTGTTCCAATAAAAGAACACGCGAATCGGATTTCTCCTTCAAATGCAGGCACGTCCTGAGTGAGGTGGAGACCATTCTCAAAGGGGATTGAACTAAGCCAGAGCAAGTGGAATTCACCGATCATCTTAGTTCCCAAACCGATTTTGCGTGGATTATTAGAAGATCAACGCTGTAACAGAATTGGATATATATCCGACACCAAGATTGGAGAACTGCATGGGGAAAGCTGTACAAGCTATTAACATCACTAAGTTAAAACTTCTGCGTGGTTATTCGCAGGTTCCTTCATCAGAGATGATGAAATAAATGTCGGCTATTCTAATGTCAAGTGATGCGTTTTGGAATGAAGAATGGACCGACCACATTCGAAAGAAACATGAACAGAGCTGTGGCTGGGTTTTTAAAAAAAAGTGCAATTTATCTGGATGATGTTGTGATCTTTGGTGAATCCTGGAAAAATCGCATGGTACAGTGGGATAGTACTTTGAACGACTAAGAATAGCAAAACCAGTAACAAACTTCCACAAAACCGACTTCGCAAAAGGAGTGGTGATGTTCTTGAGACATAAGGTCATGGAAGTTTGATCTCACGGAATGCAAAGACGAATGCCGTCGAGGAATGTTTTCACTCAATCTCGAACAAAGACAGACTTTGATTTTTGTGACGAAGCAGATTCTATCAGAAGGTAGCCTTAAGATCAGCAATGGAGAGGTACCATTAACAGATTTGAAGAAAAACAGAAAATTTCCGCGAACAGAATAATGCCAGGAGGCATTTGCTCATTAAAATGCAATATTAACCATCATGTCAGTTTTAATTACAATAAACTTTTCGAACCCTTCAAAGTTGTTATTGACATAGGAATTTGAGCTGTATTGCTCGTGGAAGATGATGATAGCATTGAACTGCCTGTTGGTTTCTTCTCATAGAAACTCAACATCCACCAGGAAAAAAAACTCCACGATTGAAAAAGAGTTATTGAGTTTGTAATGACATTAAAACATTTTAATGTGCATGTCACAAACAACTCGTCAGAGAAAATTGTGTTCATGGATTACAATAGCCTTGATATTCTTGGAATGCTTTCAAAACAAGATTATGAGCATATTTCGTTGGAGTCTTATGTTACACACTGTGAATTTACAAACATAAATGTTGTGAGTTGTACGAATGTAATTGCAGATGAGCTTTAGGAGATTTAACTGATAAAATATAGATTAGGTTCGTTTCCATCCAATGTTTGTCCACGCACGCAAACATTCTCTCTCTCACACACACACAAGTTAAGATGAACTTAGATTAAAGTTCCAAGTATGGCATAGCAAAAAAAAAATGAAGCCATCTTTTCTTCATGATGATTTATTTGTAATGAATGGGGGAGTTGTTATAAATTTGTCAAGACGTACTGTACCTTTAAAGGAACTGAAACTTCTGGCTGTCACAGAGTGTACTGAAAGACTTGAAAATGCAGCATTTGGTTGTAAAGCAAATGCTTGGAGACACAATGTTATGTTATACTACAAGTTAAAATTCGGACAATCAGTTTAAATTATGTCCCATATACCAAAATCCAATAGCATTTGAACTTTACTCTTTTCGATTACATCGAACTAATGATCCGGTCCAATGTCTTCGGGGCTCATTGCCTGGATTTGAACATTTTGGTTCTCGGATTGCTGATTTGGATAGGTTTAGACAGATCCGGTGTGTGAATTGGACAGATTTGAGTGTCTGTGGAGAGCGAGAAAATCCAGCAGAGTTAAAACCTGGCAGGTTAGTGCGCTAGATACTGAAATGAAATTAGATGAGAAAATTTGTTTACTCTTGGTGACTTGTGGTCGGGAAAAATAACAGAGAGAGACATGCATCTTAAAATTTAGAAAGAATATTTAGGATTAGAAGATGATTCTCAACTTTGCCACGAAAATTTAGAAGGTAAGAATAATGCCGTAATTTTAGAACAGTAAAGAACAGCCAATCACCAACAGGCTACCAGCAGAATAGCTCTCTGAAATGTACCTGGCTACACGAACGTTTTGCAGTAGAAGACCGAAGACGACCTACAGAAACGTCCACAGGATGTTCGAAACCAAAGTCAACAAATGGTTTCGAAAATCGATTTGTCATAAATTTTAGGGGTATTTTATCGTACCAGTACTGTAGATTTTGATGTAATAATAGTGTTAAGAGAAAGGACTTGTAACAAGTTGTTGTTTAATGTTCTCTTTTGGACTTAAAGAACAAAATTGTCTTTTTTTTCTTCTTTAAATAATGATATTTGGGATAACTTCTTGCCACTCGAAACTGAAGACACCACGGCACGATGCTAGCTTTCCTGCATGTCTAGTTTAAATTTGCAGAAGGGTTTACCCTGTGTCGTAACACTAAAAAATGCTAAGTATTACATAAAACTAAATCCTGGAGAAACTTTGCAGGTCTGGCAACAGCTACGCAGAGAGAAACGCAGTAAATTGTAGAGATGGTTCGTCCTAATTACGCAACGGAAATGAAACAGTATATTTTAAAAAAAAACATGCATAGTTGCATATTGATGTGTATGTACGGGGAGGAAGTTCTCAGGGTGACAAGTACAACAGGACAGAATATGACGGGTGTGATCAAAACATAAGACAAAGGGAGTGAAAATAGTCAGAAAGGACATTTAGAAATATAAGATACCCTTAAATATGAGATGTGAAAATGAGAAAATCTGTCTGCTCTACTTCTAGTAATGCAAAGAATTCACAACTGAATAGAGCTGTGTTGGATTCTCATCAAAGAAACTTTGCTGTGAAAGTTACTGAGCTGAAATTTGAGTCCAAGACGGTATGAATTGACTCAATGGAAAACCAGGTGATTACCATCTGCATGCGTTGAGCTTCTTGAACATTGCAATTTTAGAGTAAAAGAGCAAAAAACTGTACAGCACCGGAACAGGAATTCCCAAGACTGCCCCGACAGACATTGCCTTTCTAGACTAAATATCGTTTACCTCTATGTTGTCTGTATCCCTCCTTTGCCGGCCTGTTCAGAAATCTGGCCAGATACTAGTTAAATGCAGCCATTGCTTTCGCCTTCCCGATCATCTGGATGTGTATTCCAGGCACTTAGCACTTTCTGCGTACAAAGTCGAGATTCGCCTCTCTCATCTCCTTTCATCTTACGTGCTCTCATCTTAACCCTACGTTCCCACGTAATTGATATTTAAAACTTGGGATAAAAATAAAACTCGAACTATCCATTAATCCAATCCTCATCTAATGTTCAACGCTTTTATCGGATTGCCCATCATCATCCAACTTTTAACTGAATACAATCCAGTTTAATTATCAAATCTATCCTCACAGGTAATACACTGACAACGAGTTACATCCCGTTATCCAGCTGTATAGCCTCTCCAAAACCTCCACATCCAACTGGTCGAGTTACAAAGGAGTCACAATATTCTAAAAGGAGCCGATCTTATGTTCCATAAATCTGCAATATTCCTTGTTAAATATTATACCCTATGCCCGAATAACGAAGACATGCATGATATATGCATTCTTGACGACCTAAACTATTTCTGTTACTACCTCCAGGAAACTGGAGACCTCTAAGCGAGCATCCCTTTGTCTGTTGATGCCATGGTTTATGCAATTTACCTATACTTTCCTCTTACGTTAGATATCAGACTTATGTCACCAGCAAATGTCTTTTTTCTTCATGTTTCTCTTCTAAATGTCCTATTTCTAAGACACATCTGCAATAAATTCCGTGCTATTGTCGTAAAGCTCGCTGGCCTGTACGTTCACGAATTATTCTTGTCGAAACTGTGAAAAAAAGAAACGTTGTTAATCGTCTCCAGGCTTCTTCTAACCCCCGTGTGACTTAACATGAAACAAACATTTCGGGCAAGTCTTCAACAATTTCCGCACTTGCCTTCTTCAGCATTCCGTGATGTATGGTATTAGATCATGAAGCCTTGTCTTCTATGGAATCGATTACTAATAGTTGAACATGATGCGCCCTGCATCAATCAAGCCTGTCTCTTCAGGTGACTGTTATTTCTAATAAGTATCATAAAAACAATACATTATTGTAACTTAGATGAGTGCCCTTTAGTCTGCGGTGTGTGCACAAGCTCTCCAAACTGATCAATACACATTATTAATCTCCGAGGTTCCTTCCATATACCTACACACTTTTACTTCTCCAATTATAATCCAACTTTCTGTTGACTACATCGGTATCACTTCCCTCCACCACACTCTTCAGACATGGATTAATGGTATTGCACACTCGCTGTGAGAAAAATATTTCTTATGATGAAAAATTGTCATGCTTGAAATTTGTAAACAACTGAATAACAACACTTTAGTCTGTGGATTTGTTACTCGTGGAAAATGCAAATCAGCCTGGAGAATAGAAACAGGAGATCGTAGCACAGAGTGATCTGAATGAGAGACTGGAGCAAATAATCCAGTGAGAACGATCACGAACAGATGTTGCTGAAATATCATCGATGAGGAACAAATAACTATTTATGAAGTTTGAGCAACACTTCTGTCATGTTGTAATCTATATCGCTACGAACTCTATGCGGGTGGCACGGTGGTTAGCGCTGCTGCCTCACAGCGCCAGAGACCCGGATTCAATTCTCCGACTCCGAAGACTGACTGTGTGGAGTTTGTACATTTTCCCCGTGTCTGCGTGGGTTTCCACCGGGTGCTCTGGTTTCCCCCCCACAGTCCAAAAATGTGCAGGTCAGGTGAATTGGATATGCTAAATTGCCCGTACTGTTAGGTAAAGGGGTAAATGTTGGGGAATGGGTGGGTTGCGCTTCGGCAGGTCGGTGTGGACTTGTTGGGCCGAAGGGCCTGTTTCCACACTGTAAGTAATCTAATCTAAACTCTCTACGCTGACTGCATTTGGACAATCATATGTCATTATATTTCTAATAATAAAGAACACACACCAAGTGAGTGTGCTCCTTTTCCCCTTTTCAACTGTCCCATTCAATTGATATCGACTACTCACAATCCTTACCCCTGAGATATTCTGCATGCTACGTTGCATGCACCATAGATTCGCTACAGTGTGGAAGCAGAACATTTAGCTCAGCAATTCCACAGCGACTCTCTGACGACCATCGCACTCAGACTCACCTCCAACCTATCCTCGTAACCCTACACTTTCCTTGGCCAGCCTACATGCTTCTGGATACTGCGTTCTATTTAACATGGCCAAACCACGTAGTCAGAGCGTTTTTAGACTGCAGGAGAAAACCGGAGCACGCGGAGAAGACCCAAACTGACTTCGGGAGAACAGAAATATGCTCCACAATTGTGGTCCTAACACGAGATCTATCTCTGTGAGACAGCAGTATTACTCACTGAGCCAAGCCGCCACCCGAAGGCTATGAGACTCAGATAAAAACTAATCTCTCCGGAATATCATCACAGCAACCATCTTCCCACATTCCATCTAATTTTCAATGTTGTAGTCGATGTCATCCAGATTATGTATTCCGTGCATTCAATTCGATTGCCAGTCTTGTAACCAGGACAGTAAATGCACATGGACCTATTTTGATTTGAAAATAAGTCAATGAGCTGAGTGAATTTGGCATAACATTTTGTTCAAATATCTAGGATTGTTGTCCTTCAAAAATATATATTTTCAAAACATCAACTTATTTCCCGACATTTTGGACTTCAAATATTTCCGAAATGTTGTACAAATAAAGAAGTTAGTGGACTTGATTATACTGTTTACTTCTCCTTTTTCACAAAAAGATAGATATTTTCAATTCTCCAGGCCTCTGGTAGATCTTCATTTTGAAGTAGGATGGACCGATTACCTACAGTCCCTTTGCTCCTTTCATCATTGCTTCCATAATTAAAACGAATAAGTACCAGCAAGACTGTCTAAAGATTATTAACACGTAGTAGGGTTACAGACCAAGCCAGATCCGGTCGAAATATGTGAAGAAGGTAGCCCAGACCATAACTTTTCGAACTGTTTTAAGCAGGTGTACAGTGGATATTCCAGGGGTGATGCAGCTGGCCCAACCACTCAGCTTTAATTAACAAAGAATGAATTTACTGAATGAAACATGAACCAAAGAGAATTGCATTTAGAATAACTTAACTTGTCTGAAAACCCAATCGAATCTATCACAACTTAATAACACTTGCAACTAATTGCAAATTTCCATAAGCACAACTTTTGTAATGAAATGTAAAATGAAATACGAATTCTTACTGGAGAGATATCAGAGAAATTTTCCTGGCACCTACTATGGGTTTGTATCTAAAACTTGATCAGCAGGTGCAAATAAAACCTCATCAAAACAACCCTTGAAGTGGGATAAGTGGCCATCCTTTTTCGTTGCACACGTATTTTCGCAAAAAAAAAACACACATAATTTAAAGACTTTTTCATGTCGACATATCGGAACCTCAGCCTTTTTGACCCCTGTGGACAAAGCCAAGGACAACTTTTCCTCGTTAAAAGAGTAGCATTTCCACAATAGAAAGGCTTTGGAAGGAAAACGGTGAACTGAAACTGTGAGTACGTTCACGAGAATTAATGTCAGTCTGCATGAATCCCAATTCTATCAATATCCAGATTCCATCTTCTATTTATAAGAGATCCCTGTGTTTTACCAAAGTAAAAGAGGTAGCATCACATGCGACTCGAAAAGGAATCGTCAGCTGCACAGTGAGGGGGAGGCAGACCAGAATCTTACAGCAACAGACTGAAATATTAAAACAATGGACCGAAGTTTCTCTTTGGGTCTTTCTGATACTTTTCAAGATTGGTCTTTGTTAGGAATGCGGATAAGGATTATACTTTGGGTGATGCAAACTGGTTGCTATCCTTGCAATTGTTGGTGTTCTTGGTAAGTTACTCCTTCTGACTATTAATTCAATAAACATGTGCACTACATTAATAATCTTGTTTTTAAAACTTTGTCAACATGGCAACAATTGCCAACATTTCGGCTTGCAAACCCCATTCTTTGTCAAGCAAATATAACTCTATTATCTGAAGAGAAAGCAGACTGTTCCAAAGTGATAAGTGCTATTGCTCTCAACTAATTTTATTTCTATCCGCAAAGAGGAGCCTGCTCAATTCAAGACACGAGTGTTCCAATTCTCTTCTCACGATACTTGCACTTGCGAGTAAATCGACTGGAAGCTTCAAATCTTCAGATAGCGTTCGCAGCGGATTGTGATAATGTAGCTTTCCTAGTAATCCAGATCCCAAGGCAAATGCAAAAGAAAAGGAATCAATATCACAACGTAGCTGCTAGTTAAATTTTATATATATTATATCTAAATATACACACAGAGACACACGCACACACACACACGAACGCATATATATGTATGCATGTGTGTGTATGTGTGAATGTGTACATGCGCGCTAATGTAGACATTAACAGTCCCTATCACTTTGCAGGATTTGCATCACAATACAGAATTTTAAATATCCCTTCAGAAAAGGCCTGCCTTGCTTACTCAGACCAATATATGCATACAGGGCCGCACAAATATCAGTTTTAATAGTTAACTGTCCTCCAGTTTGGTCAAACCAGCCACTGATTTGATCGAATTCGGAATAGATAAAAAATGCTGCACCGCTCGTGTTGTGCATGAGCTATTATGAAACAAAACTAAAATACGCGAGTACTCTTCCCCTGACATTTCTATTCTATCAAAAAAAACACTTTCACTTCCGGATTTAGAGGGCAGTGCTTTAGTATCCAGGGCTGGAGGGATATATAGAGATCGGTTTGCTGGATGTCCGATTTGCAGATAAAATAATGCCAATCACGGAAGCAAGTTCTAAGGATTTTACACGAAATCAGTTATGGAATGCAACACGACAAGTTATTGGACGATATGTTGGTTAATGTAAAACTACGTGGGAATAAGGACAGAATAGCTCTATGCTGTTACTAGAGCTAGTATCATCAGATTAAAAGATCCCAATTTATGACAGGGACAGTGATGACTTCTTCTTTCAGAGAGCAGTGAATGAAAGTTTTCAAGCTGTGTCTGTAATTAAAGTCAAGGCTGATGGTGGACAGATTTTCAATTACTAAGGGAATGAAGGACTATGATAATAAGATGAAGAGGTGGATTTGAGAAGGCAGTGAATAACATACCCAAAACTGAAGCGGGTCAATTCCACGAGGTGGAGTCCAATCCTTGCTTCCACAAATGGCTATGGAGATAAGGCTTGAGAGGGGGATTAGACGGGAAGCAGTTGAGGGAGCTGATACAGACAGCACGGATCGAATGGCTTTCTTATTTCCTGTAAAATTCCACGATCATATCAGCCTCGATATTATTAAATAGTGAAGAACAGCATTCGTGCTCTGAATGGATTACCTCTGCAGCTTTATTTTAATGTCTTACTCTGAAACTATGGGATCTTGACGGGATAAAATTGAAGTGAATGCTTCAATTTTCGTTCGAATCCAGGACACGAATTCACTGTTTAAAAATGAGGAGTCGCCGTTGGAAAAAAATTTCTTCTTTTTAAATGCAGTCATGATTTCGAAATTTACTCTTGAATAGATGGTGGAGGAAATATCCCATCATACTTTTACGACACAGGTCGATCGGGTTTTGTTCGACAATGGAGTGAAAACGAATCAAGAACAGGGAGGACTGCGGATTGAATGTTAGAGTCAGGTCTGCCCGGGTATTGTTAAATCGGGTGCAGGCTTCACAACCTGAATGGCTTATTGGTAGTTATTGTGCTTGTGTTTGTCTGTACTGAAAGAAAAGATTACAAACTGTCACAAACCTGTAAGAAAGTAAG
This sequence comes from Chiloscyllium plagiosum, assembly GCF_037043375.1. NCBI lineage: Eukaryota > Metazoa > Chordata > Chondrichthyes > Orectolobiformes > Hemiscylliidae > Chiloscyllium > Chiloscyllium plagiosum. The sequence continues at coordinate 86,063,364 of NW_028270152.1, read as the reverse complement.
GAAAAATGATATTTTTCGTCTTTGAATTAAAAAAAAGATGAGCCATACATTAAAGAAAATCCATTTCGAATCATCACAAGATGAAATCTCATTTTCATAGAGGCACTGTTAGGACAGTAGGGAAATTTACAAACTTTAATCAATACACCTCTCTTCTAAACTCCCATGGAAACGAGGTGCACTTTCCTCATTAAAAAAAAAAGCCTCATGCGTGCCTGGCTTGAATTAAGTGCATTTTCTCTGGAACGCATTCATAACACGAACATAATTAACAGATTTAGCGAGCAAAACTGCACAGGAGAGTCATGATGTGGTCTCAAGGATGTCCTGCATTTCTATAGCATAATAGCCTTAACAGTCATGTAGATAACACAGTCCATACAGTCAGTGAGGGATATAGACTATTTTTTCCTGCTCTTCGGTTACTTTGTCAATCATTGTGGTCCAAATCACCACATCATCACTACTGTTCGCTCCTTATTTCAACCATCAAATACATGATTTAACTAACTGTAATATGTGTCATTGTAAATTCGTTTCCCTTTTTGCCTCCTAATGGGATCCATGCTCCATCAGAGCTTCACAATCTTGTCAGTGGTGAGCTTGCTTTTTATCCATCTCCAGTCGATGACTGAGTCTGGACCAGTGAGTCTGCAGCACTCGGTCCTCTACTTTTCACAGGCATGCGTTTCTGGTCACATTTGAAGTCTATTAACACAACCACGTAATTCGACCACCATTACATTCCCAACTTCTTTCGATGCCTCAGTTTTTCTGCGACTGGAACATGCACGCATGTCGGTTGGATGATTGCAGACTCAGTTATTCCAACTCTTGTCTCAACGACATTTCAACCAACCTCGAAAAACTTCAGCTCATTCACAACTTTGGTGCCTGGATCCCCAATTACTCAGAGTCTTGTTTACCCATCACTTGTGCCCTCACTGACCTACACTGGCTTTTGTTGTGCTAAGGCTTCCATATTAATATTCCCTACATTTGTCAGGTCCATCTGAAGTTTAACTCCACCAATGAGCCACATTCCCACATCTTTTTCACACTGACTCTGAATCTTTTCAATTCCAGAATTATGCAAATCTCTATTTTTAGAATGAATGGTCTTTTTCTTTATTTCTGTTCCTGACCATGAACGTGGATTTTGTACAGCGGTTCTAGCGTTATAATGTTCAGAACCAATGAAATGGTATAACTTGCGCTGAATTCAATTCCTTTGTATGCAAATGACCTCCCTGTTGAACATGGAATTTGAGTCATTTTGACACTCGTCTTTGTAAGTTGTTTTGATTCTCTTATTTGGTTGTCTGCTTGTCAACTTGAGCTAACTAAGGAAGCTCTATTCCACGCCGCCAACCCGTACCCTCAGCTTGAAACAGTAGCAAAGCAGAAACAAAGTTTTGTTTGAATTACTAATTGATTAAAGTCAGCTGTAAAAATAGACCAAAGGGAAAGTCAGTTGACGAACAGCAGCGTATATGTGAAGAAGTATTATATAACTTTTAACAAAAATGTCAAAATAACTCAATGAGATGACAGATCATCCATGATGAACGGAAGTTTTTTTTTGACGATGTAATTATCCAAATAAAAACAACGTCTGATACAGAATTCAGGGTGATCAGAATGCATGTCAAGCTGACCCTGGGAATTTACAGATGCTATGTACGTGATGAATTTTGGTCTACACTATGACCAATAAATTAAGTAGAAGTTGCAGAGGGAGGAAGCTTTGTAAAGCGACGATTTCACAGGGGGTCACAGATCCGTTTGTGATCTTCGCCATACTGCTCTGTCTGTCCATGTTATCCATCATTTGGTCATCTGTCAAAAATGTAAGGGAACCTCCATATAACTAGAAACAACCATTGTGAGCATTTGTGTGCCACAGAATTCTGCATTCTAAAGATCATTACGAAACATTCTTCATATCTGTCCGAATGAATTTTGGAATGATTACTCTTTCCTTTTTAGTACCCATCATCAGGTCACAAAATAAAATCAATGTAAACAGTCCTATGATATAGCCTCACAAAACACTGAAACTGTTGGAAAATCCCAGGCCGAGCAGTATCTGCCAGAGAAAGCAGAGTGAACATTTAAGGTCCAAGGACCCGGCGACACAACAGAATACTGTTACGGCCAATTATATGACGGTATGACGTTCAGTGTGAAGTACAAGTCAGCCAAGTTTCTTCAGTCAGCAGTAAATAACCGGTTAATTGTAAAGATCATCTTCCTCAACAAAGACGCAAATACATCTGATGAACAGTTTTGAATATGCAAACTTGCTGATGTATGTACAGTTCTGTAAAATACTGATGCATACACAGACACTGACACGACACAGCTATTCTGATACAGATACACTCACTCACATACAAATATTAAAACACATACTGATACAGACACACATGAACATAGACATATTGATGCAGATACACATACACGTGATACAGACACGCACAAATGCATTAACACACTTAGCCATAGTTACAGACAAACACAGACACACTGATGCAAACAGGCACACTGAAACTAACATGCGCACAGAGGTACACTCGCACACACAGACGTTTCAGTGAATCAGTGCAAGCACAGACATGAAAGTTCCAAGAAATGATTACTTAAAGCACTATGTCGAAGTAATAGATAATGTATTGGCAAAACGGAAAGTGACAGTTTGTCACGAATGGCATTGCAAAATTATCAATTTGAGGCAAGATCCTGCCTCTGGAATTTCATTCTTGTACAGCTACTTTCAATTCACTTCCTCTTTGCTACAGAAGGTTGGAAGACTTTAATGGAACATCTATGGTACTCGTTAAGGTGTTCCAACAATGTGACAGGCTTTCAGCTCAACGAGTTTGCTGTGAGGAGAAACGAAAAAAGAAAGAGCGAGCATTCGGCTGTTATTTCTCTTCTCGGTTGCATTTTCTCGTTCTCTTAGTTGAAACATACATTTGTGTTATTTGGTCCCAAGTTCGACCAAATGAACTTTTCCCAGTCTGTATCACTCCATCGCAGCTCCTTCTTTCATGCCAATGCATCATAACTTCTGTCATTCACGGTGCTATTTCTTTTGAAATCAAGAAAATCCCATCTTTAAGGATAAAGGTTAAACTGGTATATCCTTTGTAAAGGTAATGTCCTCACGATGTACTATTTTTTGATTTATGTTTTCTAATTTACTTGCCATTTCTGCATCCCATTTCGCATCTCTCCATCCATCTGACAATTTATTAAATGACTGCGTTCTTGTGTGAGCGAGTTGAGCTCTAATCCATACATTTCCCTGATCCACATTATTGACACAATGGAAAATATTTGTTGATCCGTTCTTGGAAGCCATCGAATAGTTATATCTTCACATTACAACTTCACAGTTTATCTAAACTTTTTTTCCTGTTGTCTGAACAGGGCTCTGCCTTTCTGTGGAGAAGCTGAGAAGTGTTGAATGGCCTCGTCGACTTTTGTGTAACTGTTTTTGGGTTGATTCTAATAGTCCTGACTCCTCGGATGATATCTTTATGTGTCTATGCAACAGCCTCAATGGGTTGACCGAGACAATATCACATGAGGTGGGAGGTGTCTTTCACGATTCGTTCCCTCGAGCCGATTACACAATTTGCAAACATTATGGTTGAACAAATGGTAGGCGAAAAACCATGTTCTCTGTTCCCATTGAAGGGTCCATTGAGGATCTGTCAAACACAATCCTGAAATCTTCAGTAACCTTCACTGTTCCGTGAAGAAGGGAAAGCCGACACACAGCGCATACTGACATCCAACTTCACTGGGAATACCAGTACTTTTGCAGGATGCTGCTTCACGCCACATGACTTCATTTTTATGACACGAGGCAAACAATTGTTGACCTTGCAGCTCCTCCAACTTTTCCAACACAACTGTTGGCTTTCACAGCAACAAAGTATCTAAAATTACTCACGATTTCTTATCGTGATGATGAGGTTTTTTTTAATGTTGTGATTCCTTGGAATAATCTTGCCCATAGAGCGGTGGAGGCAGACTTATTAATTATCATGAAGGCACAAACATATGTGTGTGTCTGTGTGTGTCGGTGTGTGTGTGTGTGTGTGTAAGTATATATGAGTATATATATATATATATATATATATATATATCTGTATATATATATATATATATATATATATATATATATATATATATATATATATATATATATATATATGTATATATATAAAAAATGACAATCAAGGGCTATAGGTGAGGGTGTGGGAATAAGGAGCTCGGAATGAAATTTGGTAACCATTGAGAGATGGTGAAGGATTTCATCGTATCCCAATGATTCTGTTTATAACAACCGACACTGTTAATCCTCATGTACGAAACATTGGAGATGAGGGACGTGTAGCTGCGGTGGACAGGGCGGTGTGTTGATGAGGTATGTGGTACAATGAGTGGGACTGGCCTTATCTGAAACTCAATTTTTCGGCTTATTCTCGAAAATATCAACAGAAAGTCGCTTGATCGATAAGAAGTCAGAATGGAAGAGGATATATTTTATTTCCTTTCTAAGTTAGATCGGGCGTGGGAGTGCTCCATTTCAGTTTTTCAGCAGCAGCAGCAATCGAAGGGATCGTGGACCAGGAGCCTGCTAGGAGCTGAGTCACTGATTCGATCCACACAGCGTCTCTCTCTCTCTCTGTTTATCGCAAGTACGTGTAATCTTCCAGCTCCCATTCCACTCTGCTTCCTCACGGGTTTACCGTCTCTGTGACTCCCAGGTACGTGAAATCCCTCAGCTCCTGCTCCAACCTGCTCCCTGACTGTCTCACCGACTCTGTGTCTCTAAAGTACGTGTTATTCTCCAACTTCCATTCCACACTGCTCCCTCACAGGTTTACCTCCTCTGCGACTCCCAGTTACGAGTAATCCTCCAGCTCCTACTCCAATCTGGTCCCTCACAGGGTCGTCGTCTCTGTGCCTTCCAGGGACGTTTAGTATTCCAGCTTTCTCTCCACTCTGCTCCCTCACAGGCTAACTGTCTCTGAGACTCCCAGGCACGTGTTAATCTGCAGCTCCCATTCCAATCTGCTCGCTACTACTTACGGGGTCACAGTCATTTTGACTCCTCGGTAGTGGTCCAGCCACAACTCCACCTGCAGTTCCCCGTCTCAGTGACTCTCAGGCACGTGTAATGTTTCAGCACCTGCTTCACTCTTGTCATTCACAGGATAATCGTTTCTGTGAATTCCAGGTACGTGTAATCTTCCAGCTCCCACCCCTCTCTGCTCCCTCACATTGTCACCGTCTCTGTTATTCCCAGGTTCGTGTAATCCTACAGCTCGCATTGCACGCTGCTCCCTGACAGGGTCACCATCACTGTGATTCCCAGGCAAGTATCATTCTTCAGCTCCCACGACATTCTGCGTCCTCACATGTCACCCTCTCTGTCTCTCCCAGGCACGAGTTATTTTTTTTCTCCAGCTACCAATCCAGGCTGCCTCCTCATGGGGAAACTTTGACTCCCTTGTACCAGACTCCCTTGAGCTTCACTGCCGATTTATATTCACCGACTTGTTGCGAATCGCTTTCAAGTTCTCTGCCTTTGTGACTCCCAGGTAATGGTCGCCATCAAGCTTCAGATGAGAGTTGGAACATCCAATTCCGTATTGGTGCCTCATAGGGTCGCTTTTCTACCTGCAAAGCAGCAGAAACGAGGATGAGAGTAAGAGGGCCCGGAGGTCTTACAGTGATTGAAAGCACCGTAGAGTATGGGACCATTTATATGGAAACTTGAGAAAGTCGCAGGCCCTGAAGCAGGTTACAGGAAATTGTCGGTAGAAATGCTGGAACTGAAGAGGCAAAGGAAAGTTATTGTAGCTTGTTGGTGTTGGAAATGCTGACTCGAGTTAGTGCTCGGTATGTCTAAATGGTTTCTACTAAATGGTTACAGAAACATGAATACTTGAACAAAGGGAAAATAAAATGAGAGAAAGGGACATTTGGGTACTAGAATCTGGTGGATGTTAGAGTTAAGTGACTTATAGTGACAAGAGTGAGGACATATTTAGGTGGCATTCTAAGGCAGCATTATCAGGGCTGCATGAGATTATAGAAATAGGGGAGTTGTGGGGGATTGAAGAGGTAGCACAGACAAGGAGGATGATATGTTCCTGAACTATTTTACTCGATATTGAATGTGTAAAGACGTGTGGAAAAGCACAGCAGATCAGGCAGCATCCATGGAGCAGCAAGATCAACTTCTCGGGCAGGAGCCTTTCGTCAAGCCACTGCAATGTTTTAGGATTTAATGAGGGGAACACGTGCTGCAATTGGTTGCGGTAGCGATGGAAGGATGGAGGATCAGCAGGAGTTTACTGAGATCGTGAGGTGTGGAGGAGTTGGATGAGTTAACAGAGAGATTGAAATGTTTTGGACAGAAACAGGGAAAACAGAGGGAAAGTTACAGAGTTTCATAGGGAGAGAGTGGTTGAGAAGCTGGCGGGGTTGTAGAGAGTGCAGGAGCATACCGAGATGGTGGAATGTTATTGCAGCTCAGAGGTTTTCAGATTATAGAATGACTTGCAGCACCTGGGAGATGTTAGAAAGAGAGTGTACTGCAGAGTCTGTCGGGACTGCTTTGGGTCTGACAGATATGGAGTGATATAAGGGCTGGAGATAGGTACAGACACAATGAATGGTGTGAGGAACGAAGTAGTTTACAGATGTAAGGAGTGCTACGGAGGCTCGTATAGGTAGCAGACACAGGAAGGGCTGATAAACTAAAAAGGATCATTCAAACAGGGAGGTTTGTAGGAGAAGTTAACAGTAACAGTTAAAGTTACAGTTCGGGAAGAGTTGTCAGTGTGTGTGATAAGGCTACAAAAGCATGGGGCTGTAGGAATTGGAGGGGTACGCAAAGGTATGGACGCTGTAGGATATAGACTTACAGAGATCGGGTCGGTTCCAGCAGCTAAAAGAAGTCATAAAGTTCGGGAAGTTTTTGGGCAGGAGGATAAAACAGATTTGGAGGGCTGTAAGTACTAGAGGAGAGATAAGTCTGCGAAATTTCCATTGTGAGCAGGTCGTGTGGGTTTAACACAGATAGAGAAGGTAGTAGTGACTGAAGGAAGTCATGCAAACAGAGAGTGTTTTGTAGAGGTGCAGTTGTATGTCATTTGGAGTGACTGCAGAAGGTGACAGCGATTGGTCGGGGGAATGAATGACGATATGATGGGCAAGAGTTTTCACACAGAGGGTGTAAGGAACCTGGAGAATGCCGAAGGGTGTGGTTGTGGAGGCATACACGATATGAGCTATTAAGTGGCGTTAAGATAAGCATATGATGATACAAGGAATGGAAGGAACAAGGGCATACAGAGGGAATTAGTTAAAGTTTGCGTCACGTTCAGCGCAACATCTTCGGCCTGATTCTTTGCTGTATTGTTTAATGTTCTCCGCAATTCTTTTGCAATGATCCATCAAGGAAGGATCTGGACTTACAAAAGACACTCAAGTTTGAAAGAGAGAGATAAACGGGCGGGGGGCCGTTGGGATAAGAGTAGCAAAGGGAATCGTGTGTCTAAGAGGGAGCACGAAAAACGAAAGCTCGCAGGAGCTTAGGAGAGTCCGAGTGATGCTTGTGAAAGAGGCCAAGTATACGAGTAGAATAAATTAGCAGCACTTAGCTGAAAGGATCTGCCGTGGTGAAACTGTCTTTTGAATATGAATGGAAGAAATAACAGCAAACTAACTCACAGATTTAAGATGGTCATTAAACAATACAGCAAAGAATCAGGCCGAAGATGTTGTGCTGAACGTGACGCAAAATTTAACTAATTCCCCCTGCATGCCCTTGTTCCCTCCATTCCTTGTATTATCATGTGCTTATCTTAACGCCACTTAATTTAATGTAATTTAAGACGTCTTTGTAACTACCAATTTTGTTTTCCAAAGATTATTTGGAAGTAGAAGCTTGAAATGAAGGAAAGAGAAAATGAGTAATGAATACAATCCAAATTCTGTAACAATTGGATTCAATTGGATTAAAAGTCAGTTCAGAACACTTTGTGTTGTCAGATAGTTCTGCTAGATTTAAACAGTCTTAAAGCTACAGGACTCTTTACCTCTTCATAACACCTCCCGCCTTCAGAAAAAAATAGCAAACATAATTAAACAATGGTTTTATTTTATTGTTTTCTTTAAACACATTACCCTGGCAAACCGATAAATTCAATCTTCGTTAATTTAACTTCTTCGCATATAACTGTATAGACCATATAGCACTCAGTAAATGCAGACGTCATCGAAACGTCATCAGTTAAACCCACGACAACACACCTGAAATTCAAGCATTACAACCTGCAACGTGTACGAAATTTAAATTCGAGGTCTGAAGCGTAAGCTCCAACGAAATAGTCGCATACTCTTGACTTCAACCCGTTCTGTGAACGGAAGCGGATTGTGATATGTGCACAGAACCGTCTCCAACACATTGTTAAAATTTTGTAAGGCCAGTACCAAACACAATAGTCTCTTTTTTTGTTCGTGTAGTATGTCCTCTTTTGGATATTGATCTTCTTCGATAATTTTCCAACCAGTTGTTCAATCCCATTCCACATCTCCCTGTGCGAGTACAACTCCAACTCCTATGTCAGTAATATGGATGCCGACTTTCAAAGGTTCTGAAAGGTTTGGTGTAGCTAAAACTGTTTTGATGCTTAATATTAAGTAAAAATGGTCAACTTCCTCCTGGCATGTTTCTGTTTCGCCAAGCATTGTGTTCTTCTTCAGCAAAACGGTTAAAGGCTCCACTATACTGCGGAAATCTGGAATAAACTTCCGATGGAATGTGCTGAGTCTGAAAATTCGAAGCATTTCTTTCTTCGAGGTTGATTGTGGAAATTGCTGAATGGCCTTCGTCTTTCAGTTCCCTCGGATCAACCCTCCGTGGCCGATGCTATGTCCCAAGAACGTCCCTTCTGCTTTCTCAAATTCAGTTTTATTTTAGTTTATCACCAGTTTTGTTTCCTGTAGTCATTCAAAGAGCTCTGACAGCTGTACCATGTAATCGCTACATCGTACAAATAGACGACACAGGTTGCTAACCCACCCACATCACTCTGGATGAGTCTTCGGAATGTGGCGGGTGCATTCGTCTTTCCAAAGGGCATCACTTTAAATTGATATAACCCATTTGGCGTTACAAACACAGAAATTTCTTTTGACGTCTCTGATACAGTACCTGTCAGTAACCACGCATTCAGTCCAACTTGGCGATGTAACTGGCTTGTTCGACTTTCCCAATGCTCGAAATTAGATATGAGTGCGGTTTGTAGCAACGTTGACCTTCCGATAATTCATGCAGAATAATGGAGTCCCGTCCGATTTGGTAACCAAGGCTATCAAAGAACTCTACTTGCCTTCACCTCTTCCTGGATCTATCCGGCATTGAAGTATTGAGCAGATGGGCATGTGTTTTGTCGGAGCAATTTTCCATTCGTTACTTCATGTGCAGTGGCATTAGTCCTCCCCATCTGATTGGGACATATGGCCTTGTACTGCAGTGAGAAATCTTTCCAATGAGGTCTATCCTCCTGAGACAGATAACTTACTTACCTATCCAACTGCTCAAGGACTTCTAATCTATTTTGAGGAACATCAAAATCCAAATCACCTGACTTTGGTTCCTCACTCTGCAGGGTAGCAAGTCACAAACGTTTCCCCAGTTATTTCTCTCGCCTATTTCCTTGGAGGGCACCTATACCCTCAAATATAATGCACGTGAAATAACCTTCAAATATGAGCATTTGCAAAAAATGTGCCAGTTTTAATGCCGCCGTGTCTTACCTACCACTTGGCATATACTACACATAGACCAAAATCGAATCATATCTTTGTGCATTGCAGCCAAAGAAAATATGTTTTTGTACCTTCGCCTGAAACTTTTGTGCCTCTCGGTGATCTCTTACGTGCATGTCATGTGCTACCTGCGACACCCGACGACGTGTGTGTGTGTGTGTGTGTGTGTGTGTGTGTGTGTGTGTATGTGTGTGTGTGTGTGTGTGTGTGTGTGTGTCTTCTATTACTTTTCTCGCTGTTGCAATTCCCTTAGCTTTTCAGGACTAAATACTTTGGCTTTCCATTTACCTATTCAAATAACAAAGAGCAAAGAAAATTTACAGCCCAGGAACATTCGGCCCTCCAAGCCTGAACCGATCCAAATGGACTGTCTAAATCTGTCGGTCAATTCTGAAGCATTTGTATCCCTCTGCTCCCCACCTTTTCATTCATCTGTCCAGACGCTTCCTAAATGCATCTGCCGTGCCTGGCTCTACCACCTCTGCTGGCAACGCGTTCCAAACGCCCATCACTCTCTGTGTGAAGTACTTGCAGCGTGTTTACCACTTAAACTTTTCACCTCACCCTGAAAGCATGACCTCTCGTTATTGAATCCTTCACGCGGGGAAAAAAATCTTGTCTCTATCCACCCTGTCTATACCCTTCATGATTTTGTGAACCTCAATCAAGTCCCCCTCAATCTCCTATTTTTAGTGAAAATAAACCTAACCTACTCAACCTCTCTTCATAGATAGCGCCTTCCATACCAGGGAATATCCTCGTAGACCTTCTCTGCCCCCTCCCCAAAGTGTCCACATCCTTTTGCTAATGTGGAGACCAGAACTGTACCCAGTATTCTAAATGAGACCGAACTAATGACTTGTACAATTATAACATGACTTGCCAGCTCTTATACTCAAAACTCCGTCCACTGAAGGCAAGCATACGTTATGCCTCTTGACCACTCTATCCACCGGTGCAGCAACATTCAGGTCACAATGGATCTGCACTCCCAGATCTCTCTGCCCATCAACTTTTCCCAAAGCTCTTCTGTTCATTGTATAATTCACTCTATAATTAGGCGTGCCTAAATGCATCACATCACATTTGTCTGGATTGAAAGCCCTCTGCCACTTTTCTGCCCAACTCTCCAGTCCATTTACATCCTCCTGTATTATCTTACAGCCCCTTACGCTTTGTGTTGCTCCACCAATCTTTGTGTCATCTGCAAACTTGCTGCTCATACTAACAGAGCCCTCTTCTAGATCATTTATGTATATCACAAATAACAGTGGCTCCAATACGGACTCCTTGGGAACACCATTGGTCAACTTTCTACCTTTTGAGAATCTCCCTCAACTATTATTCCCTGTCTCCTGTTGCTGAACCAGTTCTTTATCCACCTATCCAGAACAGCCAGGACACAATCTGACTTCACTTTCTCCATTAGTCGACAATGCGGAACCATATCAAACGCCTTACTAAAATCCACGTGTATGAAATCAACAGCCCTCCCTTCATCTATCAAACTGTTCACTTCCTCGAAAAACTCTATTAAGTTGGTAAGGCACGATCTCCATTCATCCCCCACAAAGCCACGTTGCCTATCACTGATTTTCCCACTATTTTCTATATATATGTAGATCCTATCCCTCAGTAATTTCTCCAGCAACTTTCCCAGCACTGACGTCAGGCTCACTGGTCTGTAATTACCGGAATATCCTGACTTGTCTTCTTGTACAGGGGGAAAACATGAGCAGCCTTCCAGTCGTCGGGCAACTCGCCTGTATTTCAGGATGCCACAAAGATATCTGTCAGTGCCCCAGCTATTTACTCTCTCGCCTCCCTCAGCAACCCGGGATTGCTCCCATCCAGTCCTGGGGATTTGTCCACCTTTCTAACGTCTCGCATACCCAACATATCTGCCCTACTAATGCCAACGTGGTCCAGACTAATAAAACTTCTATCTCTCATCTCACCATTCATCATATTCAGGTTTGACCTGCACCATTAAGTCCAACAAGGTATCAGGAGACAATAGATAATAGAGAAGAGCTGCAGGAGTAGGACATTCGGCCCGTCAAGGCAGCACCATCATTCATTATGATCATGGCTTATCATTACCAATCAGTATCCTTTTCCTGCCTTATTCCCATAACTCTTGATTCCACTATCTTTTAGAGGTCGATCCGTCTCTTTCTTGAAACTATCCAGAGACTTGTCCTATACTGCCTGCTGGGGAAGAGCATACGATATATCCACAATTCTCTGGGTGTCCGCTGACTGAACCTCAACTTCTTCATCTTTCTCTTTACTTCTCACTTCGTGCTGTCACTTCGATAGTGAAATCGGGTTACCACACAGTCTGGAGAAATACCAAGATATTTCTGTTTTACCTCCTCAGTCTCTTGGTCTTTCTTTGACTTCTCCACAACAATGGGTGTCACCCCGACCTTGGATCCTGCCAAATCATTCACAAGAACAAACTGAATTCCTGGAACTGACATTTTGTCATACACTCACACTGCTACTTCCCCACTCTTGAGTTGGTATTGCGACCGAAGCTTCCACAGGCATACGCTAACTTTCTGTCAAACTATCCCACAAATTAGGACACACTCGAGTCACAGATTAGAAAGAGTGCATTTTCACTCATCCCTTACTATCAGTGCCTGATTCGATCCCGTATGTCTCAAAATTCTACCTAGTTTTCCATCTTCCACGTTCTTTCTGAGAAAACTTGAACCACAGAAGCGACTTGTTTCTAGATAGAAGGTACTAACCCCATATCCAGCCCTCCCTCAGCTGTACAATCTAGAGCAGTTCCTCTGGTCTTCTGGGATTTCCTTTCCAACTTGTACTCATGCCACTGGTGAAGCTTCTTTTATGGAATGTTTGCCCGCTCCGCCTTGACTTGTCGACCAGCACTGTGTCTCTACATGTCCCACTTTCAGGCAGTGAAAACATCTTTTTCCAGAGACGTTCTGAAACCACCGGCACCGTAATTTTCGGTGTCCCATTCCATTATGGTGAAAACAACTGAGGACTTTCACCTCTTGTCCACCTTCTTGGGTTTCTTTAGCCTGTGGTAAACTCTTACCAGTGTTCTCTACTCTTTGTCTCGTAGTGTAGGGTCTCCCTTTCTCCCAAAATTTGTCCATAACCCGACAAAAGTTTGGCCGGAAGATTGTCTTATGCACCAACATGTATTCATTGGCTAATTCTGGTAGCCTTCCCACTTTCTGAACGTTTTGTTCCTCCACGTGAATTCTTATAATCTCCGGAAGTGTGTCCTTAATCTCCTTCAGCAGAACAATCTCTTCGAGCCTCAATCGTCTGATCTAATTTCAAAGCACGTCAAGTATCAAAATGACTATGTCTAATTCTTTCGAACTCGACATAAGCCTGAACTATTACCTTCCTTGTGTTTCTGAACGCTATATATATATATATTTCTGTTACCAACTAATAAGCACTTAAAACAGCTTGGTTAACCTCTTTAATATATCTTTACTCATCAGCTGACGGCACGGCAAACATCTCACTATCACTGCTTACCAGGTTATTCGGAATTATCATTATAAATGAATCCTGGGAGCACTCCGTCTACCTTGCCAATTCCCCAGGTGAAATAAAGAAGGTAGGAACATATTTTTCAACAAAATTTAGCAGAGTTATGACAAACTTTGTATATGTCACTACCTTTTCTTTCTATCTCCTTTCTGTGAACTTGAATTGCTGACTAAGTTGCAAGTTCTTCAGTTCAAATTCTCTCTCGGTTTCTCTCTCCATTTACTCTCTCTCTCTTTTCTCATGTTTCTCAGTTTGAATCAACAGCAAATCACCAAAATTAGACACAATGTCTCATTTACGCTTTACATAAAGATGTAGGATCTGCAAGTGTTTACATTTGCTCGGATTTGTCGTTTCATAGTATATAGAACATCGAAAGGTTCAGCACAGAACAGGCCCTTTGGCCCACGATGTTGTGCCAAGATTTAATCCTAATGTAAAATATGGCAACTTAACTCACGCACCCCTCAACTCACTGCTATCCATGTACATGTATAGCAGTCGCTTACTTGTCCCCACTGACTCTGCTTCCACCACGGCAGCTGGCTACGCATTCTATGCATTCACAACTCTCTGCATAAAGAACCTTCCTCTGACGTCTCTTTTATACCTTCCTCCTAATATTTTCAAAACTATGACTCCGCCTAACCAGTCAACCCTGCCCTATGGAAAAGTCTCTGGCTATTGAGTCTATCTATTCCACTCATTATTTTGTACACCTTGATCACGTCTTTCTTCTTTCTTCTCTCCAGAGAGAAAAGTTCAAACTTATTCACCTTTCTTCATGAGGCAAGCACCCCAGTCCAGGTAGAATCCTTTTAAACCTTCCTGCACCCTCTCCAAAGCCTCTGTATCTTTCCCATAGTAAGACGACCAGAATTGGACGCAATATTCCAAGTGTGGTCTCACCAGGGACTTGCAGAGCTGCCGCAAAACCTCGCAGCTCTTAAACATGATTCCCTGTTAATGAAAATCAAAACACCATATGCTTTCTTAACAACCCTACGCACTTGGGTGACAACGTTGAGGGATCTATGTACTTGCACACCCAGATCCCTCTGGTCCTCCACACTGCCAAGAATCCTGTCTTTAATCCTTTCCGCAGCATTCAACTTCGACCTACCAAAATGCATCACCTCGCATTTATCCAGGTTGAACTCCATCTGCCATTTCTCAAGCCAGCTCGGTAACCTGCCTACGTCGTGCTGCAGCCTGCAGTTGCCCTTTATACTATCTTAGACACCTGCAATCTTTGTGCCATTTCCCCAAAATCTATTGAAACTGTTCAAACCTGTTCCAATCACGAATCAAAGACCTAAACACTTCAAATCCCGACGACAAGCCCCCAAACTGTTACGACACAGTAAAACCCCCACCGCAACCCTGCTCATTCCAATGAGCATCACACCAAAGATTAGTCCAATGGAGTAATCTGTAAAATTTCAAGAGGCCACTAACTATTTCAAGTTAAAATTAGCAAGTTCACTTCTTAAAGTGCAACAGAGAATAATTAACAAACAAGTATTTGCAACTCATTCCTCTCAACTATCTTTTCCTTTCCCTTCAATAATATTATTCCGATAAATATGCCAGTAATATTTCCCAAAAAGTTCAAATTTCAGAATCAGGCATCTGTCGAAATTTCCTTTTCAATTTTCTTCTGTAGATCTTCTTCTTCTTAGCGATATCTGATGCACAGATTATTGATCGATAATGATACTTTTAAGAGACCTGCATTTCGGGCAATCTGTACATGCTGGTGGTTTGGTAGTTCTCCCCAGCTGTTCATTTTTTCTCGGTGTAAACTCCAAAGCATCGACTCGTTCCATTCGTTCTTAATATTGTCAATATACTAAACTTAAACTTGATTGGAGATTGGCATTAAGTTAAACTTATTGGTCGAATTTGAATGGGCTCTTTTACCCTGGCAACACAGCCAGTGGGAGATGTTCGGAAACAAGAATTGCACAGCAATTTTTTTAAGCGCACAGTTTCCTTCTCTAAGTCCTTGCTTTCTTTCAACTTTCTTAAAGTTACAGTATCGCTTATATCTTCACCATTACCACCCTGTTCCCTTGCAACGTTATTTGAAATCATATCCACTATGCTGCCCGAGAACATCCTGTGGAACAATGCCCACGCTGTTCTACAACCTCCCAAAGTTTCTCTACTAACAACTGCCTGTGAACCAATCCCAGCTCTGTTACCCTTACAACACCCTGGCACCCCATCCCAAATCTGTAGCCCTGACAAAGGCCTGTGACCCCGTCCCCACTCTGTTTCCCAAACAACAGCTTGTCAACCCATCACATACTGTTTTTCCAGCAATTACCTGATAATCCATCATGGCTCTGACAATGGCTGGTAATCCGTCCCGCACTGTTTCGCTAACAACTGCCAGTGAGCCGATCCCACCTCTGCACTTCGCGCAACAACCCGTGCACCAATCGCCATCCAGTTTCCCTGGCAACGTCCTTTGAAACCATCCCCACGCTGTTCCACTAGCAATGGCTGGTGGTCCTATTACTACCCTGTACTCCTCAGAACTAACTGTGGCCACGTCCACACCATTTCCTCCTGGCAACTGCTTATGAAATCTTCTCATTCTGTTCACCTCGTAACTGTCTGTATCCCCATCCCTGCTCTATTTCCCTCAAAACAGTCTGAAGTTTATCCTACTCTGTTTCCAAGCAACGTCCTGCGACTCCATCCACACTCTGTTTAATGAGCAGCCGCGTTTGACCATGACCTCATGCAGTTTCCTGAGCAACGGCCTCTGAACCCATAACTGCTCCGCCCTCCTAGCAACAACTTGTGAACACAAACCCTCTCTGTGCCTCTCGAAAGAACATGTGATACCATCCCTGGCCAGTTTCTCTAGCAACGACCTGTGAAGCCATATCCACACTGTCTCCGGCACCGGCCAGTGAAGTCTTCAACTTCGTGTTGCTCGAAATACCACATTTCATTCCATTCCCATACTTTTCACCTAGCCATTGCCTTTGAACCCTTCCCCAATCTGTTCGCCAAGGAATAGCCTGTGAACACTCTATTCTGTTATCAACAGTTTGTGAAAACATTCTCACTCTGTTCTCTGAGCCTTGAATCCCTCGTCACAAAGGATGGTGATCCCATCCCCACTCTTTTCTTATCACAGCTGTTTGTGAACCCATCCCAAATGTGCTGTCCGAGCAAATGCCTGTGATTCAATCACCATTCCGTTCCCCTCACATCAGTTTGTGACCCCATTCCCTGGCAACAGCCTGTGATGGTCATCGCCAATTGGTTTTCATCCAATGGCCGGAGAAATGTTCGCCACTCTGTTATGCTAGCAATGGCCTGTGAACTCGCCTGACTCGGTTTTCTGAGCAACAGTGTTTGAAATAATTCCAACTATTTCCATAGGATCGGTCTGCGACCCCATCCCAAGCCTGTTCTTCCAGAAAATGCCTGGAAACCCATTGCAATCTACTCTCCTAGAAACAGCCTGGAAACCATTCCCACACTGTTCTAAGTAGGAAATAGCTGTGATACCATCGCCAATCTCTCTCTTAGCAACAACTTGTGAACGATTCTGAACTCGTTTCCCATGAAATGTCCTTGGAACCAATCCAGACATTCTTTCCATAGCAACGGCAATTGATGTGCCTCCCCGCTCATTGTCCTAGGAACTGCGTATGAACCCCTTCCCCCATGTTCTCCTAGCACTGGTCGCTGACCTAAACGCATCTCTGTTACTCGAGCAAAAGCCTGTGACGCCAACGCCACTCGTCCATCTCGACCCTGATTCTCTGCCACTGGACTGTGAACCTGATCCCACACGATTCTCCGAGAAAGAGTCAATGAAGTTGTCCGCAGTCTGGCAACAGCCTGTAATCCATTCACAGGCTGTTCTCCGGACAATGGCCACCCCGCTCACCCCGCTCTGTTCCTCTAAGAGTAGTCTGTGACCCCATCCTCACTCGGTTCTCCTGAAAACTGCCCGTGACCCCATCCACACTCTCGTTCCCAGAAGAACAACCTGTGAACCCATCCCCACTCGGTTATCCCAACAACATCCGGTGAACCCAAACCCGGTCTGTTCCCAGAGTAACATTTCTGATGAAGGGCTCAGCCCCGAAACGTCGATTTGCCTGCTTCTCGGATGCTGCCAGACTTACTTGGTTTTCCAGCAACACACTCTAAACTCTGATCTCCAGCATCTGCAGACCTCACTGCCCCTAGAAGCGTGCTGTGAGCAGATCCTCAGTATTTTCTTCAGGCAACAGCCTGTGGACACGCAACTGCTCTGCTGCCCATGCAACAGCTGGTGAACCTATGCCCAATCTAGTCATGTCGTAACGGCTGTGTTTCCATCACCACTTTACTCCGAGCAACAGGCCAGGACACTGTCCCCTTTCTTTTCTACGGCAACTTCCTGTGACTCTATCCCCATTCTGCTCTCTTACCTCTGCGCTCTGCACTCAGCTGCACTCTTGTATTGTCAGAAATCGCCTGTGAACTCACACCCGCGCTGATTTGCTAACAACAGCCAGTGAGACCATCCTCGATCTGTTCTACGTGCAATGGCCCATCAACGGTCCCAAATCTGTTCACCAGGAATGGCCTGGAAACCCATCGTCACACTTTTCTGCGAGCAGCAGCCTGTGAAACCACCTGCACTCTGTTTCCATACGACCTCTCTACAACTCCCTTCACTGTTTCTGTAATAATGGCCTGTGATCCCATCCTCTCTCTGTTCCCATGCCAACTGCCTCTTATTCCCACCCTGTAAACTCTTCGAAGGTTGTTCTCCTTACAACCACCTACTAACCTATGCCAATACTTTTTTCCGAGCAACGGCTCATGAATACATTCTCCCTTTCTTCTGCTAGTAGCGTGCAGTGAACCCAGACTGACTCTTTTCCTTTTGTAATGGCCGGTAAACTCATTCTCACTCTGTTTTCCTCGCAGCAGCTTCTGAAACTTTCCCCACTCTGTTCTGCTATCAAATGCCAATGAACCCACTCCACTGTGTTCGCCAAACAACGGACTGTGACTCTATCCACACTCTGCTCTTATGGGAAACTACCTGTGGCACCAGCCCCTCTCTGTTCTCCAAGCAAAAGCTTGCGAAACAATCCCTGCTCTGTTCCCCAGGCTTGTGACACCCAACCCCACTGTGTTTCCCGACCAACAGCCTGTGCAGATCATCGCCATTTTCACAGTAACAGCCGGTGAACTCATCATCTCCTCTGTTCACAAAGCAATACCCTATTATCCGCATCTGCGCTGTGCTCGAAGTAGCAACGGCCGGTGGCACCATCCACACTCTGTTCTGCCAGCAACGGCCTGTGCACACACTCACACCCTAATCTCCGAGCAACTGCCTGTGAACCCCTTCCCATTAAGTTCGCCAAGAAATAGCTTGTGAATACACCCCATTGTTTCCTCCGAGCAATAGCGTGGGCAACTATTTCCAATCTCTCCTCCCACCAAGGCCATGTGACCGCTCTCAATCTCTGTTCATCTCCCAACTTCCTGTGAATTCCATCAGCACTGTTTTCCGAGCAACTGTCTGTGAACCCCTTTCCACTGTGTTGTCCTTGCACATACAGCTGAACCCATCACAAATCTGTTCCCCGAGCAACAGCCTGTGACCCCATCCCCATTCTATTAAACGAGCAAAGTCCATCCCCACTCGGTTTTCCCCGGTCCTACCAGTGACCGTGAACCCATCCCCACTCGGTTTTCGTTGAAACTACCTTTGAACCCGTACAAACTCTGGAAAACAGAGTAACATCCATCTGTCCTCTGTCCTCCTGGCAACGGCCTGTAAACCCATTCTCACTCTGTTCACTGAGCATTTGTCTGTGACCTTATCCTCACTCTCTTCTCCTGTAATAAACTTTGTTTCCATTCCCGTGCTGTTCTTGTCGCAACTGCCTTTGAACCCATCCCCACAGTGTTTTCCTCGAAAGGGCCTGAGTACCATCCACACTCTGTTCGAATTAGCAACATCTGTGATGCCATCCGCACCTCTTTCTCCTAGCAACTACCTGTGCACCCAACCCCATCCTGATCCCCTTGCACCTAACTGTCAACCCCTCTCCTTTCAGTTTGCAAAGCAATAGCCTGTGAACGCATCGCGTTCCTGTTGTCCAAGAAACAGTACATGACTTCATCCGCACGTTGTCCCCCAAGTACTGCCATTTGACCCCATCGTAACTCTGTCCTTTTGGCAGCAGAATGTGATCCTTTCCTCGCTCTGTTACCCTCCCAACAGCCTGTGGATTCCTACTCCTCTCTGGTGTCCTAAAAGCGGACCGTTAATCCATCCTCAATCGGTTCTCCTCGCAGCAGCCTTCAATCCGTCCACACACTGTTCTGCGACCAACAACCTTTACTTCATCCGTGCACTGTTCTCCAAACAATCACCTGTGAATCCATCCTGACACAGTTACCTGAGCAAAGTCCTGTAAATCCATTCATATCCTGTTGGTCAAGCAATGGCGAGTGACCCCATCCCTCGTCTACTCTCTTAAAATCTCTCTGTGAACCCATCACCACCCTATTCTTCTCGCAATGGACCATGAACCCATCCCCACTCTATTCTACAAAGAATCCCATACGAACGTATCGCTTTGAAAGTTTGGGGGAAGATTTGTCGCTCGGGTGCTTATTGTTGCGGTTCTGTTTGACGAGCTGGGAATTTGTGTTGCAGACGTTTCATCCCCTGTCTCGGTGACATCCTCAGTGCTTGGGAAGCTCCTGTGAAGCGCTTCTGTGATATTTCCTCCTGCATTTATAGTGATGATCAATCACTATAAATGCCGGAGGAAACATCACAGAAGCGCTTTATAGGAGGCTCCCAAGCACTGAGGATGTCACCTAGACAGGGGATGAAATGTCTGCAACACAAACTCCCAGCTCGGCGAACAGAACCACAACAACATATCGCTTTTTATTTCATTCTGGCAACAGCCTGAGAGCACATAGTTACAATGTTTCTTTTGCAACAGCCAGTGAGCTGATTTTCAATCAATTCCATTAACAACGACACACGTGTTCATCACAACTCTGTGCACCTGGCAATGGCCTGCGGCCCCACCAACACTCTTTTCACCTGACAACGGTCCGTGAACGTATTCCCACGCTATTAACCCAGAAATGGCCAATACTCTAACCCCCACACTATTCTAATCGTAATGCTCTGTGGCCACAACACCGTGATATTCTCCTAGCAATAGCCTGTGACATCATCCCACTCTGTTTTCTGAGCAACAGCCTCTGCTCCCACCCCGACTCTGCTCTCTTGGCAATCTCGTGTGAGCCCATTCTGACTCTGTTCCCCTTACAAAATCATGTGCACCCATCCACACTCTGTTCTCCTGTCAACAGCAGGTAAACACGTAACCATGGAAGGAAACTGAGTGTGCGGTAATCTGGGAGAGGTAAATTGAGAGTTAGAGAAAATGCAAGAGGGAGAGGCAGGGCGGTCAATGGTGCAGGGTGCATAACACCAGAAGAGAAAGCAAGGACGGAGGGAATTAACCCAACTGCTGAGCTTGGCCCCGGTCGTCACCCTTCCCTGAGATCCAGGAAATGGAGCTGTGTCTGTCTTTCAGCTGCTCAGAATTGTCAACGCAAACATAAACAACAATAGATTCAGTCGACCCCTTGTCATTTTGAATAAACTTTTCTACAGTTTTTAAAATGAAGTTACAGATGCATTCAGTCGGATGGTGCATTTTCTCACTGGCCATAAGTTGGGAAACATTAATATATGTTCCAGTTACTCCCGTTACATAAGGTTAGATAAATCATCACTATCCTCAGTCTGTTATCATAGCAACAGACGATGTCATCGCTGAAAACATGAATTAAAATGAAAAAATGCTGGACGGATTAATTAAGGAGCAAATTTGGTTGATTTATTTATTTGGGGAAGTGGATATTTCAGAACATTCTTCAGCTGCTGTCTGAACTTAGTCTGTGTCAGGGCATAAATCGCGGTGTTTGTGCAGCAACTGAGAAGCTGCAGCATGAATCCCAGTTCCTGAACAAAGATTTCTAGATATACAGGGGTATCCACAATAAAGTACATCCGGTTCCATATGGAAAACACCATCAACATTGACCATAACAGGATGACATTGACAGAGATCATAAACAGTAAAATAATGGATTTTTTCGATTTTGTATTTCAATGTCAGACTGAGTGTCTCCATTGTTGTGAGCCCGAAATCTCCTGCGGGCTCTGCTGGTCAGTAAGATATGTCTGACAGTGAAAACATTCAGCAGCAGAATCAGGAGAAAAGGGACAGCCAGAGTTAGAACGTAGTGGGTGAACTCAATTATGGCCCAGATCTGAGACAAGTAAACATAATATTTTACATAACAAAACCAGGGGCTGTTCACGACGTAATACTCGCTTGTGAACATAAAATACCAGAAAATATTCTTAAGAATACTCAGCACAGTCACTGTTCCAATAACCACAGCCGCCGTTTTCTCACATCAATATTTCCTTTTCAACTTCTGGCAACAAATAGCCACAAATCGATCAAAGGTGAAAGTGACGGTGAACCAGACAGAACAGTCAGTGGCTGCATAAAGCAGGACTGCGTGGATATTACACACGGGGATGGAATAGCGGAATTCCAAATTTTCCCGAAAAACAATGGGAATGTGTCTCAATATCAGGTCGATGATAATGACCAGTAGATCCGTCGCTGCCATGGCTCCCAGGTAGCGTCTGACACATGGAGACAATCCACAATCTTTACAAAGCAGGACATGGATCGTTACTGCGTTAACTGTGAGGAAGGGAAACACACAAGTTATCCATCAACCTGGGCCAAAGTTAACAATTTCCTTTTAAAGACAGAGTTAGTATTTTCAAATGGTTGCCTAATTGAAGGAATTGGAGCTGAAATAACACATGGGAAGCTCTGAATTACTTGCAAAGATGTCAGGAAAAACACATAGTAGATTCCATCCTAAACAAGCAGACACACATCCATAAGTACAGATGGTTTCTTGAACATTTCCACACACTCGATCACTGGAGAGCAGACACGGGTCACTTTTTTCCAGTTCCTAATATTGTGGGTGAAAAAGTTGCTGTCCTGAAGCATTCTGTCCCAGTTCCTTAAAGACAAATTGTTATGGACGAGGCCAGGCCACTCACAACATTCTTAAACAGGGAGGTCAGACTATAACTTTGCAAGTTGTTTCAGTAAGTGTACACTGAAGATTACCCAGAGTAAGTTAGCGAGGTTGACGAACAAGTTCTAAAACAGACAAAAATGTATTCACAAAATTACACAACGAAACACAAGCAATAGAATAAAGAATTCCAACAAAACTCAGTTCATCCAACCTGGACTTAATCATGTTGTTCCGAATATACACAATTCCCAATTATTAAACCCCTTAATAACCCGCACAAATGGAACACATACTTGGAGTTTGATTGTCTCACATGCATTGCCGTTAATTTATACAGTGAAATGTTGAAATGCAAACACCAGGCTTACAGTCTCTTTCTCCAATTTTGAATATTGCTGTTGATGAGCGTTCAGCTTCCAAGAACAAATAGAAGATGGGTCTTTCTAATCCCTCGTCATCCTCCTGCAGATGCATCACAACCCACCCACATCACTGGCATCGACAGCCACCTTGAAAGACTTCGTGGAGCTTTGTTTCACAGTTTTGACGGCTTTCAAATGCCTTTTCACAGTCCGCTGTTCACTGAAAAGTCTTGTGCTTTTTTAACAATTCGTTGAGTGGAGCAGACACATGGCTAAGTTTTGGCACCAACCTTTGGTAAAATCCAATCAATCCCAGGAACCACAGTACTCTATCCTCTAACTACGTTAACTCTCTGCTCTCCACATCAGTCCGTACTACTTCAGGCAGTGAATTTTCGAATTCCTCCAAAATAATTACCTCTCCAAGGGCATCATTGGTTTGCTCAATCGTTAAAGCTCTTCTCCGTCTATCGAAATGACTGTGTTTGATCCTTTCAAACTCAATATAGATTAGAGCCTGGTCTCTCTTTAGATTCCTGAAACTTCGTCTATCGGCTTCTGGTACCATCTCAGATGCACTTCAAATGCTTTTTTCAGCTCCTCATACTCCCCAGATACCTGCTCTGAAAGTGATGCGAATACCTCACAAGCCCTAACGACAACTTTCGTTTGGATCAACAAAACACACTTTGGCACTTGCCACTGCATGTGTTTCGCCACCTTTGCAAATGAGGTGAATAAGGTTTCCAGACCCTGTTCATCAAACTTCGGCAATGTTTGAATATAAATAAACAGTTTCTCACTGGGCCTCTGACTACGAAGGGCTTGCTCATCCTGACTCTCTTCCTCAATAGGCAGATCCTCAGCCTTTATATGGAGCCTTTTTGAGCTGGCTTTCCTTTTTAAGGCCCAGTTTCTGCCCTTGAAAAGCTCACTCATTTTTCTTTCTCTACTCTCTCGTTTTCATTCTCTTCTGTTCCTCATCGTAACTACAACTGTTTCATTTCTGCAACCAAGGCAACGCCCGGAACAAAGACACTAGAACATCCCACTTGCTGCGTATAATAGCGCAAAGAGCCCCCAATCTGTTATGGACTAGGCCAGACCATTCAAAATATTCGAATACAGACAGCGTATTGTTTACAATTTGTTTCGATAAGTGTTCAGAGAAAGTTACCCAGAGTGAATTAGCAAGATTGATTCCCAGGTTTCAAAACAAACAAAAAGTTATTCACAAATTAAACAATGTTGCACAAAGAACAGAATCAAGAATTATGACAGAACTCTATCCACCCAATATAGACTTAACTATGCTGTTCCGAAAATACACAACAGTCCCAATAAGCAAAACCCCCTTAAAAACCCGTACATATGAAACACATGCTGACAGGTTGAAGTCAGAAGAGAGAGACAGTTGAACTCACGACGAATTCTGGACTGAACTGGACTGATCAGCTACAGAGATCACCACTCCCCTTTCTTTCTACAGGACACTTCTGAAACATGACCACTTTAGCCTGAATTGTCATCTATTTACATATGATCAAAAATGCCTCTCAATACACTTTAATCTCTGTACAAAAGCAGGGTTATTGGAGTCCAGACTGATTTTTTGCCCCTCTGAAAAAAAGGCCTTGAGGCAACGAACAGCTTTTAAGAAAATATAAATGACTAGCATTCCGACAAAATGGAGTTTGGAAATTCAAATCATTCAGTCTACTTTGTGGTTGATTGTTGTACAGAAACGTAAACGCAGGCAAAATGTATTCACCGTTTTAACTGCCTGAGGGGACTTCGAACAAGTGATTTCTTCTCCCTTGAGACATTATCTTTTGTTCAATTATCTGACATCAGACCAGACAAAAATAATGTTTTTGTCGAATATTCTGGGTGATATCGATTATACAATGTACCAAGGAATGTTCTAAACAGTTCTCAGGATAAGCAAACGGATACTTCACACGTTATGTGATACACGAAGATGGGTAGAGACTTCTTCTTTGCAAAACACAAGGACATACAATTCAGGTGCATTCAGCGTCCATTCTGCACTGTACACATGCTCAAACATTCACTAAGATCGAGGCTGACCTGACCATGTTACAGGAATTGTCAGTCAAACCCTGAAATCCTGTCATCAAGCACTCGAACCTCAGACAGGTTTTTGACATCGTTTTTCATCTCTGCTCTCTCACACTCCACTCTGTCTCTAGCCTCCCTCCTGTCCTCCCCTTTCGCCCTCACCTCTCTCCCGTACCCTCCCTCTAGCCCTGCTCTCTCTCTCCACCTCCCTTCTCCCTTGCCCTCCCAACTCGTGTTCCCCTCTCACTCGCTTCCCCCTCTCTCCCCTCCCCTCTCTCTTGCCCTCCTCTCACCCACCTCCACTCTCTCGCCCTCCCCTCCCTCCCCTACCATCTCTCTTCCCTCCCCTTTATCGCCCTCCCTTCTCTTTTGCCCTGCTCTCTCTCCACCTCCCTTGCGCTCCTCTCTCTCTTGCCCACCCATCTCTCGCCCTCCCCTCATTTGCCCTCCAGTCTCTCGCACTCCGCTCTCTCGCACACCTCTCTCTCTCCCTCCCCTCTGTCTCACCCCTCTCTCTCCCTCCCCTCTCACGCTCCCTCCCCACTAACTCACACTCCCTTCTCTCTCGCTCCCCTCCCTCTCTCCCGCCGCGGTCTCGCACTCCTCTCTCTCCACTCTCCCCTCCCTACTCTCTCACCCTATCCTCTCTCTCGCCCTCCCCTCTCTATCCCGCCCCTCTCTCTCGTCCTCCCCTCTTTCTCTTCCTCCACTCTCTCTCGTCCTGACCTTTCTCCCGCCCTCCACACAGTCGCTCTCTGCTCTCTCGCCCTCCCCTCTCTCTTGCCCTGCTCTCTCCACCTCCCCTCTCCCTTGTCTTCCTCTCTCTTACCCACCAATCTCTCGCCCTCCCCTCACTCGCCATCCAGTCTCTCGCACTCCCCTCCCTCGCCCACCTCTCTCGCCCTCCACTCTCACGCTCCCTCCCCACTAACTCACGCTCCGCTCTCTCTCCCTCCCCCTCTCTCCTGCCGCTCTCTCGCATTCCCGTCTCTCCCGTCTCCCCTTCCCTACTCTCTTGCTCTCCCCTCTCTCTCGCCCTCCCCTCTCTACTCCGCCCCTCTCACTCGGCAACCCCTCTCTCTCGTCCTCCCCTCTTTCTCTTCCTCCACTTTCTCTCATCCTCACCTTTCTCTCGCCCTCCGCGCTATCACCCAACGCGCTCTCGCCCTCCCCTCTCTTGCCCTTCCATCTCTCGCACTACCGTCTCTCGTCCTCCCCTCTTTCGCACTCCCATCTCTCTCGCGCACCCTTCACGTTAGCTCTCCCCTCTCTCGCTGTCCCCTCTGTCTCGCCCTTCCCCCTTTCTCCCCCTCCCCTCTCTCGCCCTCCATTCTCTCGCCCTCCCCTTTCTCTCGCCCTCCCGTTTCTCACACACACCCCTTTTTCGCCCTCCCCTCTCTCCACCTTCTCTCTCCCTTGCCCTCCCCCTCTCCCCTCACATCTCTCTTGCCCTGTTCTCTCTCCACCTCCCCTCTCCCTTGTCCTCCTATCTCGTGCTCCCCTCTCACTAACCTTCCCCTCTCTCCCCGTCCCCTCTCTCCCACTCCCCTTTCTAGCCCTCCCCTCTCTCGCCCTCCATTCTCTCTTGCCCTCCACTCTCTCCCATTCCCCTCTCTCTTTCCCTCCCCTCCCTCACACTCCCGTCTCTCGCCCTCCCCTCTCTCGCCCTCCTCTCTCTTGCTCTCCCCTCTCATGCTCCCTCCCCACTAACTCCCCCTCCCCTCTCTCCCTCCCTCCCCTCTCTCTCCCGCCACGCTCTCGTGCTCCCCTCTCCCACTCCCTCCTCTCTCGCCCTCCCCTCTCACTCGCCAACCCCATCTCTCTCGTCCTCCCCTTTTCTCTTCCTCCACACTCTCTCGTCCTCACCTTTCTCTCGCCCTCCACGGTATCGCCCTCCCCTCCCGTCTCATGCACCCCTGTCTCACGCGGTCCTGTCTCACTCTGCCGTCTCTCGAGCTCCCGTCTCTCGCCCTCCCCTGTCTCACCCTCCCGTCTCTCGCCTTCTGGTCTCTCACCCTCCACTCTGTCTCTCCCCTCCCTCTTGTCATCCCTTCTTTCGCCTTACCCTCTCTCTCGCCCTCCCCTCTGTCGCACTCCCATCTCTCTCGTGCACCCTTCACTTTAGCTCTCCCCTCTCTCGCCGGACCGTCTCTCTCGCCCGATCGCCTCTCACCCCCTCCCCTCTGTCGCCGTCCCCTCTCTCGCACTCCTCTCTTTCGCTATCCCCTCTCTCGACCTCATTTGTCTCGCACTCCTTTCTTTCGCCCTCAACTCTCTCTCCCTCCCCTGTCTCTCGCCGCTCTCTTGCACTCCCCTCTCTCTCCCCTCTGTCCCTCCCCACTCTCTTGCCCTACCCCTCTCTCACTCTCCCCTCTCTAACCCTCCCCTCTCCCTCGCCAACCGCGTTCTCTCCTTCCGCTCCCTCTCGTCCTCCCCCTCTCTCGTCCTTACCTCTCTCTAACTCTCCCCTTTCTCGCCCTTCTCTCTCTCGCCCTCCGCTCTCTCGCCCTCCCCTCTCTCGCCCTTCCCTCTCTCGCTTTCCTGTCGCTCACGCTACTGTCTCTCGCTCTCCCATCTCTCGCTCTCCTGTCTCTCGGCCTTCCCTCTCTTGCTCTCCCCTCCTTCGCGTTCCTGTCTCTCGACCTCCCTTCTCTCGCCCTCCGCTCTCTTGCCCTCCACTCTTTCGCTCATCTCTCTCTCTCGCACTCCCTTCTCTCTCGCCCTCCACTCGCTCTCGCCCTCCACTCTCCCCTCCCCACACTCTTGCTCTTCCCTCTCCAGCCCTCACTTCTCTCTCTCTCCGCGTCCTCTCTCGCCTTCCCTCTCTCTTGCTCTCCTCTCTCCCAGTCCACTCTCTCTCGCCATTCCTTCTCTTACCTCTCCTCTCTCGACCTCATTCTCGCTTCCTCCCCTCTGTCTGTCCCCTCTCCAACGCCGTCCCTTCTTTCGCCCAAACCTCTCTCTTACTCTATCCTCACTCGCCACCCCCTAGCGCCCTCCCCTCTCTCTCGCCCTCCCCTATCTCTCCCCTCCCCTCTCTCTCCCTCCCCTCTCTCTATCCCTCCCCTATCTCTCGCACTTCACTGTCTCAGCTTCCCCTCTCTCTCGCGCCCTACCCTCTATCGCCCTTCCCTCTCTCGGCCTCCCCCTCTCTTGCCCTCCCTCTCTCTCGCCATCCCTTCTCTCTCTCGCCGATCTCTCGCACTCCCCTCGCTCTTTCGCCTCTCCCCTCCTCTCTCTCTCGCCCTCCCCATCTCTCCCCTCCCCTCTCTCTCCCTCCCCTATCTCTATCCCTCCCCTATCTCTCGCACTTCACTGTCTCACCCTCCCCTCTCTTGCCCGCCCCTCTCCCTCACCCATTCCTCACTCCCTCACCTCTCTCTCGCCCTACCCTCTCTCACACTCGCGCTCTCGCCCTCCCATCTCTCGCCACCCCATTCTCTCGCACTCCCTTCTCTTGTTCTCCCATCTCGCACCCTCCCGTCTCACGCCCTCCCCTCCCTCGCCCTCCCATCGCTCACACTCCAGTCTGACCGTAGCCTCCTTCTTGTCCTCCCCTCTTTCGCACTCACCTCTCTCTCGATCTCCCCTCTCTCGTGCTTCCCTCGCTCTCGCCCTCCTCTCCCTCTACTACTCCCGTCTGTCTTACCCTCCACGCTCCCCCCGTCTACCTCCCCTCTCTCTCCGTCTCCTCTCTTTTGCCATCTCCTCTCTCGCCCTCCCGTCTCTCTCATTCTCCTCTCTCTCACTCTTCCCTCTCTCGCCCTATACTCTCCATCTCCTATCTCCCATTTCTTCTCTCTCGCTGTCCGCTCACTCGCCCCCCCTTCTCTAGCCCTCCCCTCTGTCGCACCTCCACTCTCTCGCCTTCGCCTCTCTCGCCCTCCCATCTCTCGCACTCCCTCTCTCTTGCCCTCCCCTCTCTCGCTCACCCCTCTCTCTCCATCCCCTCTCTCTCCCTCGGAGGAGAAAGTGAGGTCTGCAGATGCTGGAGATCAGAGCTGAAAATGTGTTGCTGGAAAAGCGCAGCAGGTCAGGCAGCATCCAGGGAACTGGAGAATCGACGTTTCGGGCATAAGCCCTTCTTTCCTGAAGGAGGGCTTATGCCCAAAACGTCGATTCTCCTGTTCCCTGGATGCTGCCTGACCTGCCGCGCTTTTCCAGTAACACATTTTCATCTCCTCTCTCTCCCTCCCCTCCCTCTCGCCGCCCTCTATCTCACCCTCCCCTCTATTTTGCCATCGTCTCTCTCGCCCTCCCCTCTCTCTTGCCCTCCTCTCTCTCCCACTTCCCTGTCTCTTTCCCTCCCCTCCCCAGCCATATCGTCTCTCGCCCTCCCCTCTCTCGCCGTTCTCTCTCTCTCTCTCCTTCACCCCTGTCTCTCCCCTCTCCTACGCCATCCCCACTTTCGCCCAACCCTCTCTCTCACACTGCCCTCACTCGCCATCCCACTAGCGCCCTGCCCTCACTCTTGCCCTCCCCTCCCTCGCCCTTCCCTCTCTCTCGCTGTTCTCTCTCTCGCCCTTTCCTCTCCCTCGCTATCACCTCTCTCTCGACCTCCGTTCTCTCGCTCGCCCCTATGTCGCCCTCCCTTCTAACTGGCCCTCCCCTCCAACTCTCCCTCCCCTCTCTCTCGCCCTCTCCCACTCTCGCCCTCCCCTCTCTCTCTCTCGCTGCTCTCTCGCACTCCCTTCTCTCTCTCGCCCTCTCCTCTCTTGCCCTCCCCTCTACCTCACCCACCCCTCTCTCTCACCTCTCTCTCGCCCTTCCCTCTCTCGCCCTCCGCTCTCTCACCCTCCAATCTGTCCCTAGCGACCCTTTTGTCCTCCTCTCTTTCGCCCTCACCTCTCTGTCGCTCTCCCCTCTCTCGTGCTCCCCTCTCTCTCGCCCTCCTCTCTCTCTCCCACTCCCCGCTCCCTTGCCGTCCCCTCTCTCGCCCTCCGCTCTCTCCCTGCCGTTTTTGTCACCATCCGCTCTCACTCTCCCTCCTCACTAACTCTCCCTCCCCTGTTCTTCACCGTCTCCTCTCTCGCCGTCCTCTCTCCCTCCCCATCCTCTCTCGCGCCCTCACCTCTCTCTCGCCCTTCCCTCTCTCTCTTGCCACTCTCTCGAACTCCCCTCTCTCCCTCCCCATTCTCTTGCCCACCCCCTCTCTCGTCCTCCGCCCTCTCTCATCCTCACCTCTCTTTCGCCCTCCACTCTCTCACCCTTCGATCTCTCGCCCTCCCCTTCTCTCCGTACGCTCTCTCGCCCACCACACTCTCGCGCTCCCGTCTATCGGAATACCCTCTGTCGCCCTCCCGTCTCTCGCGCTCCTGTCTCTCGCTCTCCCGTCTCTCGCCCTCCCGTCTCCCGCCCTCTCCACTCTCGCCCTCCGCTTTCTCACCCTCCACTCTGTCTTTCCCCCTCACTCGCCCTCCCCTCTTTCGCCATCCCCTCACTCACGTCCTCCCATCTCTCTCGCACTCCCTTCTCTCTCTCCCTCCCGCTCTCTCTCCATCACCTCTCTCTCACCCTCCCCTGTCTCGCACCTCCTTTCTCTCGCCGCGCTCTCCTTCTGCGCTCTCGCCCTCCTATCTCTCGCCTTCTCGTCTCTTGCCCTACCCTCTCTCTCCCTCCCATCTCTCGCTCTCCGCTCTCTCAACCTCCTCTCTCACGACCTCCCCTCTCTCGCACTCCGCTCTCTCACACTGTCTCTAGACACCCTCTTGTCTTCTCCTCTTTCGCCCTCACCTCTCTCTTGCCCTGCTCTCTCTCCACCTCCCCTCTCCCTTGCCCTCCTCTCTCGTGCTCCCCTCTCACTTACCCTCCACCATCTCTCTCCCTTCCCTCTATCTTGTCCTCTTCTCTCCCGCCCTCCCCCCTCTCCCTTCCCTCTCACGCTCCCTCCCCTCTATCGCCCACCCCGTCTCTTGCCCTGCTCACTCTCCACATCCCCTCTCCCTAGCCCTCCTCTCTCTTGCCCTCCCATCTCTTGCCCTCTCCTCACTCGCCCTCCCCTCACTCGCTCTCCCGTTTGTCGTCCTCCACTCTCTCGCCCACCTGTCTCTCTCTCTCCCTCCCCTCTGTCTCTCCCATCTCTCTCCCCTCCCACCTCACTCTGCCTCCACACTAACTCATCCTCCCTCTCTTTCTCCTTCCCCTCGCCATGCTCTTGCAAACACGTCTCTCCCCTCTACCCCTCCCCACTCTCTCGCACTCTCTTCTCTCTCCCTTCTCCCCCTCTCTCGCCCTCCCCTCTCTAGCCCCCCTCCCTTTACAACCCCTCTCTCTAGCCCTCCCCCTCTCTCGCCCACCCCCTCTCTCGCCCTCTGCGCTCTCTCGTCCTCCGCCCTCTCTCGTCCTCACTTTTCTCTCGCCCTTCACTCTATCTCCCGCCACTCTCTCGCCCTCCACTCTCTCGCCCTCCCCTCTCTTGCCCTCCCGTCTCTCGCACTACGCTCTCTGGCCCTCCCGTCTCATGCGCTCCTGTCTCACGTGCTCCTGTCTCTCACTCTCCCGTCTCTCACCCTCCCCTCTCTCGCCCTCCCGTCTTTCCACCTCCCCTCTCTCGCCTTCCACTCTCTCATCCTCCACTCTGTCTCTCCCCGCTCTCTTGTCCTCCCCTCTTTCGCCCTCCCCTCTCTCTTCTCCTCCCCTCGGTCGCACTACCATCTCTCTCGTGCTCCCATCACTTTTGCTCTCCCCTCTCTCGCCGTCTCCTCTCTCTCGCCCTTCCCACTCTCTTCCCCTCCCTCTCTCTTTCCCATCCCTCTCTCGCCATCCCCTCTCTCTCCCTCCCCTCTGTCTCCCTCCCCTCTCTTGCCCTCTCCTCTCTCTCACCTCCGCTCTCTCCATCTCTCTCCCTTGCCCTCCCCTCTGTCGTCCTCCCCTCTGTCTTGCCTTGCTCTCTCTCCACCTCCCCTCTCCCTTTCCCTCCTCTCTCTTGCACTCCCGTCTCTCGCCCTCCCGTCACTTGCCCTCTCACCTCTCGCCTTGCCCTCTCTCGCCCACCTCTCTCTCTCTCTACACTCTGTCTCTCCCCTCTCTCATGCCCTTCCCTCTTTCACCAGCTCTCTCTCACCACCCCTCTCTCGAAAACCTCTCGCCCTCCCCTCACTCTCGCCCTCCCCTCTCTCTCGCCCTCCCCTCTCTCTCGCTCTCCCATCTCACTCGTCCTCCCCCTCTCTCGCTCTCCGCTCTCTCGATCCTACCTCTATGACTCCCCTCTCTCGCCCTCCGCTCACTCGCCCTCCACTCTGTCACACTCCCCTCTCTCGCCCCTCCCCCCATTCGAATGCCCCCTCTCTCACCCTCCGCTCTTTCGCCCTCCCTCTCTCGCCCTCCCCTCTCTCGCCAAACCCTCTCTCGCCCACCAGTCTCTCGCGCTCCTGTCTTTGGACCTCCCTTCTCTCGCCCTCCACACTATCTCACCCTGCCCACTCTTTTGCCCACCCGCTCTCTCATGCCCTCCCCTCTCACTCTCCATCCCCTCTCTCTTGCCCACCCGCTCTCTCACACCGTTCCATCTCACTCTTCCTCCCCTCTCTCACGACCTCTCCTCTCTCTTGGCCTCTGACTCTCTGTCGCCGCTGTCTCGACCTCCCCTCTCTCGCCCTCCCCTCTCTCGCCCTCCCATCTCTTGATATCCCCTCTCACCGTTCCGCTCTCTCAACCTCCACTCTGTCTCTCCCCTCACTCTTGTCCTCCCGTCTTTCGCCCTCCTCTCTCTTGCCTTCCGCTCTGTCGCACTCCTATCTCTCTCGCCCTCCCTTCTCTTTTGCTCTTCCCTCTCTCTCAACCTCCTCCCCTCCCCATTCCCTCTCTCCTGCCCATCCCCTCTTTCGCCCTTCCTTCTCTCTCCCTCCCCTCTCTATCTCCCCTGCCTCTCTCGCCCTCCCGTCTCTTTCCCCTCTCCTCTATCTTGCCCGCCCCTCTCTCGCCCTCTCCTCTCTCTTGCACTGATCTCTCTCTCCATCAACCCTCTCCCTTGTCCTTCCCCTCTCTTGCCCGCCCGTCTCTCGCCCTCCGCTCTCTCATCCTCGACTCTGTCTCTCCCCTCCCTCTTGTCCACCCCTCTCTCGCCCTCCCATCTCTCTCGCTCTTCCCTCTCTCTAGCCCTCCCCTCTCTATTGCCCTCCCCCTCTCTCGCCCACCCATCTCTCGCACCTCCCCTCTCTCGTCCCCTGATCTCTCTCCCTACACTTTCTGGTCCTCCACTCTCTCGGTGCCCCGTCTCCCGCCCGACCCTCTCTCACTCTCCCGTCTCTTGTGCTCCCGTCTCTCATCCTCCTGTCTCTCGCCCACACCGCTGTCGCCCCCCCTCCCCACCCCCCCCGTTTCTCGACCTCCGCTCTCTCGCCTTCCGGTCTCTCACCCTCTACTCTGTCTCTCCTCTTCTCTTGCCTTCCCTCTTTTGCACTCCCCTCTCTCACGCTCTCACCTCTGTCGCCCTCCCCTCTCTCTCGCCCTCCCCTCTATTGCTATCCCCCTCTCTCCCTCTCCTGTCTCTCTTGCCCTCCACCCTCTTGCCCTCCATTCTCTTGTCTTCCCATTTCTCGCCCTTTGCTCTCACTTCCTCCACTCTGTCTGTCCCCCCACTTGTCCTCCCCTCTTTCACCATCCCCTCTCTCTCGTCCTCTCCTCTCTCTTGCCCTGCCATCTCTCTCTCGCCCACCACTCTCTCGTCAACCCCTCTATTTCCCTTCCCTCTCTCACACGATCCTCTCTCTTGCCCTCCCCTCACTCTCTCGCGATTCCCTCTCTCCTGGCCTCCCTCTCTCCTCTCTATCCCTCCCCTCTCTCTTCGTCCCCCTCTCTGTCCCTACCCTCTCTCGCCGCTCTCTCGCACTCCCCTCTCTCTCCCCTCTCCCCGCCCCACAATACGGCCCTCCCCCTCTCTCGCCCTCCCCTCTTTAGCCCTCCCATCTCCCTCGCCAACCCCTCTCTCTCACTCCCCTCTCTCTCGTCCTCCCCTCTCTCTCCTTCTCACCTCTCTCTCACTGTCCCCTCTCTCGCCCTTCACCCTCTCGCCTTCTGCTCTATCGCCCTCCCCTCTCGCGCCTTCCCGTCTCTCGCGCTGTCTCTCCATCTCTCATCTCTCGCTCTCATGTCTCTCGTTCTTCCCTTTCTCGCCCTCCGATATCTCGCCCTCCCCTCTCTCGCCCTGCACTCTTTCGCCTTCCACTCACTTTCACCAACCCCTCTCTCGCTCTCCCATCTCTCTCGCACTACACTCTCTCTCTCGTGCTCCCCTCTCTTCCCCCTCCCCTTTCTCTTCCCCTCCCCTCTCTCGCCTCACCTCTCTCTCGCCTCCGCTCTCTCTTGCCCTCCCCTCTCTTGCCCTTCCCTCTCTCGCCCTCTCCTCTCTCTCTCCGCTCCTTCTCTCGCCCTGCCCTGTCACTCGCCTTCCCAACTCCCGCGCTCCCCTCTGTTGCTCTCCTCTCTCTTCCACTCCCCTCTCTCTTGCCCTCCCCTCTCTCTCGCTCTCCCCTCTTTCACCCTCCCTCTTTCTCGCCCTCCCCTCTCTCTCGCCCTTCTCTCTTTCACCCACCATTCTCTCGCCCTCCCCTCTCTCTCGCCCTACCCACTCTCTTGCCCACCCTTCGGTCTCGTTATCCCCCCTCTCACAACCTCCCTTCTCTCTCGCTCTCTCCTCTCGCGCCCTTCTTCCTCTCTCCCTCCCCGTTCTGTCTCCCTCCCCTCTCTCTCGCTCGCCCCTCTCTCTCTTGACACTCTCACGCACTCCCCACTCTCTCTCTCATCTACACCTTCCCTCTCTCTCGCCCTACCCTCTCCCTCACCCACCACTCTCTCCCTCCTCTCTCTCGCCCTCCCCTCACTTGCCCTCCGCTTTCTCGCCCTCCCCTCTCTCGTCCTCCCCTCACTCGCCCTCCCCTCTCTCACCCTCACCTCTCTCGCCCTCACCTTTCTCGCCCTCCCTTCCCTCTCTCTCGCACTTCCGTCTGTCACCATCCCATCTCTCTTGGCCTCCTCCCTCTCGCCCCCACTCTCTCTCGCCCTCCGCTCTCTCTTGCCTTTCCCTCACTTTCTCTCCACTCTCTTGCCCTCCCGTCTCTCGCCCTTCGCTCTCGCACCCTCCACTCTGTCTCTCCGCTCCCTCTTGCCCACCCCTCTACGCCCTCCCCTCTCTCTCGCCCTCCCACTCTCACCCTGCAATATCTCTCGCCCCATCTCTCTCGCCCCATCTCTCTCTTGCCCTCCCCTCTCTAAAGCCCTCGCCTCTTTCGCCCTCCCCTTTTCGCCATCCCATCTTTCGCCCTCTCCTCTCTCGCCCTCCCCTCTCTCTTTCCCTCCCCTCTCTCCCCCTCGTCTCTCGCTATCCCCTCTCTCTCGACCTCCCTTCTCTCGCACTCCCCTCTCTCGCGCTCCTGTCTCTCAAGCTCCCCTCTTTCGCCCTCCCCCGTCTCTCGTCCTCCCCACTGTCGCACTCCCATCTCTCTCGTGCTCCCATCACTCTCGCTCACCCCTCTCTCGCCGTCCCCTCTCTCTCGCCCTTACCCCTCCCTACCCCTCCCCTCTCTCTTGCCCTCTCCTCTCTAGCCCTCACCTCTCTCTCCCTCACCCTCTCTCTCCCTCCCCCTCTCGCTCCCTTCGCTCTCTCGCCCTCTCCTCCTTCTCGCCCTCCCGTCTGTCCACCTCTTCTCTCCCTTGCCCTCCCCTCTCTCGTCCTCCCATCTCTCTTGTCCTGCTCTCTCTCCTCCTCCCCTCTCTCTTGCCCTCCTCTCTCTTGCCGTTCCGTCTCTCGCACTCCCCTCACTAGCCCTCCCCTCACTCGCCCTCCTGTCTCTCGCCGTCCCCTGACTCGCCCACATCTCTCTCTCTGTCCCCTCTGTCTATCCCCCTCTCGTGCCCTCCCCTCTCTCGAAAACCCCTCGCCCTCCCCTCTTTCTCGTTCTCCCCTCTGTATCGCTCTCCCCTGTCTCTCGCCCTTCCCCCTCTCACCCTCCACTCTATCACTCTCCACTCTCTCGCCCTCCCCTCTCTTGACCTCCCGTCTCTCGCACTACCTTCTCTCGCCCTCCCATCCGATGCGCTCCTGTCTCACACGCTCCTATCTCCCCCTCTCCTGTCTCTAGCCCTCCCATCTGTCGCCCTCCCCTGTCGCGCCGTCCTGTCTCTCGACCTGCCCTCTCTCACCCTCCGCGCTCTCCCTCCCCTCTCTCTCTCCCTCCCCTAACTCTCCCTCCCCTCAGTCTAGCCCTCCAGTCTCTCAACCACCCCCTCTCTCCCTCCCCTCTCTCTATCCCTCCCCTAACTCTCCCTCCCCTCTCTCTTGCCCTCCCCTCAATCTCCCTCCCTTCTTTCTCGCCCTCCACTCACTCACCCTCTGCTCTGTCGCTCTCCCCTCTCTCGCCCGCCCCTCTCTCACACCTTCCCCTTCTCGCCCTCTGATCTCTCTCCCTCATCTCTCTCGCCCTCCACTCTCTCATCTTATCGTCTCCTGCCCGACCCTCTCTCGCTCTCCTGTCTCTTACGCTCCCGTCTCTTGTCTTCCCGTCTCTCGCCCACACCTCTCTCGCCCCCGTCTCTCGACCTCCCCTCTCCCGCATTCCGCTCTCTCACCCTCCCCTCTGTCGCCCTCCCCTCGCTCTTGCCCTCCCTCTTTCACACTCCCCTCTCTCACGCCCTGCCCTCGGTCGCCCTCCCCTCTCTCGCCCATACCTCCCTCGCCCTCCCCTCTCTCTCACCCTTCCCTCTCTCTCACCCTTCCCTCTCTCTCGCCATCCCCTCTCTAACGCCCTTCCCTCTCTCTCACCCTTTCCTCTCTCTCGCCATCCC
Source organism: Chiloscyllium plagiosum (assembly GCF_037043375.1). NCBI lineage: Eukaryota > Metazoa > Chordata > Chondrichthyes > Orectolobiformes > Hemiscylliidae > Chiloscyllium > Chiloscyllium plagiosum. The sequence continues at coordinate 86,026,570 of NW_028270152.1, read as the reverse complement.
CTCTCTAACGCCCTCCCCTCTCTCTCGCCTTCCCCTCTCTCTCACCCTTCCCTCTCTCTCGCCATCCCCTCTCTAAAGCCCTGCCCTCTCTCTCGCCTTCCCCTCTCTCGCTCTTCCCTCTCCCACTCCCTCCTGTCTCTCTCCCTCCCCTCTCTCTTGCCCTGCCCTAACTCACTCTGTCGTCTTTCACCCAACCACCCTCTCCCCTCCACTCTCTCGCCCTCCACTCCTTTGCCATCCCGTCTCTCGCACTACCTTCTCTCGTCCTCCCATCTCATGCGCTCCTGTCTCACACACTCCCATCTCCCGCTCTCCTGTCTCTAACCATCCCGTCTGTCGCCCTCCCCTGTCGCGCCGTCTTGTCTCTCGACATCCCCTCTCTCGCCCTCTGTGCTCTCCCTCTCCCTCGCGCCTTCCCTCTCTCGCCTTCTACTCTCGCTCGTCCTCTCCTCTTTCACCCTCCCCCCTCTCTCCATCCCTCCCCTAACTCTCCCTCCCGTCTTTCCCCCTCTTCTCACTCTCCCTCCCTTCTCTCTCGCACTCCCATTTCTCATCCTCCACTCTCTCACTCTCTGCTCTATCGCTCTCCCCTCTATCGCCCTCCACTCACTCATCCTCTGCTCTGTCTCTCTCACCTCTCTCGCCCGCCCCTTCACACCTCCCCTCTCTCGCCCTATGATCTCTCTACCTCGGCTCTCTCAACCTCCGCACTCTCATCCTCCCGTCTCCCGCCCGACCCGCTCTCGTCCTCCCGTCTCTCGCCCACACTTCTCTCGCCCCGTTTCTCGACATCCCCTCTCCCGCCTTCCGCTTTCTCACGCTCCACTCTGTCTCTCCCCTCCCTCTTGACCCCCTCTTTCGTCTTCCCCTCTCTTACGCCCTCCCCTCTGTCACCCTCCCCTCTTTCGCCCTACCCTCTGTTTGCCTCCCCTCTGTCGCACTACCATCTCTCGCCCTCCCTTATGTCTTCCTCTTCCCTCTCTCGCCCTCCTCTCTCTCTCTTGCCCTCCCCCTCTGCCCATCCCCTCTCTCTTTTCCGCCCCTATCTCGCCCTTCCCTCTCTCGCCCTCCCCTCTCTATCCCCCCCGCCTATCTCGACCTCTCATCTTTCGCCCTCCTCTCTCTCCCTCCCCCAACTCTCCCTCCCCTCACTCTAGCCCTCCAGTCTCTCAACCACCCCTCTCTCTTCCTCCCCTCTCTCTCCCCTCCCCTCTCTCTCCCTCCCCTCTCTCTATCCCTCCCCTAATCCCCCTCTTCTCTCTCTTGCCCTCCCCTCTTTTGCCCTCCTCTCAATCTCCATCCCTTCTCTCTCGCCCTCCCCTCTCTCTCGCTGCTCTCTCGCCTTCCACTCTCTCACCTTCTGATCTCTCGCTCTCCCCTCTCTCGCCCTCCAATAAATCACCTTCTACTCTGTCTCTCTCCCCTCTCTCGCCCGCCCCTCTCTCGCACTTCCCCTCTCTCGCTGTCTGATCTCCCTCCCTCGGCTCTCTCGCCCTCCACTCTCTCATCCTCCCGTCTCCCGCCCGACCCTCTCTCGCTCTCCCGTCTCTTACGCTCCCGTCTCTCGCCCACACCTCTCTCGCCCCGTCTCTCGCCCACACCTCTCTCGCCCATGTCTCTCGCCCACACCTCTCTCGCCCACGTCCCTCGCCCATTCCTCTCTCGCCCCATCTCTCTCTTGCCCTCCCCTCTCTAAAGCCCTCGCCTCTTTCGCCCTCCCCTTTTTGCCATCCCATCTTTCGCCCTCCCCTCTCTCGCCCTCCCCTCTCTCTTTCCCTCCCCTCTCTCCCCCTCGTCTCTCGCTATCCCTCTCTCTCTACCTCCCTTCTCTCGCACTCCCCTCTCTCGCGCTCCTGTCTCTCAAGCTCCCCTCTTTCGCCCTCCCCCGTCTCTCGTCCTCCCCACTGTCGCACTCCCATCTCTCTCGTGCTCCCATCACTCTCGCTCACCCCTCTCTCGCCGTCCCCTCTCTCTCGCCCTTACCCCTCCCTACCCCTCCCCTCTCTCTTGCCCTCTCCTCTCTAGCCGTCACCTCTCTCTCCCTCCCCCTCTCTCTCCCTCCCCCTCTCGCTCCCTTCGCTCTCTCGCCCTCTCCTCCTTCTCGCCCTCCCGTCTGTCCACCTCTTCTCTCCCTTGCCCTCCCCTCTCTCGTCCTCCCATCTCTCTTGTCCTGCTCTCTCTCCTCCTCCCCTCTCTCTTGCCCTCCTCTCTCTTGCCCTTCCGTCTCTCGCACTCCCCTCACTAGCCCTCCCCTCACTCTCCCTCCTGTCTCTCGCCTTCCCCTGACTCGCCCACATCTCTCTCTCTGTCCCTTCTGTCTCTCCCCCTCTCGTGCCCTCCCCTCTCTCGAAAACCCCTCGCCCTCCCCTCTTTCTCGTTCTCCCCTCTGTATCGCTCTCCCCTGTCTCTCGCCCTTCCCCCTCTCACCCTCCACTCTATCACTCTCCACTCTCTCGCCCTCCCCTCTCTTGACCTCCCGTCTCTCGCACTACCTTCTCTCGCCCTCCCATCCGATGCGCTCCTGTCTCACACGCTCCTATCTCCCCCTCTCCTGTCTCTAGCCCTCCCATCTGTCACCCTCCCCTGTCGCGATGTCCTGTCTCTCGACCTGCCCTCTCTCACCCTCCGCGCTCTCCCTCCCCTCTCTCTCTCCCTCCCCTAACTCTCCCTCCCCTCAGTCTAGCCCTCCAGTCTCTCAACCACCCCCTCTCTCCCTCCCCTCTCTCTATCCCTCCCCTAACTCTCCCTCCCCTCTCTCTTGCCCTCCCCTCAATCTCCCTCTCTTCTCTCTCGCCCTCCACTGACTCACCCTCTGCTCTGTCGCTCTCCCCTCTCTCGCCCGCCCCTCTCTCACACCTTCCCCTTCTCGCCCTCTGATCTCTCTCCCTCATCTCTCTCGCCCTCCACTCTCTTATCTTATCGTCTCCCGCCCGACCCTCTCTCGCTCTCCTGTCACTTACGCTCCCGTCTCTTGTCTTCCCGTCTCTCGCCCACACCTCTCTCGCCCCCGTCTCTCGACCTCCCCTCTCCCGCATTCCGCTCTCTTACCCTCCCCTCTGTCGCCCTCCCCTCGCTCTTGCCCTCCCTCTTTCACCCTCCCCTCTCTCACGCCCTCCCCTCGGTCGCCCTCCCCTCTCTCGCCCTTCCCTCCCTCGCCCTCCCCTCTCTCTCACCCTTCCCTCTCTCTCACCCTTCCCTCTCTCTCGCCATCCCCTCTCTAACGCCCTCCCCTCTCTCTCGCCTTCCCCTCTCTGGCTCTTCCCTCTCACACTCCCTCCTGTCTCTCTCCCTCTCTCTTGCCCTGCCCTAACTCACTCTGTCGTCTTTCACCCAACCACCCTCTCCCCTCCACTCTCTCGCCCTCCACTCCTTTGCCATCCCGTCTCTCGCACTACCTTCTCTCGTCCTCCCATCTCATGCGCTCCTGTCTCACACACTCCCATCTCCCGCTCTCCTGTCTCTAACCAATCGTCTGTCGCCCTCCCCTGTCGCGCCGTCTTGTCTCTCGACATCCCCTCTCTCGCCCTCTGTGCTCTCCCTCTCCCTCTCGCCCTCCCTCTCTCGCCTTCTACTCTCGCTCGTCCTCTCCTCTTTCACCCTCCCCCCTCTCTCCATCCCTCCCCTAACTCTCCCTCCCCTCTTTCACCCTCTTCTCACTCTCCCTCCCTTCTGTCTCGCACTCCCATTTCTCATCCTCCACTCTCTCACTCTCTGCTCTATTGCTCTCCCCTCTATCGCCCTCCACTCACTCACCCTCTGCTCTGTCTCTCTCCCCTCTCTCGCCCGCCCCTTCACACCTCCCCTCTCTCGCCCTATGATCTCTCTACCTCGGCTCTCTCAACCTCCGCACTCTCATCCTCCCGTCTCCCGCCTGCCCGACCCGCTCTCGTCCTCCCGTCTCTCGCCCACACTTCTCTCGCCCCGTTTCTCGACATCCCCTCTCCCGCATTCCGCTCTCTCACCCTCCCCTCTGTCGCCCTCCCCTCGCTCTTGCCCTCCCTCTTTCACCCTCCCCTCTCTCACGCCCTCCCCTCGGTCGCCCTCCCCTCTCTCGCCCTTCCCTCCCTCGCCCTCCCCTCTCTCTCACCCTTCCCTCTCTCTCACCCTTCCCTCTCTCTCGCCATCCCCTCTCTAACGCCCTCCCCTCTCTCTCGCCTTCCCCTCTCTGGCTCTTCCCTCTCACACTCCCTCCTGTCTCTCTCCCTCTCTCTTGCCCTGCCCTAACTCACTCTGTCGTCTTTCACCCAACCACCCTCTCCCCTCCACTCTCTCGCCCTCCACTCCTTTGCCATCCCGTCTCTCGCACTACCTTCTCTCGTCCTCCCATCTCATGCGCTCCTGTCTCACACACTCCCATCTCCCGCTCTCCTGTCTCTAACCAATCGTCTGTCGCCCTCCCCTGTCGCGCCGTCTTGTCTCTCGACATCCCCTCTCTCGCCCTCTGTGCTCTCCCTCTCCCTCTCGCCCTCCCTCTCTCGCCTTCTACTCTCGCTCGTCCTCTCCTCTTTCACCCTCCCCCCTCTCTCCATCCCTCCCCTAACTCTCCCTCCCCTCTTTCACCCTCTTCTCACTCTCCCTCCCTTCTGTCTCGCACTCCCATTTCTCATCCTCCACTCTCTCACTCTCTGCTCTATCGCTCTCCCCTCTATCGCCCTCCACTCACTCACCCTCTGCTCTGTCTCTCTCCCCTCTCTCGCCCGCCCCTTCACACCTCCCCTCTCTCGCCCTATGATCTCTCTACCTCGGCTCTCTCAACCTCCGCACTCTCATCCTCCCGTCTCCCGCCCGCCCGACCCGCTCTCGTCCTCCCGTCTCTCGCCCCGTTTCTCGACATCCCCTCTCCCGCCTTCCGCTTTCTCACCCTCCACTCTGTCTCTCCCCTCCCTCTTGCCCTCCCTCTTTCGTCTTCCCCTCTCTCACGCCCTCCCCTCTGTCACCCTCCCCTCTTTCGCCCTACCCTCTGTTTGCCTCCCCTCTGTCGCACTACCATCTCTCGCCCTCCCTTATGTCTTCCTCTTCCCTCTCTCGCCCTCCTCTCTCTCTCTTGCCCTCCCCCTCTGCCCATCCCCTCTCTCTTTTCCGCCCCTATCTCGCCCTTCCCTCTCTCGCCCTCCCCTCTCTATCCCCCCGCCTATCTCGACCTCTCCTTTTTCGCCCTCCTCTCTCTCCCTCCCCCAACTCTCCCTCCCCTCACTCTAGCCCTCCAGTCTCTCAACCACCCCTCTCTCTTCCTCCCCTCTCTCTCCCCTCCCCTCTCTCTCCCTCCCCTCTCTCTATACCTCCCCTAATCCCCCTCTCCTCTCTCTTGCCCTCCCCTCTTTTGCCCTCCTCTCAATCTCCATCCCTTCTCTCTCGCCCTCCCCTCTCTCTCGCTGCTCTCTCGCCTTCCACTCTCTCACCTTCTGATCTCTCGCTCTCCCCTCTCTCGCCCTCCACTAAATCACCTTCTGCTCTGTCTCTCTCCCCTCTCTCGCCCGCCCCTCTCTCGCACTTCCCCTCTCTCGCTGTGTGATCTCCCTCCCTCGGCTCTCTCGCCTTCCACTCTCTCATCCTCCCGTCTCCCGCCCGACCCTCTCTCGCTCTCCCGTCTCTTACGCTCCCGTCTCTCGCCCACACCTCTCTCGCCCCGTCTCTCACCCACACCTCTCTCGCCCACGTCTCTCGCCCATTCCTCTCTCGCCCCCGTCTCTCGACCTCCCCTCTCCCACCTTCTGCTCTCTCGCCCTCCACTCTGTCTCTACCCTCCCTCTTGCCCACCCTCTTTCGCCCTCCCGTCTCTCTCGCCCTCCCCAATCTTGCACTCCCCTCTCGCCCTCCTTTCTCTCTCTCTCCTTCCCCTCTGTCTCTCCCCTCTCCTAAGCCGCCCCCTCTCTCGCCATTCCCTCTCTGTCGCCAACCCCTCTCTTCCCCGTGTCTCTCCCCTCTCCTACGCCATCACCTTTTTCGCCCAACCCTCTCTCTCGCCCTCTCCTCTCTCGCGCGCTCTCCTCTCTCTCGCCGTCCCCTCTCTCACCCTCTCCTCTCTCTCGCATTCCCCACTCTCGGCCTCCCGCCCTCGCCATTCCCGCTCCCTTGCCCTCTCTTCTCTCTCGCCCTCCCTTCTCTCTCGCCACCCCCTCTCTCGCCCTCCTCTCTCTCTCGCCGCTTTTTCGCACTCCCCTTTCTCTCTCCCCTCTCTCCTCTCCCTCTCCCCACTCCCTCGCCAACCCCTCTTTCTCGCCTTACCCTCTCTTGCCCTCCCTTCTCCCTGCCCAGCCCTCTCTCTCCCTCACCTCTCTCTCATCCTCCCCTTTCCCACTCTCCCCTCTCTTGCCCTCTCCTCTCTCGCCCTCGCGTCTCTCGCCGTACCCTCCCTCTCACCATCCCCTTTCTCACCCTCCCATCCCTCTCCCCACCATCTCTCTCGCCCTTCCCTCTCTCACCCTAAACTTTCTCTAACGCCCTCTCCCATCTCTCTCGCCTGACGTATAAGATTATGAAAGGATTGGACACTCTGGCAGCAGGAAACATGTTTTCGCTGATGGGTGAGTGCCGAACCAGAGGACACAGCTTATAAATACGGGGTAGACCATTTAGGACAGAGATGAGGACAAACGTCTTCACCCAGAGAGTGGTGGCTGTGTGGAATGCCCTGCCCCAGAGGACAGTGGAGGCCCAGTCTCTGGATTCATTTAAGAACGAGTTGGATCGAACTCTCAAAGATAGTGGAATCAAGGGTTGTGGAAATAAGGCAGGAACAGGATACTGATTAGGAATGATCAGCCATGGTCATGTTGAATGTCGGTGCAGGCTCGAAGGGCTGAATGGCCTATTCCTGCACCTATTGTCTGTTGTCTATTGTCTATCACCCTCTCTCCCGCCCTTCCCTCTCTCACCCTCCCCTCTCTCGCCCTACCCTCTCTCGCTCTCCGGCCTCTTACGCTCCTGTCACTCGCCCTCCCGTCTCTTGCCCTCCACTCTGTCTCTCCCCTCTCTCTCACCCTCCCGTCTTTCGCCCTCCCCTCTCTCTCGCCACACCCTTTCTGGCCCTCCCATCTCTCTCGCCCTACCCTCTCTCTCGCTCTTCCCTCTCTCGCCCTCCTCTCTCTCCCTCCCCCTCTCTCGCCCTCCATGCTCTCTTTTCAACTTCTCGCCCTCCCGTCTCTCGCCCTACCGTCTCTTGCCCTACCCTGCCTCGCCCTGCCCTCTCTCGCCCTCCCATCTCTCGCGATCATCTCTCTCGCGATCATCTCTCTCGCAGCTCCCTCTGTCGCCCCCTCTGTCACCCCCTCACTCGCCC